>NC_084831.1:119072979-119382546 GCF_033115175.1 Lepus europaeus | reverse complement strand
CAACTTTTATCTTATATGAGTAGATTTATACTACTAAATAACTGGTTTTAAGATTTATCTAGTTGAAAGGCAGGGTTACAGAAGGGGGGGGGAGAGGGAGGGAGGGAGAGAGAGAGAGAGAGAGAGAGAGAGAGAGAGAGAGAAACTCCCCAAATGGCCACAATGTCTGGGGCTGAGCCAAACTGAAGACAGGAGCCTTGAACTCCATCCGGGTCTCCCACGTGGGTGGCAGGACTAGGCTTCCTGGCCTGGATGCTCCTCCACGTGGCTGGTTCCTGGTGCTCGGTATGAACCCAGATTTACCCCTCTCTCTCGTGGATAAAGCTCTCACTCTTCTATGCATCTTTCTCACTAAATAAAGGCTTAAAATGTACCATGCTGCCTCGTTTATCTGTGACGGTATTTAGAATTCTTCTCTAAATATTAGGCAAGAACTCTCTCGGGCTTATTAATATTGGGGATTTATTAATAAGCATATGGTGATATCGTATGGCACCCCAAATTCCAGTAGCGTATGCGGCATCCCACATGGCGCTTCTGAGGAACTCTAAGGGGCCACATTCTGGTAGAGATTTTAGGGGTCATCTCCAATATCACAAGTACATGTCTATCTCCCACCGCTTCCCCAGGTACATTGGCAGGAAGCTGCATCGTAAATGGAGCAGCTGGGACCCCATGTGAGGCAGGCAGTGGCTCAATGCGCCATGCTGCAATGGCAGCTCCAACAATTTCTTTTATTTATTTATTTATATTTTTATTTTTTTTTATTTTTGACAGGCAGAGTGGACAGTGAGAGAGAGACAGAGAGAAAGGTCTTCCTTTTGCCGTTGGTTCACCCTCCAATGGCCGCCGCGGTAGCGCGCTGCGGCCGGCGCACTGCGCTGTTCCGATGGCAGGAGCCAGGTGCTTATCCTGGTCTCCCATGCGGGTGCAGGGGCCCAAGCACTTGGACCATCCTCCACTGCCTTCCCGGGCCACAGCAGAGAGCTGGACTGGAAGAGGAGCAACCGGGACTAGAACCCGGCGCCCATATGGGATGCCAGTGCCATAGGCAGAGGATTAACCAAGTGAGCCACGGCGCTGGCCCCCTAGCAATTTCTTTAGTGGCTATAGGTATTCAGGTTTTCTCTTTCTTAGTCAATTTTTTTTTTCCTCTGTGAAGCTGCCTGTTTTATAGAGTTTAAGAAATTTCACTGTTTATCTGGCGAAGCTTGGTCCATCTGGCCTAAGGATGCACTACTTCAAGACAATTCTGCTTTTGCTTTTGCTTTTCCCAAGTGCCCCAAGGTCCTTATGAGTTCAGCTCCGATTTTTACCTTAATTTCCTGGCGGTGGATTTCCATGCTAGCCATGTAAACCGAAACCCAAATCTGCATGGAGGCGGACCCCTGCCAAACTCTCTCTAGGAAAGCAAGAGAAACACAGACTTCCCTTGACCTCGGTGCGTTGGCGGGGATTTTCCTGCAGCCGGTTCTGGGGGTCCCTGGGGGGATCGCTTGCTTCACGGAGGGGCTTTCCAGGGCGCAGTGGCGGACAGAAGCGGCACCCAGCTCCCCAGTTAGGCAGCGGATTCTGCCTAACTGAAGCCCTGTCCCTCTCCGTGGCCGACGGCCGGCGGCAGTGCTGACTCCCGCGCGCTTGGTCTGTGGTCTCCCGTTGCTTCCGGCTTGCAGGATTTCCTTTACTTTCACACAAGTTTAGTTATGGATGAAAAAGCGTTTCACTGTCCTGCTTTAACCAGATGGGAATTGGAAGCCTAACTCCTTGTCCTTCACACATGAACTCCATCAGAATATGTCTTGGTTTTGCTAAATCTGGGTCTTTTTTTTGTTTGTTTGTTTGTTTTCTTGGAATGTGGTCTGCCCATTAGATCTGATGAGCCAAATATTTATTTTAGATGATTTTATTCTATGTTTTGACCTTTTCCTCAGGAATACCAATTGCATATGGTTTGCTTTTCCTGTTTTCCATACTTCTCATTCTTTCCACAATGATGTGTTACTGTTGAGCTCTTCCATTTCATTTCTATCATTTTCTTACCCTTATTCATCACGTTCTTTATTTTATCTTGCATGGCACTTATTTATTCTGAAATATGGCCTTCAACTTTATATATTTTTTCCTTTTCCCTATTATTTTTCTCCAATATCTGCCATTTCTCCACACTCCTTTTATTTTTTAAAATATTTATTTATTGGGGCCGGCACTGTGGTACAGTGGGTTCTAGTCCCAGCTTCGCGTCTTCCAATCTGGCTCTCTGCTGTGGCCTGGGAAAGCAGCAGAAGATGGCCCAAGTCCTTGGGCCCCTGCACCTGCGTGGGAGACCTAGAAGAAGCTCCTGGCTCCTGATCGGCTCAGATCTGGCTATTGCAGTCATTTGGGGAGTGAACCAGCAGAAAGGAGGACCTCTCTCTCTCTCTGGTTCTACCTGTCTCTGTAACTCTTTCAAATAAATAAAATAATTCTTTTAAAAATTTATTTATTTAGGCCGGCGCCGTGGCTCAACAGGCTAATCCTCCGCCTTGCGGCGCCGGCACACCGGGTTCTAGTCCCGGTCGGGGCACCGATCCTGTCCCGGTTGCCCCTCTTCCAGGCCAGCTCTCTGCTGTGGCCAGGGAGTGCAGTGGAGGATGGCCCAAGTGTTTGGGCTCTGCACCCCATGGGAGACCAGGAGAAGCACCTGGCTCCTGCCATCGGAACAGCGCGGTGCGCCGGCCGCAGCGCGCTACCGCGGCGGCCATTAGAGGGTGAACCAACGGCAAAGGAAGACCTTTCTCTCTGTCTCTCTCTCTCTCTCACTGTCCACTCTGCCTGTCAAAAATTAAAAAAAAAAAAAATTATTTATTTATTTGAAAGGCAGGGTTACAGAGAGAGAGAGAGAGAGAGAGAGAGAGAGAGAGAGAAGAGAGATGTCTCCCATCGTTGATGAATTCCCCAAATGGCTCTATGGCTAGGGCTGGGCCAGGCTGAAGCCAGGAGCCAGGAGCTTTGTGAGTGCAGGGGCCCACACACTTGGGCCATCTTCCACTGCTTTTCCTGGGTGCATTAGCAGGGAGCTGGATTGGAAGTGGAGCAGCCGGGACTCGAAGTGATGCTCATACGGAATCTTGGTTCTGCAAATGGCAGCTTAACCTGCTACACCACAGTGCTGGCCCCCATTTCTCTCTTCTTTACCTGACTTTCTATATAATCTTTTCTTTGAAACTTTGTACTTCCTTTTTTTTTTTTTTTGAGATAATGTTGTATGAGGTTTTTGTTTGTGTTTTACTTTTTTTTAGATTATGGAGAATAGTTTTCAAATTCTTGAGTTTCTTTGGGTATATCTCCTTTTGTTTTATTTGAAAGGCATGGAGAGAGAGAGAGAGAGAGAGAGAGAGAGAGAGAGAGAGATCTCACATCTGCTGGTTTACTTCCTAAATGTCCCCAAGTAGCTAGGGCTGAGTCAGGCCAAAACTCGAGGCCAGGAACTCCATCCAGGTCCCCATGTGGGTGCCAGGGACCCAAGGACTGGAGCCATCATCTGCTGCCTCCCATGGTGCCCATTAGCAGGAGGCTGGGCTCCCCAATGGAGCTGAGTGTCCCCAGTGGTGACTGAATCTTGTGCCAAACACTTGTCCCTCATCTTTCGATAATTCTTCATTTTCTGCTCATGTTCTTTTCTCCTTTCCTCCCACTTTTAAAGGAGCATTTCATTTCAAGGCAAAGCTCCCCAGGGAGCCCCTTTCTGGTCATTGCTGAACTGGAGTGGACTGGTTACCTCCTGTAGGTGCTGGGACGCGGGGGAGGGGGCACATGATGAGTGTGGGGAACCCGGCTCTTCAGTGTCACAGCAAGGTCTCCTCTCCTGCTTCACCCCAGCTCACCCCTGGCCGGCGCCTGAGAGGCCCTGTCACAGGCAGCAGGAGGGTCACCCAGAGGGTCTCCTCTGAAGCCGCCCTTCCTTGCTGTGCGGGGATTTGGGCCAGCACACTGCAGCCTCTCCACCTCAGCCCCAGGGCTGCTGGAGGCTCGGCTCAGGGCATGGGGAGTTCGCTTCCTCTCTCCTTGGATGCCCTTGCTTAGATCCACACCTAACCCTCCGCCCGGAGCCCTCGCTGATCTGTGGCTTGGAGTTACCTTGGGGGTTTCATTCAGCGTGGTCTTTACCCCTCTCTGTTTTGTTCCTATTCTTAATGAAGTTTCAAAGTGAAGAAAAAAAGTTATACATTTCCATTCGCCCTCTTGTTGGGGAGTTCCTCAGTCACTTTTTTTTTCTTTAAATATTTATTTATCTATTTATTTGAGAGGCAGAGACAGAGAGAGAGAGGTCTCCCAACCGCTGGTTCACTTCCCCGGAAGCGACACTGGCTGGGGCTGGTCCAGGTTGAAGCCAGGAGCCTGGAGCTCCATCAGTGTCCCACATGGGGGACAGGACCCACGTGCGTGGGACACCTTCTGTATTAGCAGGGAGCTCAGTTGGCAGTGGAGCAGCTGGGACTTGAACTGGGGCTCCGATATGGGGTACCGGTGTTGTAGGCGACAACAGTGAGTGTTAGCTCACTGCTCCCCTCCCTGCCACCCTCCTTAGTCAGCTTTAAGACCTGTCTTGGATTATGTTGCTCATTAATTAAAATTCTCCCATGACTTCCTGTGGGATTTAGAGTAAAACCCAAGCTCCTTCCATTGGTCTCCAAGCTCTGCGACACCACCTGTGCCCTTCTCTCCCTCGCCACCTGTGCCCCACCCACACTGGTCTTCTTTGGCTCCTTTCATACCCCCAATTTTTTCCCATTTCTGAGGCCACTGCCTGGAATGCTCATGTGCTCTATTCCTCAGGCGTGCACCGTGGCACAGGGGGTTAAGCCCCAGTCTGTGATGTCGGCACCCTGTATGAGTGCCTGTTCGAGTCCCGGCTGCTCCACTTCCGATCCAGCTCTCTGCTATGGCCTGGGAAGGCAGTGGAGGATCGCCCAAGTCCTTGGGCCCTGCACCCACATGGGAGTCTTGGGTGGAAATCCATGCTCCTGGCTTCATTCTGGCTGGGCCCAGGCTGCTGGGACCATTTGAGTAGTGAATCAGCCGATAGAGAGCTTCTCTCCCTCTCTGTAACTTTCAAATAAATAAATAAATAGATAAATCTTTAAAGAACAAAAGGGCTCCTGCTCAGCAAACCCTTTCCTGTCACCTGTCATCTGACACAGGTGGGCGCCCTCCCCTCGGTTCCCTTTCACTGCACCTGTTTGTCGTCACCCCTGGCAGTTGCCATGGTGGCACGAATGCATTTCTCTCCTCTGCTTCATGTTGTGCTCCCCGGGGACAGCGAGGCCGTCTGCTTTTATTCCAGTCTGCTCGCAGGGCTGCGTGCACGCCAGCTGTTGAGTGCCTGAGTAAAGAATGAATCCGAGTTGCATCAGTAGGGCCACGCTGAAGCGTGTGAGGGATCTGGCGGTGAGCAGAGAGACCCAGAATAAAGGCTCTTTAGCAAGTGACTGGCAGAATGGGCAGCGGTGACCAGAATGGATGAAGCAGGAAGAGGCTGGAGTCCCGGAGGAGCCTGGTCAGGAGGTCTCCGTCCCAGCACAGGCCGGGGGGAGGCAGCAGCTGCAGGCAGAGAGAGGAGGGCTTGGCTTGGCTCTAGGGGAGATGCAGCAGCCCTTGGCGTGCGCTCAGGGGGACTCTGCCTGGCCAGACCTGGGGTCCACGGAGCAAGGCAGAGGTGATGCCCGTTTGGGGCTTGGATGGTGGGGTGGACAGCCGGTTGGGAGAGCAGTGAGGTCACTCAGAGCGCCTGGGACTGTGCTGGTAGAGCTGGTTGAGGGAGGATTCAAACCCTGAGACCTTAGGAGCTGTCTCAACAGGCAGTGTGGCTGCTGTGAGAACGAGGGAGGGGGAAAAAGGAGACAGAGGAAGCAAGCAAGAGAGAAAAGATAGAGCACCAACGTCACCCCCCAGCTAGGGTAGGGGGAGGAAGACAATCAGGGAGTGGCCAGAGAAGGCGCTCTGGGCGGGAGAGTTGTAGAGGCAGGGTGACTGCGGAGTGGTGCAGCCAGGCCAATCTGAGGTCAAGTCCTGACTCCAGCCTGATGCCCTGAGCTTCCTGCCACTGTGCAGTGACTGGGAGGATTTCATTAGACACTAAGTGTACAGAACCTGTTGACACGCCTCTTCCAGTCAGCGCTCAGTGAGCGGCTGTCTTTTTCCTCCCTCAGATCGGATGTCCGGCCAGCAGCTGGGCAGGCTCCGAAGGTCACTCCTCCTCCGGGGTCATCTTCTTTAGAGGGATTCATTCTTGCTCTTGCTTACAGTTGCACAGTAAACTCAAACATTCCGGGAATCGGCTCAGTTTCTTCTCAGAAGGACCCTCCCTTTGAGAATCCAAATGAGAACCAGAGGCATGCTGGATCACAGAGCGCCTGCGGCACTGCAAGTGGATGGCGAAGGGTTGACATGGGGGCACGGCTACGCTGTGCATCTGCCCCATGGGGGATGGGCTTCACATGAAATGGGGCACGGGGAGGCATTGAATAGGCCAAGCGAGGTTGTCACCAAACTCTGCTAGCTTTCAAGCTGGACCTGGGTGTTCTGCCAATTATAATGGGGAAAATATGATGATCATTTCCAAACCAGGAGAAATAGGAAGCAAACAGATTATCTCAATCTTGAGGATTATTTTCTCTCTTTTTCTTAAACTGTTAACAGCTGATACCAGCAGATGACAAAAAGAAGATGCTAAAGATAAATAAATACTGACGATGGAGAAACAAGCCTGGGCTACAGTTGTTGCCATCTGGGGTTTGGCTCATGTTTTATCTTGCTGATATGTCTAATGGTCTCATGTTGGCCATGACATCGGTTCTAATTATGTGTGTCATAGTTTTTTCTTGTTCTTCTTTACAAAAAAATTATTTATTTGAAAGGCAGAGTTACAGAGAAGTAGAGGCAGAAGCATAGAGAGGTCTTCCATCTGCTGGTTCACTCCCCAGATGGCTGCGACAGCTGGAGCTGCACCAATTCAAAGCCAGGAGCCAGGCGCTTCTTCAGGGTCTCCCATGTGGGTGCAGGGCCCAAGGACTTGGGCCATCTTCTACGGCTTTCCCAGGCCATAGTAGAGAGCTGGATCGGAAGTGGAGCAGCCAAGACTTGAACCAGTGCCCTTGTGGGATGCTGGCACTGTAGCAGTGGCTTCACCCGCTACACTCCCGTAGTTTCTTCTGTCACTGCATCCAGTAACATTCAGGAGTCTCGCTATGCACCTTACACGAGTCAGCTCTGCTCATGTGAGGTGGGCAGTGGTCCTTCAGCATGACACAAGTGGAAACAGATGCTTTAGGGTCAGGGTAGTTAATGTCTGTAAGGTCACATGGCGTGTGCAGTAGCTTCCTTCCTTCAGCAGGGACCCTTGACCATGGGGCTGGGCATCTCACCCACACTGGCCAGTCATAGCACTCCATTTCCCTGGTGACAGGGGACCCATGGCAGAGTATATGAACCAAGCAGGGCCGACCAGTGCTCTTCCCTGGATTAATATACACATCCTGGGTTTACAGAGCAGGAGCATGGTCTGTGTCCATGTTCTTCATTTCACGGAGAGGCGCTGCCCTACCACAGTAGGCGAGAAGCCCACGTGCAAAGAGACTGACAGTGGGACAGATGCGTGGAGAAGTGGCTGGCGTTGAGCCCGTGTTGGCCCCCAAGGCTTTGGTTCATTGACCTTATGCTTTGGACTTGAGTTGAACTTGTGTTCAACAGCTCTTGATGAACAGCATTAGAGTTTGGTGGAGTCAAGATTCGAATCCAAATTCCAAAGTCTTAACTCCTCCTAGTATCACTCACTGATCTCTTGAAAGTCTTCCTTTCAGCCACTTCCTCTTGAGCAATAGCTACGCTTTTTAAAGTCACCACTCACCCTCCTGAGTCATCTTTCTTTCCTGAAGCTGCCCTTCCTGGCTTCCTGAGATGTAGGAAGTTCTGTCAGGACGCAGCCGTCAAGCTGGGTGTTTCTGGGAAGGTTGTTGAGCGCTTTGATTTATGTGGATTCCTGTTAGTGCAAGTTTCACCAAGTGGCGCTGTCTTCTCAGCCCTCTGTTTTGGCAGGTGGTGGCGCCTGGCTCCAGACTCAGGTCTGCCTGACACTGGGCTGCCAGGCCCCCAGCCAGCCTCTGGCACTGGGGAGCCATCAGGAGTTGGCAGCCACGGTGGAAGCATCTCCGGCTCTCGTCAGGTGTCAGGGGTCAGAACTCAGGAATTGTTGGCCCCTGTGCACGGATTCTGTAAATCTTCTTCCAGTGTGAGTGCCTCATCTGAACTTCGGAGAGAGGAATAGCCACCCCAGAGCAGAGGCAGCCTTCTCTGAGATCCTTGTTAGTGTCAATGAAGCCATTGATGCGAATGAGAAATGTTACATTCCCATTGGCCAACAAAAACTGAATATTAGTGGTGGGTTCCAAGCTGTTTAATGGAACAGCAGACAGATTATTTTTGTTTTCAACTCCAATACTCTTTGTTTTAGAAACCGTTTTTGGTGTAGCACTTCCCAGTCTGTCACTCTGTACTGGGAAGGGTTGGCACTCAGACTTCATAGGCATACGTGTTTTACTTTTTAAAAGTTTAAGATTTCATTTATTTATTTGAGAGGTAGAGCTACAGTCAGAAAGAGGAAAAGACAGAGAAAAAGGTCTTCCATCCACTGGTTCACTCCCCAAATGGCTGCAACAGCCAGAGCTGGGCCAATCCGATACCAGGAGCCAGGAGCTTCTTCTGGGACTCCCACATGGGTGCAGGGGCCCAAGCACTTGGGCCACCTTCTACTGCTTTCCCAGGTCTGGAGTAGCTGGGACTTGAACTGGTGCCCATATGGGATGCTGGCATTGAAAGCAGAGGCTTAGCCTACTATGTCACAGAGCCAGCCCTACACAATCATTTAAAAAATATTTATTTTGGGGCTTGCATTGGGGGTTACCACTTAAGCCCCTGCAGCACCATGCTGGCCCCATATTTCATTTTTACTCACCTTCAACTTCAGCATCTGGCTCCTCTTTATCAATTATCCCCTGTGATACTGCAACTAATTCCCCCTTGGACAGTGCTTGCAAATTACTGACTTGCATCATTGCAATAATGTATTTTTTTTAAAGATTTGTTTTATTTATTTGAAAGGTAGTGATACAGGGAGTGAAGGAGAGAGAGAGAGAGAGAGAGAGAGAGAGAGAGAGAGAGAGAGAGAATCTTCCATCTGTTGGATCACTCTCCAAATGGCTGCAATGGCCAGGGCTGGGCCAGGCTGTCAGGAGCCAGGATCTTCCTCTGGGTCTCCCACATGGGTGCAGGGGCCCAAGCACTTGGGTCATCTTCTGCTGTTTTCCCAAGCCATAGCAGAGAGCTGGATCTGAAATGGGGGACTCGAATCAGTACCCACATGGGGTGCCGGCACTGCAGGTGGCAGCTTAACCCTCTACGCCACAGCGCCAGCCCCCCTGCTGGCTTTCACAGGACAAAGGTGGCAGAGGCAGTCGGGGGCTGGATGCACGGGGGGGGGGGGGGGTTTGCTCCTGACCAGATGCCCCTGTCAATGGTAAGAGCAGGGCCAAGAAGCTGGGGGCATGAATATTGAGGTTTCTGATCTGAGGGGGCCACCAATTATTCACACTTCCCCCCTACTTTTAAAAAAAGATTTATTTATTTGTTTGAGAGACAGAATTACAGAAAGAGAGAGAGAGAGAGAGAGAGAGAGAGAATCTTCCATCTTCCATCAGCTGGTTTACTCCTCAAGTGGCCGAAGCTGGGCTGATCTGGCTTGTCTGGAGAGGTGCAGGAGGACAGAGGCCGGGGGCTGGGGGGACAGCACTCTGGTCCCCACCAGCCTTTCACCAAGCACCTGCTCCAAGGCAGGGAGCGGGCGCAGCAGGGTGGATAACCGCATCTAGTTTCCAGGAGGCCAGTCCGCATGCGTGAAGAGTCCCAGTTAAAGGAGAGAGCTGAGGGGAAGACCCCTCCCCTTCCCAGGGTCCCAAACGGAGGAGCCTTCGTCAAGGATCATGTATCCGAGGCCCAGAAGTCTGTTATCCAAGACCGTGGATGATCTCGCTGCCAGAGTAGCCGCGGCCAGGGAAGACGATCTGAAGCTAAAATCAGAAACCCAGGTTCTCGGAGGTTTGATGGAGAACCCAACTGACACAAAAAGAAAGTAGGGGATTGATGGTCCTTTTGTTTCACGGAACTGCCACTGACCTTATATTTTTTTCTTTAAAACTTCGATAGATTCCCAAAGTTCCAGGACCTTTATCTGTGGCTTCACTGAAGGTTTATGAAGATAATGTGAGACATAGGCGAATTCATTACCGAACCGGTGATTTCCCCAAGTGCATGAAAACGTGCAGGTGTATTGTGGAGACTTGATAATTGGAATTGCATAGTTATGACACCCAAAGATGAACAGTTTTTTTGAATTTACTTTGATTTATAGGCTCAGCAATGTCTTTTATTACAGGCTTAGTAAGATACACAAGAAAAAAACACCACATTGTGAAAAGTGACCAAAATCCTGTCCCGAGTGCACAGTGTTACGCTCCTGTCCTCCACGGTTCTCTCCACTTGCCTCTCCCTCCCCACCACCTTCCAAGAGGGAGACAGTTTCACGTTTGTAAAAGTGGTTCTGACAGTTAATCATCTGTGACAGCAACCTGAACTCCAATTGTTGAGACTTTGCCTAAACAAGAGACTCAGCTAGGACTTGTCATTCGTGACGTTTAGAAATAAGAGGACTGCTGGGTTTCTCTGTAATCGAGTCAAAACAGGTGGAGGCTGAAAAATGGCTTGTCTTTGAGAGTGAGTTGTCAGACTTGTTAATAATGTCCTTTTGTATGAGACAATCCATTTGGTATCTGTACAGTCACATGTGTGTTTTAAGGTAGAAAATTTTGAGGAAAAATAGGGTTTACTTTGGTGTGGGGGCCAATGCTGTAGGTTAAACCTCCTATATGGGTGCCTGTTCAAGTCCTAGCTGCTCCTCTTCAGATCCAGCTCTCTGCTATGGCCTGGGAAAGCAGTAGAAGATGGCCCGAGTGCTTGGGCCTCCGCACCTGCATGAAAGACCTGGAAGAAGCTCCTAACTCCTGGCTTCGGCCTGACCCAGCTCCAGGAGTGAACCAGCAGATGGAATACCTTTCTCTCTCCCTCTCTCTGTCTGCAAACATACCTCTCAATTAAATAAAAACTTAAAGAAAAAAAAATACTTTGATGAACAGTGGTAAAATAGCTCCCAATGTTCTCACTGCCGATTTGCGTTGTCTCTGGCACAGAGTAGATATTTTGGGGAGTAAATATGAAAATGAACTGTTTAACCTTATCACCACCTGGTATGAGAACTTACAAATAGTCTGGTCTCATGGTTTATTTGTAGCACTCAGCAGATCAACTTGTAATTCCTTGAGTATATTAGTATCAGAGTTCTGAACAAATTGGGAGACTTTTATATGTGTACTAATTGATGATCTCGCTTAGTCTTTTCTTACTTGGTCTCCCAGAATTTTCTGTAAACTCAACTACTTGGTTTGCAGAGTTGCCATCATCCTTAAACAAGTTCTAAAATCTAGCTTGTAGATTGCTCGGCAAGGGAATCATCAACATCAGAGTAATGTTTAAATATTGCAGGGAGAGAGGAAAGCTGATATAGTGTATGACGATAAGATTTGGCTACTTGTAATCAGAACAATCATATGGATTAGTATAAGATTTGATGAGTGACGTTAGCTGCAGGAATATATAATGGTTACACTACATTTTGTCTCCCTTTTGTGACCTATTGACAGATGTTTAAATTGTGTTGCAATTCTTCCTTGCTGTTTAATAAAAAGCTGTGGCAGAAAAGAAAAATGCAGTGAGGTGAAGCGCCCAGGAGGCACACCTACCAGTGTGTGTGCAGGTGCATGTGTGTGCTCCAGGGTGCTCGGAGTGGGGGATGCTGTCCGGAGGGGAGGGTCTTCGTGCTGAGCTGAGCAGGCAGTTAGGAGATCAGCAGGTGGGTCAGCTGAGGAGGGGCTTCCCAAGAGAATTCGGCTCCTGCAGGGGCTCGGGGGCAGTGGAGCGCCAGTGCCCGGGGCGGTGCAGCACGCTGGCTCCCACTCTGAAGGTGACAAGTGTTCAGTCAGTGTTGTATCTGGGCAAGGACTGCTCAGCTGTGACTTCCGGAAGATCCCTCTGGTGGCAGCCCTGGGAAGGGGTTGGTGGGGAGCCAGGGTGGAGGCGATAGGAGTCTGGGAGCAGGATGATGGGACAGAGCCTAGGGCAGTTAGAAGGGGGAAGCCACAGGACAGCTGGGCAGACAGCCGCTGGGCAGGAGAGGCGGGAGGGGGATGGCTAAGCTTCCAGTGTGGGTCACTGGGTGGATGGTGGTGGGCTTTTTGTTTTTTATTTGAAAGCGAAATCTCCCTCTTAATTTTTATTTATGCTATTTACTGGAAAGGGAAAGGGATCATCCATCTGCTGGTTCACTCCCCAAATGTCTGGAACAGCCAGGGCTGGGCCAGGAGCTCCATCAAAGTCTCCCACATGGATGGCAGACACCCAGGGACTTGAGCCATCGCCGCTGCCTCCCAGGGTGCACGTTAACCGGAAGCTGGAATTAGAAGCAAGGCTGGGGACTGGCCCTCTGGCGTAGCAGGGTCAAGCCACCACCTGCAACACCAGCATTCCATCTGGGCACTGGTTGGAGATCTGGCGGCTCCACTTCCAACCCAGCTCCCTGCTATTGTCCCTGGGAAAGCAGCGGGGGATGGCTCAAGTGCTTGGGCCCCTGCACCCACGTGGGAAACCCAAAAGAAGCTTCTGGCTCCTGGCTTCAGATCAGCCCAGCTCTGGCCATTGCAGCCATTTGAGGAGTGAATCTACAGATGGGAGACCTCCCCATAACTTTGCCTTTTAAATAAGTAAATAAATCTTAAAAAAAAAAAAGGAAGAAGAGGAGCCGGGCCTTGAACCCAGGCACTCTGCCGTGGGATGCGGCATTGCGACTGAACTGTTGCACCCCATGCCCGCCCCTAGATGGTGATGTTCCTTATGGCACCGGGGAGGCCTCCGGGAGTTCCGGGAGCCAAGGCAGGTTTCTTCTACGGTTATTTTAAATCCCGGCCTGAGGGCATTTGATGGCCAGGGGAAGAGATGCGGGAAGCAGAGAGGTAGAGAGGTAGAGAGAGAGAGAGAGAGAGAGAGAGAGCGCCTTTGTCCACTGGTTCACTTCCCAAATGTGGGCCAAAGCCCAGAGCCGGGAACTCAGTCCAGGGCTCTGACACGGGTAGCTGAGGCCCAGTTACCTGAGCCGTCACCTGCTGCCTCCGGGGATGGGCACGTGCAGGAAGCTGGAGCGAGGAGCCGTGCTGGGGGCTGAACCCAACGCCCGCCCGATCGCTAATCAGGTGAGCGCCCGGTGATGCACAGAAAACACCCTGCACACTGTAGGTGCTGCACAGCAGGGGGTGCACAGACCCACCCCCAGGGGCTAGTCCCGAGTGACCGGGCCGGTGGGCAAGGCGGGGTGGTGGTGGTGGTCACGCCGGAGGGCACTGCACTGGGTCTCGTGAATAATGCAGTTTGGTGAGAGATTTCAAAGCTTATTTTTGCGCGCAAAGGGGTAATAAAGAGCTCTTTCTGGTGACGGCATCTGGGTTCAGAGATGCGGCCACGAGGTCACCCCTGACTCAGAGCTGACACCGCCGCCGTCAGGACTTCCACCTGGGTCCAAGCTCCTTTCTGCAGGGAACCGTCGGGTCCCAGGCGAAGGCGGTGGGGGAGATCCTGGCAGCGCAGTCCCTTCTGTCCCACACCTTAACCCCCTCCTCTCCGACCCCGAGGCTGTGAGCACACTTCCGAGGTCTCGGAAGCTCACCTGGGCTTTCCAGCAGGGACTGCCCGGGAAAGCTCTTCTGTGCGGGGCAGGTGTGCGGGCGTGGGCGTGGGAAGGCTCCCTGGGGATGAATCAGCACCGCCGCCTCCTGGGTGAGTCAGCAGGAACGCGGCCCGGGGAGGGCTGGCCGCTGGCGGGCCGGCACCACGGCCCCGGGAACCGGGAGAGCGGACGCCAGCGCCGCAGCCACGCTCCTCGACCACCAGGGGGCGCAAGCCCGTCGGGCAGAACCCAGCAGGCCGCCCGCGCGAAACCGGCGCTGCGGTGGCGCCACGCAGCTTGGCAGGGTCACCGCCTTGCGTGTCCCACGGCCTTCCTGTATCCGACTTCGGTGCCTCGTAGAGGCACTGTCCCAGCCGGTGCAGTGGGGTGGGGGTAGGGGTGTCACTGCGCCCAACTGTCTCGTCCTGTGCTGGGGCATGGAGGTGCCCAAGATCCCGGCAAGTTCCAGCAAAGTAGTGTAGCTGGCACCAGCGTGAGGCGCGTGGCCGTCTGACGGGCCTGCCTGTTAGCTTCAGGCCCTGGTCACGGCTGGCTTCAGGGGCTGCCCTGGTGTCTGGCGGAACAAGGACAGGAGCCTCGGCCATTTTAGGTCCTGAAAGTGGAGAAGATGCCATTTTACCCCTTACCCTGGCCTTCTTCCAAGAGACACGCCCTGTGTTGTTCCCCACCCCACCTCCTGCATTCTTCTCCCGGTTTGAAAGCCAGTGTGGAAACCAGAAAAACCTGTAGGGAGAAACGCACCTCTCTAACCCTTAGCCCACCCCGAGCTAGGTAAGGCCTGGCCCACTGAGGTCTGGCTCTCTGCCACGTGGCAGGTGGTCACCCACCTCTGCGAATTTATTTTTCTCGAATAAATTCCTCTGGGCTGTGTGTCTGTCTCCTGTCTCCTCTGTGTTCTGCGCCCCTTTTCCTTACAGTCAGCCCTCCCCTCCGCCTCTGTTTTCCCTGTCCCCCCCAGCCCCACCCCTCTTTTGCTCTTTCTCCCTCTGACTGCTTCTCTGACCTTCCCCGTTCTCTGGGCTCCCTCACTGGTCCCCGGGGAAGGAAGCTTCCTGCAGTCACTCCACGGAGCCCTGATTTCCACCCCGGGGTCTCAGCAGCACCCTGGGCCCCGGAAGAGACCTTGCTGTTGGGTGGTGTGGTGTCAGGAGGCAAGAAGGACCCTAAAGAGTGCCCCCTGCCCTTCGGTAACCATCAAGCTGGCTGGCACCAGGGGTGGGCTGCTCCCTTTGCTCATGCCGGAGGAGTGAGACCGGGTCCCGGGGTGGGTGAGCTCACCGTGAGGGGGCGAGGACGAGAGAAGACAGATGCCCGAGGACGCAGGCCGAGGGCGGGGGTGGGTGGGGTGGGGGGAGAGCCCTGCGTGGGACAGGCAGGTGGAGGCCTGGTCTGGTGGGACCCTGGAGGGCTCCCTGAGGTCCCTGGAATTTAGCTGGCCTTTGCAGGGTAGGTAGGCTCTCCACGGGAGGAGACGTGGCATGGGTGCGTGGGGCACCTTCTGAGACCCAGGGCCTTGGCCCTCGTTGTGTCCTGCCCCGCCCAGCCCAGGGTCCGGTGGTGAAGAGTCTCTGTGCTAGTGCTCTGGGGCCCAGGCTTCCGGCTGCTGCTGCCTTGGCCCCAGGGGACAAGGGCGGTGCTGGCTGAGTCACTGCCTGGGCATCTGAGGCTGGGTGAGTCACCTTGGCCTGGGAGGGGGAAGAAGCTGCTTCGCATCTGCTGGGGGGAGGGAACTGGGTCCACAGGAAGGGCGGTGCCCAGACGGACGAAGAGCAGAAGGACCCTGGGCGTGTGTGTGTGTGTGCGTGTGTGTGTGTATGCGCGTGTGCGCTGTTCTCCACCCAAGTCCCTCCCGGGGTGGGTGTGGGGTGGGGGCATGTAGGGGTGGGAGGAACACACCCACCTGCCCTCCAGGTTGGAGCAAAGGAGGCCCAGGTGCTCCTGTTCCCCCCTCGGCCCCTCCCGGCCTCCTTACATGTCACACAGCCAACATTTGTTTCCCAGCTGTGTCTGCACGCCGAGCAATCCCATGGCTCCCTGCGAGGTGCCCTGAGCACACCCAAGGCACTGCCTTTCCTCACCAAGAGGCGCGTGGTGCCGGCCATTAAAAAGAACTCTGGGGAGGGCATTTGGCGTCGTGGTTAAGTCCCTGCGCCCCGTATCACCGTGCCTGGTTGGAGCCCCAGCTGTTCCGCTGCCAGTCCAGCTTCTTGCTAACGCACACCCTGGCGGGCAGGCGATGGCTGGAGTGCCTGGGTCCCTGCCACCTTGTGCAAGACCTGGATCGAGTTCCTGGCTCCTGGCTTTGGCCTGGCCCAGCTCTGGCTATTGCAGGCATTTAGGGAGTGAACCAGCGAATGGAAGACCTCTCTCTCTCCCTCTCTCTCTCTGTCTTTTTATCTCTCTGTGTCTCACTGCCTTTCAAATTCAATGAAAATAAATCAGTAAAAATTTAAAAACCCCATGTTTCCCGCACCCGACATCACCTCCTGTGCTCCCAACTACCTTCTCTAGCTCTCAGCTTTCTCAAGGTGGCCCCAAGCTGTTCTCGCCTGTCTCTCTGTGTCTCTCACATACGCACACACAGTGCACATACATGAACATATACGTACACACATGTGTAGGAGTGCAGGGCGCAGGTGTTCCCGCCTCTCTGTTGTGTCTCACACACTTGTACACACACGTGCACCTACATGGGCACACATGCGTAGGAGTGCAGAGCTCAGGTGTTCCCAGCTGCTCCGGGCTCTGACACTGGGGAGAGCCGACCCAGGATGTCACAGAACAAGAGCCTCCACGCCCCGTGACAAGGCTGCCAGGACACCTCCTGCCCCCTGCTCTGGCTCGGGTGGGCTCCATGATGCTCTTGGCCTGGCCTAGAACCTCTTCCAGCTGGAGGCAGAGCTGGAGAGAGAGCGGGTGGGGCGGCAGGAGGCCAGCTCTGGTGGGAGCGAGTTAGGACAAGTTTGGTTTCCTTGAAACGCCAGTTGGAAGCCAATGAAGGTGGGGCCTAAATCCCCACGGGCGCCTGGCCGCTCTGCGGTCCTCCCTGGTCTCTCTGCCATGTGGGCGGGGTGGGGCGGGGCGGGGAGGACCCCCGTCTGGGCCTGGGTCTCCACAGTGTTCTCATGCTGGCTCTCTTGGTGGGATCAGCCTGGGGCCTCTCTGGATATTTCCTATTTGAGGGACCCCCCGTGAAGTGACAGTTTGAGGGGTCCGTTTCCAGCTTCATCAATGGGTTCTCGGCTTAGAGGTTGCTCTGAGGCTGTCTCTCAGGGTCTCAGTCTGGGGGCCCTTCTCTGGGGGTCGTGTGAGGCGTTTAACGCCAACCCTGCTTGTTTTTGCGTTTCATAATGTCCTAGATTCTAGCAGGACTAAGGACAAGAGACGGGTCCTGGGCGCTGGGTCCTGCCTGGTCCGGGCCCCGCCCACTGCTGCCTCCTCCCTCCCACCTCACTGAGGGCAGGGCTGGCAAAGGAGGGCCGGCGGCTTTCCCTGCCTTTGCACCAGCTCCTCTGCCCTCACCCTGGGACCCCTGCTAGCCTTTGCTGGCTGACCTGAGCAGCTTAGAGATGGGGCCTGGGAAAGGGTGACCTCTGAGGCTTGTCCTTGCACCCCCAGATTCCACCCTCATCCCCAGGACGCTTGACTTTGTTTCCTTCTGAGCCCAGCGGAATCCTTCCTGGTGGGGAGGGAGTTCAGTTGCCTTCTCCCCCGCCCCGGGCAGTGGCCCCACAGAGACAGGTGGTGCAGTCCAGTGCCCACCTCCTGGTGCCCTGGTGCCCAGCAAGGCGTGCTGCAAACTCCTGCCACTGACTGTCCATTTCTCTGTCCTCACTGGCCCTCTCAGGGGCTTGCAGGGGCTCTCTGCCTAGGCTGCCTGGCGGGCAGGGAGAGCTGAGCCCTGTCCGTGAGCCTGTGGGGTCTGGTGTGGAGGTGGAACTGGGGTCAGCTCAGTGATGACCCCGCTCCCTCTGGCTCTCAGGAGAAGGGGGTGAGGAGGCGCTGACAGTGTTGGGCAGCCTCGAGGACCACGGTGGCCAGCGGCCAGTGGGGACTTCCAAGGTTACCATGTCATCCAGGGCTCCCTAGGCCGGCCCTGAAGCAGGGCTCAGGACTCCCGGCCCTGCCCCCCCTGGAGGACTCTCCATTCCTTTTAGTTTATTTATTATATTTCTGCAAAACAAATGGCCTAATTCAAAGATATTTTACAATGATCTTTAACCCATTAGATTCCAAGTTTTCAGTTATATGAATATTTCAATGACATTTACTTTTTTTATTTTTTATTTTTTTTACAGGCAGAGTGGACAGTGAGAGAGCGACAGAGAGAAAGGTCTTCCTTTGCCGTTGGTACACCCTCCAATGGCCGCCGCGGCCGGCGCACCATGCTGATCCGAAGCCAGGAGCCAGGTGCTTATCCTGGTCTCCCATGTGGGTCAGGGCCCAAGCACTTGGGCCATCCTCCACTGCACTCCCTGGCCACAGCAGAGAGCTGGCCTGGAAGAGGGGCAACCGGGACAGAACCGGTGCCCCAACCGGGACTAGAACCTAGTGTGCCGGCGCCACTAGGCAGAGGATTAGCCTATTGAGCCGCAGCGCCAGCCTTCAATGACATTTACGCAGGTGTAGTAAAATATGTGAGAAATTATAATTAAAGGTCATATATTCTTTATTATCATTGAGAATGAATGAAAAGACAGATTGTCCTATAAATAGGACATACATCATGATACGTTATCTCTCTCTCTTTATATATATATAACACCTCATTCTATAGATAGAACATTGGGCATATATATCTTTTCATAGATTATATAGTATACAAATAAGTGATTTTTTAAAAAAGATTTACTTATTTATTTGAGAAGCAGAGTTACAGAAAGGCAGAGGCAGAGAGAGAGAGAGAGAGAGAAAGAGAGAGAGAGTCTTTCATCTGCTGGTTCACTCCCCAAATGGCTGCAACAGCCAGAGCTGACTCAATCCAAAGCCAGGAGCCAGGAGCTTCTTCTGGGTCTCCCATGTGGGTGCAGGGCCCAAGCACTTGAGCCATCCTCCACTGCTTTCCCAGGCCATAGCAGAGAGCTGGATTGGAAGTGGTGCAGCCGGGACTTGGACTGGTGCCCATATGGGATGCTGGCACTGCAGGTGGCGGCTTTACCTGCTACACCACAGCACCAGCCCCTGAAATGCAGCTTAAGAAGCATCACAGCTTTGCTCTGGGTCTCTTGCCATGCTCACTTTGAGATACGCGGTCTGCAGCCGAGAGCTCTCATGATCTGAGAAGCCCAAGCCACACGACAAGGCCACGGTGGCCACTCCAGTGGTAGTCCCAGCTGAGCTGCCCACTAACAACCAGCTTCACGTTCCAGGCAGATGGAGTGGGCTACCTTGGCTGTTGAGTTAATTTGAACTTTCAGGTGAGTTCAGCCTCAATTTCTATTGATACTGCGTGAGAGATCCCACTGAGAACATCCACTTAAGCCCAGTCCATCCACAGAACCAAGAAAGACAACACATTTCTGTTTTAAGCTGCCCAGTGGTTCTCTGTGCAAGCAAGAGCTAAGCAGAACAGCATCTCTGAGCCTCTGGCCCCAGCCGGAGCCATCTCACCAGCCTTGTTAGTGTAGGAGGCGTCTAAACGCCGGGCTGTGTGATCTACTACTGAATGGGTTCCTAACTGGTAGGAGAATTTGGTAACTAGAAATGGAATCCGGCGGAGAAAAAGAACCTGCCATGTGGAACCGGAGGAGAAGCCAGGAATAAACAGTGAGGACTGGCAATTGGGAGGCCAAGAATAAACAGTGAGGCTGGCGACTGGGTGGCCTTGGCATGGGAGGGCCACACACCTAGCTGCACCTGACGTTTCTGAGAGGGCCGAGTACATAGCAACCCTATGCTGTGGTCTTGGGCGAAATGATGGAGGAAAATCAGAATCTTGACATGAGCTGAATGAACTCACATTAGTGCTAACCTTCTAAAAGTGGATATAAGAAGATATATACAGCCATCCCAAAAGCAGGTGCACCGCCTGTGGCCTGTAACCTGACAATAGGTCGCTACAAGGAAGCTCTGTGGGGTCCATCAGACAAATGCCTGCCCCTGAGCAGGCACTGGCACCCATCACCATAGCTCACGGCACTGGTGGCGAGGATCCGGTCTCCACCCTGAGAGTCCACCCCTCCCTCCTGTTGTACCTGGAGCTTTCTCTGTGTGTGAAATGATATAAGGCACAGCTCTGGCCTTGGGCAGAGTTCCAGAAGGAGAGGCAGGGCCTCAGTTTCCAACTGAGCTAACCAGCTTGCTGGGCAATTGGAGTTCTGTCAGGGGCCAGCGTTGTGATGCAGCAGTGGGTTGAGCTGCCGCGTAGATGTTGGCACCTCGTACCAGAGCCCCAGTGTGAGTCCCAGCTGCTCTGCCTGCCAGTTCATCTCCCTGCTAGTGTTCCTGGGAAGGCAGCAAATAAGGTCCCAGGTATGTGGGCCTCTGCAGCCTGCGTGGGAGACCCAGATGGAGCGCCAGGCTCCCAGCTTCACCCAACCCCACTGTTGCAGCCATCTGGGGAGCGAGCCAGCAGATGGGAGACCTCTTTCTCTTTCTGTCTCTGTCACTTTGCCTTTCAAATAAATAAATAGATAAATCTTTAAATAAGATATGATTAACGCACAAAATGGTTTATTGAGTTCTAAACTAAAAGGAATGAAAAATAATTGATGAACAGGTCATGAAAATCACTTATTTGAGGGCTGGCGCTGTGGCACAGCAGGTTAAAGCCCTGGTCTGCGGCACTGGCATCTCTATGGGTGCTGGTTAGAGTCTCAGCTGCTCCACTTCTGATCCAGCACTCCGCCTGCAGTGCCAGCATCCCATAAGGGCACCGGTCCAAGTCCTGGCTGCACCACTTCCAATCCAGCTCTCTGCTATGGCCTGGGAAAGCAGAAGATGACCCAAGTGCTTGGACCCCTGCACCCATGTGGGAGACCCAGAAGAAGCTCCTGGCTCCTGGCTTTGGATTGAGTCAGCTCTGGCTGTTGCAGCCATTGGGGAGTGAACCAGCGGATGGAATACCCCGTCCGCGCCTCTCTGTGTAACTCTGACTTTCAAATAAGGAAATAAATGTTAAAAAAAAGATGCATTTCAGAAATTGCAGAGCATCCTTTCTGCTGAGTTCCACTCATCCAACAGCTAAGGCTGGCCCAGATTCAGGGGCGGGGCGTAGACGGCTGCTAACGCCTGGAAGTGACGGTGATTGCCCCGGGAGCCTCTGAGCCATAGCGTGCTCACCTCCTGCCCGAGACTCCCGGGCTGTCTCCTCTCATGAAGGCGTCAGCGAAGCCCAGGAGCTTTGTGCCCCGGGCAGGTGCAGACGTGACCAAGGCTCCCCAGGTGCTGAGCCCTCAGTCTGGCTCCTTGGCTCCCAGAGGCCTCTGGGGAACACATCACCATCTGAAGGTGATACAGAGCCTGTAACCGCAGTGAACACTGCTTGCCACGGGTGTGTGTGTGTGTGTGTGTGTGTATGGGAGGCGCCACTGGGCATTATCCGAAACCACTCTGAGTCCAGACACGTGTCACCGGAGTCCCTGCCAGGCCTAGCACTGCTCTCCGTAAATGACGTGTCTTGGCTGTTGGCTTCACGTTGTGAGCTGAGTCTTCCTTTTCCATAAGAAATGACTATGTTTATAGCTAAGCTTTCTTAGCCTGTTGCCTGCCCAAAGAAAGGTGAAGTCCCTGGGGCCGGCACCGTGGTATAGTGGGTAAAGCTGTTGCCTGCAGTGCTGGCATCCTAGATGGGTGCCGGTTCAAGACTCGGCTGCTCCACTTCTGATCCAGCTCTCTGCTGTGGCCTGGGAAAGCAGTGGAGCATGGTCCAAGTCCTTGGGCTCCTGCACCTGTGTAGGAGACCTGGAAGAAGCTCCTGGATTTGGGTCAGCCCAGCTCCGGCCGTTGTGACCTTTTGGGGAGTTAACCAGTGGATGGAAGACCTTTCTTTCTCTCTCTGCCTCTGTCTCTCTGTACTCTATCTTTCAAATAAACTAAATAAATCTTCAAAAAAAAAAAAAAAAAAAAAAAAAGAAAAGAAAAGAAAGAAAGAAAAAAGAAAGTTGAAGCCCCAACAGCTTCTTTTTGATTTGAGCTACCTCTGTCCCTTTAAAGATGATTTGTTTAAAATGTCATGTGAGTGTGTGTGTGTGTGTGTGTGTGTGTGATGGGCATTTGGCACAGTGTTCAGGACACCACCTCTGACATCTGCACCCCACACTGGGGATGCCTGGTTCAAGCTCTGATCCTGCAAATGTGCATCCTGGGAGGCAGCTGGGGATGGCTCCAGTGCTTGGGTCTCTGACTTCCATGTGGGACAACCAGACTGAGCTGCAGGGCCTGGTTTCAGTCTGGCCCCGTCCTGACTTACTGTGGGCATTAGGGGAGTGAATCAGTAGACGGGAGATTGTGTGTGTGAAATAAATAAATAAATAAATATGAGAAAAAGGAAAGATCTGAGTCAGTTTTAATATTTTTTTTAAATGCTGAGGTCTTCTATTTGCTCACTCAATGAGACAAAAGCGGCATCCACAAATCCCCTTGAGGCTGCAGACTGAGAGCCAGGGTGCTGTGAGAAAGCCCTTAAGATTCTGAAAGCTGGGGGCTGGCGCTGTGGTGCAGCGGATTGAAGCCCTGGCCTAAAAGCGCAGGCATCCCATATGGGCGCTGGTTCTGGTCCTGGCTGCTCCTCTTCCGATCCAGCTCTCTGCTATGATCTGGGAAAGCAGTAGAAGATGGCCCAAGTCCTTGGGCCCCTACACCCATGTGGGAGACCCGAAGGAAGCTCCTGGCTCCTGGCTTCGGATCAGTGCAGCTCCGGCTATTGCAGCCATCTGGGGAGTGAACCAGCGGATGGAAGACCTCTCTCTCTGTCTCTACTGCTCTGTGTAACTCTGTCTTTCAAGTAAAAAAAATAAATCTTTAAAAAAAAAGATTCTAAAAGCCATTTGTCCCGAAGGGTCTGTTTCTTTGAAAGGCAGAGTTACTAAGAGATAAAGAGAGAGGTCTTCCATCCACTAGTTCATTCCTCAATTGGTAGCAAACGGCCTGGGTGGGGTCAGGCCAAAGCCAGGAGCCAGGAGTTTCATCTGGGTCTCTGATGTGGGTGCAGGGGCCCAAGCACTTGGACTGTCCTCTGCTGCTTTCCCAGGTGCATTAGCAGAGAGCTGGATCGGAAGTGGAGCAGCCGGGACTGGAACCGGTGCCCACATGGGATGCTGGCACTGCATTCGGCAGCTTTACCCTGCACCACAGCGCTGGCCCCCAAGAGGTGTCCTTCCAAGGCCATTGGAGCCGTGCAGTTTATCTGAGCTCCCTGGAGCTTGCCCTGCCTTCCGAAAGGGTCTTCCTTCCAACGTCCTCCTTAACCCTAGACCCCTTCCCCTGCAGGGCCTGGGCTGCGCTTTGCCAGGGGCCGTTTATTACGCTGGGAGACTTCGTGGCCGGACAGATCATACTGGGCCTGCTAAATTCTACTGCAAAACAAAGCAGTTTTTCCTTTAGTTCAACTTTACCTTCTCATATTAATTTTTTTTTTAAATTTGAGAGAGAGAGAGAGAGAGAGAGAGAGAGAGATCCTATCTACTGGTTCACCGCCCAAATGTCCACAACTCAGGAGGGGAGCGGGACCCAAAGCTGAGTCAGCAACTCAACCCGAGTCTCCCACGTGAGCGGTAAGAAACCAACTACTGAGTCATCACCACTGCCCCCGGGGGCTGCTTGAGCAGGAGGCTGGAGTCAGCAGCCAGAGCTGGGGACTGAACTCCGGCACTCTGGTATGGGCCTGGTGTTCTCACTGGGCTTTTAAGCACAAGTCCAAACACTTGTGCCCTTGTCTCATAGTTCATCCTAGGCAGCCCGAGGAAGCCGACTGGCACACTCACTCCCTAGGCAGATCCGGAAACTCACTGACAACACTATTTTCCTTATTATTATTTTAAATAAAGATCTATTTATTTATTTGAAAGGCAGAGTTACAGAGAGAGAGGGAGAGACAGAGAGAGAGAGAGAGACAGAGACAGAGAGACAGAGAGATCTTCCATCCACTGTTTCCCTCCCCAGATGGCTGCAGCCGCTGGGCTGGGCCAGGCTGAAGCCAGGAGCCAGGAGCTTCATCTGGGTCTCCCACATGGGTGCAGGGGCTCAATCACTCGGGCCATCCTCTGCTGCTTTCCCAGGCACATTAACAGGGAGCTGGATTGGAAGTGGAACAGCCGGGACTTGAACCAGTGTCCATATAGCTCAATCTGTTGTGCCACAGTGCCAGCCCCAGGAGCGCTATTTTCTACATTACCGCAGGCACCAGTGTCACCACACATCTCATTGCCTTAAATGAGGTCTCTCTGTCTCCAGTCTCCAGGAACCAATTCCTCACTGTCCTTCAAGTCGCTGCTAACAAGCTTCTCGAGGTCCTTCGGTCTCACTGATTGCCTGGCCTGAAAGCCAATGACACCTGCTCTAGTTGTTTTTTTTTTTTAATTTATTTTTTATTTTTTAATTTTTTTAACACCGCATTCTGCTCTTGCAGGGTTTTGGTGCTAGTGCAGGGAGCCAGCTCATGCTGACGTTCTAGACTTGCCCTGCCACCCCCTCGCTCACTCTACCCAGGTTTCCATTTGGTCTCCATCCCGAGATAGGCCAGGGGGTGGTTTGACCAAATCTCTTGTCACCCCAACAAGGGTCCCAGCCTGCACCCACCGGCTCCGCACAGCTCACTGCCTGCCTCCCCCTACTTAGCCAAGTCCACATTTTGGCTTCTTTCACTTGGGGACTGTGCTTTAGGACCAGATTCCCTGAGCCGGGGCTTTGCTCAGCTATCAGTTGCAGAAAACCTGCCTAATGCAGTGGTTTGTCTTCCACAGGGAGTCTGGCGGTGGCGGCTCAGGCTTGTTTCAGGAGCCCAGAGACGCCTCCTGAGTCCTGGTGCCTTTTGATTCATTTGCTTTTTTTTTTTTTTTTTTTTGACAGGCAGAGTGGACAGTGAGAGAGACAGAGACAGAGAAAGGTCTTCCTTTGCCATTGGTTCACCCTCCAATTGCTGCCGCGGCCAGCACGCTGCGGCCGGCACACCATGCTGATCCAAAGCCAGGAGCCAGGTGCTTCCTCCTGGTCTCCCATGGGATGCAGGGCCCAAGCACTTGGGCCATCCTCCACTGCACTCCCGGGCCACAGCAGAGAGCTGGCCTGGAAGAGGGGCAACGGGGACAGAATCTGGCGCCCCGACCAGGACTAGAACCCGGTGTGCCGGCGCCGCAGGCTAGGATTAGCCTATTGAGCCGCGGTGCCGGCCTCATTTGCTTTTTAATCTGCAGTGAATACCCTCCCCTTGCCACCCCCAACTCTCCATGTATATTGCTTCATGAACACAAATGGCTGCCACAGCTCCAGACCTCACCGTTGATCTTCCAGGCTGGAAGGCAGAGGAAGGGTGAGGTGCCAAGAGCTTTTTCCTTGGAAGCCTTTGTCTTTCCACTGTGACAGAAGTGTACTCCCCTTCCACCCATGTCTTTTTGGCCTTAACTATGTAATATGGTTACTCCTGGTGGTAATCAAGTGGTTCAAGCTGGAAATGTTGACAACTTGAAGGTAAAAAGAAATGAGGGTGGGCACTGTGGTGCCATGAGTGAAGCCACCGATTGCGGCACCAGCATCCCGTATCCGAGTGGCTGTTCCAGGCCTGGCCACTCTGCTTCTGCTCCAGCTCCCTGCCAAAGTGCCTGGGAGGTGGCAGATGGTGGCTGAGGTGCCAGCTGGGTGTGAACCTTGGACTGAATTCCTGGTCCTGGTCCTGGTTATTGTAGGTGTTTGGGGGAGAAACTCAGTGGATGGAAGCCCTCTCTCTGTCTCTCTGCCTTTCAAATTAAAAAAAAAAAATCATAAAAAAAAAGAGGGGGTGGGAGTGCACAGGTAACAGGCAGTGTTTTCTTGTTCCCTGGGGGACTCAGGTGCTTGGGAATCACAGAGCGGTGGAGATGGAGTCCCCGGGCGGGCGGACGTGGGAGGGCCCCGGGCGCCCTGCTGGCTCCTGCCTACCCATCTGCCTTAATCTCTTCTCACAGCGGTGACAAGAGAAGCAAACCTCCCAACCCCAGCCGCAGAGGGAGCCGGTAGTGCCGGCAGGGAGTGGTGGCGGTGGGAATGAACACCTCCGCGGCAGGTCTCCGGGCGCGCATTGTCTCGGCCTCCCCGCCACCGCCAAGTGGCCGCGGGTCCTGCTCGCAGAAGAGGATGAGCGTGTGGTTAGCTGCTGCTCTTCATACGTGCGGGATTGGACGCGGGGGACGCGGGGGTCGCAGTCTGGGCCTCCGCCCCTCCCGCGGACAGAGGGGAGCCTGACCGAGCTGAGTTCGGCTGCCCCTGGCCGCGTGGCTGCATCAGTGCAGGCCGATCGCTTTGGGGCCTCAGGCTCACGGTGGGGCCCGGCTTCTCTTGGGCTCAGTTCCAAGGGCCTGGGCTGCTGTGGGCCCTGGGGAGACCGGCCTCCGCGGCTGCCTCTGGGGCTGCCCCCAGCTCGGGCGCTAACTTCCTTGCTCCTTGGGCGTTTGACAAAGTCGCCAGCACCAGACTTCCCTAGCAGTCCCAGCCATCTGCCTTCGGCCCCTCACGGTCTCCGGCAGACAGGAGGCGGCTCTGCACACAGCACTGCCGGCTTCCCTCCCTTCCCCCGGGAACACACCTCTCTCCTCCCACCCCGGGCTGTCCTCACGCTGGCCTTGGGTTTTTGGGTCGCCCACTGGCTGTCTATCAGCGGCAGGTTCTTAGACAAAGGAGTGACTCACATAGGGCGCCCGGGCTCTTGTCATTGGGCCACTGGGTCTCCACACTGACTCAGTGCTCTGATCTGTGAAATGGGCCCGCACAGCCATTGTCTTGGCTGTCAAAAGAAGTAGTAGGTCCAAAGCCCGCAGGCTGTCAGGTGCTGTTCCACCTGCTGCCCCCACTGTAGCAAAGGCTCCCCTGCCGTAGTCCCAGCCCCAATGGCCAAACGCTCCCTCCCATAATTTCTTCCTGTCCCTGGGCCCAGGCCCTTTTGGCACAAGCACAGGGAATGTGCAGGGCCCACAACGTTCATCTTATCTCTCCCTAGGGGCAGAGCCAGAGCCGACCTCCAGGTAGTTGATGGAGGCGACAGTGGAGGGCAGAAGGAGACTCTGTCCTGTAAGAAGCCCTGGCAGTCAGGGTAGCGGCTGCTCTCCTGCGGCGCCAGCCCCATGCTGCTCCAGGGACGGGCACTGCCCAGTGGTCAGCTCCACATCTGCCAAGGTGGGAGGTCACCTGCCGGGCAGGCCCACGGCCTGGGGATTGAGTGTGTGGATGGTGGAGGGGGAGAAGGAAGGAGGCTGGCCTCCATCCGGCCCAGGGGCTTGCATTTGGAGCCACTGCAGGAAACAGGGACTTGGGAGGGACCTGCAGCTGGGCAAGAGGACTCTGGTCCCTCCACGGAGAGTTTAGGCAAGGCGGCAAGAGAAGCTACGCTCCATCTACACGGAGGCAGGAGGCTGGACGAGATGACCCGGTGAGGAGGGGCTGCCCCTCCACCTGCACCAGGTGACTCAGCAGGGGTTGTCCATTCCAGCTCAGAGACCGCAGCATGGACACAACAGCAAGTGGCACAAAGCACTTTCACGCGGGGTTCTTAGGGGGAGGCATCTCCCAAATCCTTTTGGAGACGAGGAATTGAAGGCGCTAGCAAGGTTGAGGATGGAACGTGCCGAGCGAGGCTGGGTGGTGGGGGATGGGAGGCTTGGAGGGAGGGTCCAGGTAAGGGGTCAACACACAGTGCCTGGAGCCAGACCTTTCTGTTTCTCCACCTGTCACTCAGGGGTCATCTCCTCCAGCTCTCCCAGTGGACAAAGGTGCTATTCCAGGGAGGTGCAGCTGCTCTCAGGAATGTGGAATCCGGTGGGTAGGGATGTGGGCTCAACGGCTGGGCTGTACGGCTCTTTCCCGACTAGCCACATCACATGCCCCCTTGGCCAGCACCGTGGTGCAGCAGGTTAAGCCGCTGCTTGGGACGCCGGCATCCCATATAGGAGTGTCAGTTCGAGTCCTGGCTGCTCTGCTTCTAATCCAGCTCCCTGCTAATGTGCCTGAGAAGGCAGCGAAATATGGCCCCAGTGTTTGGGCCTCTGCACCCTTGTGGGAAGCCCAAATAGCATTCCCGGCTCCTGGCTTTGGCCTGGACCAGCCCCAGCCACTGTGGCCATTTGGGGAGTGAACCAGGGGATGGAAGATTCTCTCCCTCTGTAAATCTGCCTTTCAAATAAATAAATAAATAAATAAATCCTTTAAAAAGGTGTCCCCTCTCCAAAATATTTTTCTTTCTTTTTTTTTCCCGGACAGGCAGAGTTAGACAGTGAGAGAGAGAGAGACAGAAAGAAAGGTCTTCCTTTTTCCATTGGTTCACCCCCCAAATGGCTGCCACGGCTGTCATGCTGTGCTGATCCGAACCCAGGAGCCAGGTACTTCCTCCTGGTCTCCCACGGGGTGCAGGGCCCAAGCACTTGGGCCATCCTTCACTGCCTTCCTGGGCCACAGCAGAGAGCTGGACTGGAAGAGGAGCAACCGGGACAGAATCCGGTGCCCCAACAGGGACTAGAACCTGGTGTGCTGGCGCCACAGGCGGAGGATTAGCCTAGTGAGCAGTGGCGTTGGCCCCAAAATAATTTTCTTTTTCTCAGCTCTGCCTTATTGTTCTTTGTAGCATTTACGTTACCACCTGTTAACCCTGGACTTGCTCTTGTCTGTTTCCCCTGCTAGATGGTCATGTGTGCAGAGCAGGGCCTCTCTCTGTTTATGGCCAGGCTCCCCATGCCTGGTAGCTGTCCCCTCTGGTCATGGGAAGCATGAGTGGCTGCTGGGCCTGCCACTCACCAGTTCCATGGGCAAGTTGCCCACCTCGGAGCTCATTCCGTGAACAGGTGAGAAGTCACCCATTCAAGCCCCACAGCAGCCCTGCGGGGAGTTACTACTATTATCCTCCACTCTTGGCAGGTGAGGAAAATGGAGCCGGAGAGGCCAGGTGACCTGCTTAAGGGAGGTGGCAGCGCCAGGTTGGCATGGGTGGGGAGCAGTGGTTGCCCTGGAACTGAGTTAATTGCTGGTCTGCGGTGGCCCCTACTTCTGCTGCATCACTGTCCTCTGTTCTCTGCCCCCCACTCCTTGCCTATAAAACAGGGCTAATCACAGCTCTTCCTTCCTCTCCTGCATCCAGAGCCCGCTCCCCTCCCCAGCAGGGGCTGAGTCTGTGAGTGGGTGACAGCCCGGGCACAGCGGGTGCTGGGTGCCGAGCACGAGGTCAGGGTATCATTAGCAGCCTGGCTGCCTCCGTGGCACCAGGCCCCCCCCCACACTACTGGCCTGGGAGTCAGAATTTCCTCCCCACCCCACCCCACCCCACCCCACAGTCTTCTGGGTCTTGGGTTCTCTTTCTGTGGAATGGGGAGGGGTCCCTCAGGCTTAGGGAAGA
Source organism: Lepus europaeus (assembly GCF_033115175.1). NCBI lineage: Eukaryota > Metazoa > Chordata > Mammalia > Lagomorpha > Leporidae > Lepus > Lepus europaeus. Next base: position 119,353,159 of record NC_084831.1, on the reverse strand, counting down.
GGGAGAGAAGAGAGGAGAGGCGTGACGTGAAGGGTTTCCCACTTCTGGTCGTGTGGTGGTCTCTGTCTGCGCCAGTTAAAAACAACCACAAATTCTGGGCAGCACTCAAAACCCCTTTCTTGGTGACCCCAAGAAAGCGTAGTAGATTACGCCGCCACCTGCAGCGCTGGCATCCATTGAGCACGGGCTCCAGTTCTGGCTGCTCCGCTTCCCTTCCAGCTCCCTGCTAACGCACCTGGGAGAGAAGCAGACGATGGCCCAGATACTCGGGCCCTGCAATCCACGGGGGAGATGGGAAGAATCTCCTGGCTCTTGGCTTCGATCTGGCCCAGCCCCAACTGTTGTGGCCATCTGGGGCGTGAACCAGCAGGTGGAAGACCTCTTTCTCTTTCTTCCTCCCTTTCTCTGTCTCTCCCTTTCAAATAAATAATAAAATAAATCTTGAAAAGAGAGGCTTTTCAAAGCACCAAAGAGCTGCCCGTGGTAGGGGTGAGCAGGGTCAGAAGCTGAGCGGGAGCTGAGTCTGGGAGGGGAGCCCCGCGCCCGCAGGGTGTTGGCCACGCCAAGCTCAACCTCAGCGTCGGCTTTGATGGTGTGACGAGTGAGGAAGACAGAAACGGAAGCCCAGTGCTTCCCTGAGGAGGGCACTAGAGTGGGGGACACCCCCGCACCTTGTGATGCGGGGCCCCCCAGCCAGAGGAAACTGCCCCCACCCCGCAAACAGCCAAGACAGTTCCCTTGGTGCTGAACAGGGCGGGGGAAAAAGAAAAACCCAAACATTTTCCAAAGAACTCCAGCTCTCACTCGAATCTGTAGCTCACAGTCTCTGACATCACTTGGAGCGCGGGGTGGGAAAACCCACCTTGCTGGGCACCGCTCCCCCGACAGCACGCGCCCCAGAGAAGCAAGCAGCTCACAGCCCAGAGCCACGGAGCACCCGAGTGACTTGGCAGTAAGGCTCGGAGGGTGCCCGTGAGCCTCAGATGCTCTCCAAGGTCCCTCCACCCAGACCCCGCACAGGGACCCTCAGGGGTGCAGCCTAAGTGAGGCTGAAGTGCGTCCCCCCACTGAGTCTCCTGGGCGCCTCTCAGAGTGAAGAGCTGGGCAGAGGGATAGGGTAGCTTAGCCCAGCAGGAGGCAGGGGGGGATGCCTGGGTAGTGGTGTCTGAGGCCCAGCCTCGCCTTTGATGTGTGCGTGGGTAGGTGGGCGGGGGGTGGGGGGGCTGTTGAGGGAAGGAGGTAGACAGCCCCAGGGCACCCTCAGCAGTGACCTACTTGGGTTCCCATAATTGCTGCCCTCCTGCCTTGGGAGGCTACATATAGGGATGGCCCGGTGCTGGGCTCCCACAGCTGGACGCCGACACCAGCGGTGAGTGCCAGCTGCTCGGCTCCTGCCTGGGTTGGGGTCCCTGTCCCAGCAGGGACTGGCCGGGTCAGGGACGTCAGGAGCGGTGGCCTTGGGGTTCTCGGGTTCTCTTGTGCGGGGGACGCCTGTCTAGGAGCTTGGGCTAGGGGGAGTGAAGCGCTGAGGTCTGGTCCCCAGGTGGGGACAGTGGCTGGAAGTTCTCGGGCTGCCTTGGTCGGCCCCTCCTCCTCGCCTCCCTCCACACTTCATTCTTGGGGACAGGTTGAGACAGGCCAAGGCAGCAGGGAAGAGAGGATTCCCACCCGTCTCCAGCCTGGACAGAGGTGGCGCCAGGCAGGCCGGTAGGAGCACCTTCAGGGATAGAACCCTCTATTGTCTGGGAACACAAATGCCTTGCTCCAGGTCTGTCCCAAAGACTTAGATAGGCCCCAGGCAGTGCTTTGTCACCCTGCCCCCTCCCCGACCCCACCCCACCACCATTGGCTCCCTGCAGAGGTCCCAGAGGAGGGGAGGTGCCAGGGAGCCCTGTGGCAGGCCTCCCTCCCTGGGGGTGGGGGATGAGGGGGCAGGAGTGAGTCACTGGGCTCACATGGAAATTCTTGCTTTCCGGGCTGCCTGCCGAGGGTTTCCCCATGCCAGAGCTGTGTCCCAGAAGAGCATGGAAGGGGGCGGTGGGATTTAGGGGAGGCGGGAGACTCTGGGAAGGGCTCCCCCCCGCTGACAGACAGGGCTCAGAAGGAGGGCGCCAGCCTGGGGCAGGGCCCTGGTGGTTAACCCCTGAGCTGGCTCGCTCTCAGGACTCCACAGGGCCTGAGCCCAGAGCAGGCCTGTGAGGGGGTGAACCGGATAAGGCCCCGGGGACTCAGAGAGGGTGAAAGGCCCACTCAGGGTTGCACAGCCAGCGAGGCACAGAGCAGATCCCAGTGTTCCTCCTGCTGCAACATCCTTGGGTTGAGGGCAGCAGGCATGGTGAGACGGCGGCGCTCCTCTGACACCTGGGCTCCTCCGCTCACGCCCAGCTTCTCCCAGGGCCTGAGGGTGAGGAAGCGCTGAGCAGGGATCCCCGGCCTTCCTCCAGCACCCCCCTCCTCCATACAAGTCCCTGCAGGAAGGGACAACGGGATCCTGGAGGGAAGGAGGTTTCTAGGTTCAGGAGGCTGCAGATGACGAGACAGCCTCTGTGGGCGTGGGCTAAGGTGGGGCAGAGTCAGGCGCCCCACTGTGGGGCGTGCAGGTGGAGTGGGGGGTACCTCTCCCCGAGAACTTGGCAGTGACGCTGGGGAAATGAGACCTCTGTCCAAGAAAATACGACGAGGAGAGCAGGGAGTGAACCAGGAGGGGCTGGTGCCCGCAGGGAGAGCTGCTTGCATGGGGACACCTCTGAGGCCTGAAGCCAGGCTAAGGCGGGTCTGGGAAAAGCCCCTCAAGGGCACGGGAGAGCAGGGGGCTGGCTGGGGCCTCTGTGGGTCACACCCTCGTCTGTGGCAGGGAGGATGGCCAGGCCCCTGGAGCAAGCAGTAGCTGCCATCGTGTGCACCTTCCAGGAGTACGCAGGGCGCTGCGGGGACAAGCACAAGCTCTGCCAGTCGGAGCTCAAGGAGCTGCTGCAGAAGGAGCTGCCCACCTGGACCCCGGTGAGCACCTGGGCGCTGGGCCTTCCCCTTCCCGCGGGGAGACACTGCTGGGCCTCTACAGAGACCTGGGACAGCAACAGGGGCCGAGGCTCGCGTGCAGCGGGGGGTGGGGGTGGGGGGACAGCAGGAACACAGTTCTCATCACACCTGCTGCCGGGTAGACCTGCGGGGAGGCTTGAGGGAGAGCCCTGGGAAGAATGCCCAGCACACAGTAGGCCCTCAGCGGCACATAGTAGGTGCTCAACAAATGATCTGGGGTGGGGGAGTTGGGAGGAGGCTTGAGATGGGTGCCTTGTCAGGACAGGAAGGTTGCGGGCTGGGCTGGGGCCACTCAGGAGCAGAGGGAGGGCCAGGAGCGAAGCTGTCCTGCCTGCTGCATCCTGCCTCTCCCCCCACCTCCCTGCACAGACCGAGTTTCGGGAGTGTGACTACAACAAATTCATGAGCGTCCTGGACACCAACAAAGACTGCGAGGTGGACTTCGCGGAGTACGTGCGCTCGCTGGCCTGCCTCTGTCTCTACTGCCACGAGTACTTCAAAGACTGCCCTCCCCCAGAGCCCCCCTGCTCCCAGTAGCCTGTGCTGTAGTAGGGGGGGGGGAGCGCCCCGGCAGGGCAGGGTCTGCCCCAGGCCGTGCCATCTCTGCCCCCGGGTGGTCCTGGCTGTGCCTCCCACACCCCCTTCCCTTGGCCCTGTGCCCCCTGCAATGTGGAATCGTGCAGATCAGCCCTGCTGGAGGACCAGGGTGCCCAGCCAGTGAGGCAGCTCCCGCCCTCTTGTCTGTGCAGCGGACGGAGGAGGCGGGGATGTGCGGTGGGCCCTGGAGGCCCAGCACGGTGCGTGCCAGCAAGACCAGGACGGGATGGGCCTTTCCGCTCCTAATAAAGAACTGGTGTCCGTGTGGCGTGGTTTGGTTCTTCTGAGAGGCACAGGGCCTCGGGACACAGCCCTGTTGATAGCTTTGCTCTCCTCTGGTCTTTTCCACTGGGGAGCAAGGCTGAGGGCAGGAGCCAGAGCTCCCATGGGCCCTGGGAGCAGTTTCAGAGCCCGCAGAAACGCAATGGTTACAGCACAGGAACTCCCGTTCTGTCCATCTGTCTCTCAGGTCTTTGAAGGGGGGTGCTGTCAAGGAGGGCAAGAGGGCAGCCCGAGGTCCCAGGGGCGAGGGAGCTGCAGCTCGGGCCTCGTGACCGGATGCGCTGAGGAGGAGGGTAGGGTGGGGCGCTTGTTCCCTGCCCCGGGCTGTGGCAGCCCAGAGAGCAGCACTAATGGGATTAGGGTGTCTCAGGGGTTTGCTGCCAGCTGGGGAGGGGTCCTGTACTGGAGGCGGAAGGGGAGGGGGACAGCTTGAAGTGAGCCCCATCCCTGAAGCCACAACCCCCTGAGGCCCTTAAGCCCCCTCGGCTGCCCCTCACTCACTCCTGGACCCCCTGTGCCCTACCCTGAGGGGGTCAGCCCTGAACCTGACTCCCCCGTGTTGTGCCATTTCACCTCTACCTCTGCACCCCAAACTGGAATCTTCATCCCTGACACCCCCCTCAACCCCACACACCCCCTCCTGCCCACTCTGTGAGTCACAAGCCATACTGAGCCCCACACCTCACTCCCACCCCCGCTCCACCAGGACCTCGCCCCTTGATGTACCTGGGCCACTTGCCACCAGCCACCTGCCACCCCTGCCTCTCCTTTTCTCAAGGCCACTGGGACTACTTCCTCTGCAGCCCCCAGCCCCAGGCACTGCCCTCCCTCCCCGGCTCCCTGAAACTCTTGCTGGGCTGTGTGCACTGGGTGGTGCCCGCTCCATCAGCTCCCTGCTGGTGCCCACTGGGGCTGGCCCACTGCCCACGGGGGCCTGGCCGGGTCAGGATGCCCGGCTGCCGGCTGAGGCCGTGGAGGGGCTGTCCTGCTCACCACATCAGCCCACAGCAGGAGGGCAGTGTGCGCTCCCCCATTCCCTTGCCAGGGGCAGGGCCTGGCTGGGGTATAAATAGTCAGACCGCTGGGCTCTCCCCACTCTTCCTCTCGCCCCAGCCCTCCTCCTCTGTGCTTCCTCTCTCGGCTTGGTGAGTTCTGTGGGCCTGACTGGCACGCGAGGGTGTCACGGGCTGAGGCTGGGTGGGGGAAGGACAGGCTGGTGGGGGCCAGATGTGCTGAATGGACCCAGATGCACAGGCTCTGGGGTGCATGGAAGAGAGAAAAGGCAAGAAGAAAAGTGTGCAGCAGCTGGGTTTGAGCGCCCCCTCCCTGCCTCAGCCCTTCTGAGAAACTGGGGCTTGTGCGTGGTGTGGTGCGGTATGTGCCCGAGCCGGGGATGTGCACCCTGCTGCGGGGTTGCTGGGCTGCACCTGTGCACCCTCGGGTGCAGGAAGAAAGCAAAGGCAACTGAGGGCTTCCTTCTGCTCCCGCCCTGCGAGCCCCCGCTCTGCACCCAGCAGCTCAGCCCAGGAGAGCCTGGCCTCCCACCCAGCCCTGGCACCCCTGCCTCCGCCACCTCACCGGCCCCTCCCAACGACGGGCTGGGTGCCAGGCTGCCGGTTTTTTCCGCTGCAGGCCCCCTTGCAGGCCTCCAGCTGCCGCGCCCAGCGCTGGGAGGGAGAAGAATGGGCTGGGGCGGCCGTTGTGGCTGAGCTGTGGGAGTGGACGGGTGAGGGAGGGGTGGAAGAACGCTGTTGTTGGGACGAGGCCTGCAGCCGCCTCCGGAGCTTGGTGCCTGGCTCCCTGGAGCCCGTGCCATGGGCCCCACAAAAGTCCACGGTCCCAAGCATGCATTCCCCCCCCCGCCCACCCCCTCCTCACCAAGAGCTGTGCCTGCCTCTCTGGGTGTCCCCAAGGGCCAGAGAAGTGTCACCAAGGGTCTCTTGAGGGATGGGAGTGCAGGCAGGCATTCGGAACACATGGCTGGGGAGCAGGGTAGGATAAGGGTGCCCGTGCCTCCCGCCCTCAGATCCTGACCGCTGCCATGGCGTGCCCCCTGGAGAAAGCCCTGGACGTGATGGTGGCCACCTTCCACAAGTACTCGGGGAAAGAGGGTGACAAGTTCAAGCTCAACAAGTCGGAGCTAAAGGAGCTGCTGACCCGGGAGCTTCCCAGCTTCTTGGGGGTGAGTGGGTCCCCTGGGAGCAAGCACCCTCCCCCACCCCCACCCTCCAGCCCCCGGCAGGGGAGGCGCAGGCTCTGTGAGGCTGCAGGCTTTTTGTGGAATATCAGCTAAAGCTGGTGTTTCTGACTGCGTGGGGAAACTGGGGAGCAGAGAGCCTGCTTGGGGTGCAAACACGGCCCCAGCAGAAAGAAGGCTGAGAAAGATCAGGGAGGTTAGGGGCCCGACCCTCTGCCAGGTGCTCTGCACATCTTAAGTGGAAGGGAAAAAAAACAAAAACAAAAACCTCAGAGTTAAGTATTTCCCAAAGTAGTGCATGTACAAAACTGGTCTGGACCAAGACCGCCGACTGGCCATTCTTCACTCCAACAGTGAAGGGCTGGAGTTTCCATTTGGCTCGTAGATGTGAAGACACAGGTATAGAGACTCAACACACCTAAAGTGTTCCCCCCAACAACAGCGTCTACACCTGCATCTAGCAGTCCACTGTTTACAAGAGGGTATTGCAAAAGTTCATGGAAAGTAGTATGAAAAAGCAAGTTTATTTTGGTGCAAAATTTTGAAATCTATAGTTTTAAAAATAATACTCATTTTTCATGAACCCTTTGGAGAGTCTTGGGAAGCATGGGTTTCAAACATTTTTGTACCAAAATAAACTTATTTTTAAATTCTATTTCCGGGGCTGGGCATGGTGGTACAGTAGGTTAAACTTCCGCCTGCAAGGCTGGCATTCCATATGGGCACCGGTTCAAGTCCCTGGTGCTTTGCTTCCAATCCAGCTCCCTGTTAATGTGCCAGGAAAGTGGCAGAAGTTGGCCCAGGTACGTGGTCCCTTGTCACCCATGTGAAAGACCCAGATGGAGTTCCAGGCTCCTGACTGTGGCCTGTCCCAGCCTTGGCAGTTGAAGCCATTTGGGGAGTAAGCCGGCAGATGGAAGAGCTCTCTGTGTCTCTCCCTCTATAACTATGCCTTTCAAAAAAAAAAAAAAATTCTGTTTCCACACACTTTCTGCAGTAGCCTGGCATATGCTGTCATGATCATTACCTCACTGGATCATGAGGACAACCTCTAGGGAAGGTGTGTGGTCACTTCGTTTTGCACCTGCACCAGGTCCTCAGATGTCCCCATCCAAGGAGTACTCCCGTTGGCGCTGGCGTGGCCCTGAGGGTTGGGGTCCGAGGCTGGGCCCCCCACAGGAGAGCTGCAGGTGCCGAGCTGGTCCAGCCCGGGCTCTGCCCCCGCGGCTTCTGCTTTCTCCCTCCAGAAAAGGACGGACGAAGCCGCGTTCCAGAAGCTGATGAGCAACTTGGACAGCAACAAGGACAACGAGGTGGACTTCCAGGAGTACTGTGTCTTCCTGTCCTGCATCGCCATGATGTGCAATGAGTTCTTCGAAGGTTTCCCCGATAAGCAGCCCCGGAAGAAATGAAGGCTCCTCAGATGCCGCTGGGGGGCCCGCCCGCTGGGGTCTTCCCTGTCTGCAGTGGGCACAGCACCTTAGTCCCGCCCCTTGAGACATGTGCACCACGCTGAGCAACCTTAATAAAGAGTCTTAACACCTATGAGGCGCTCAGGCTGTGACTCTGGGGGCGGGCAGGGTTGGGTGCTGAGGGATGAGTGTGTGGTGGGTGGGGGGTAGGGCTGGGGGTGCTGGGACTTGAGCTGCAGGGTTGCAGAGCCCAGGAGTGAAGGCTGGGAGGGATGAGGAGTGACTGAGGGTGTGTGTGTGTGTGTGCAGGCATGCGTGTGACACAGAGGACAGGGGTGGGGCCCAGGCTGGGAAGGAGACCACCAGGGCTTGGAGGGCGGGGCTGTGGCACTGAGCCAGTCCACTCACCCTTTCCAGCTCCCACCAACCTTGACTCTGGCCGGCCCCTGAACCGAGGCTAGATGGGAAGGTCACATCTGTTCCTAGTTGGGGTCTGGAGAGAAGAGAACGGAGCTGAGTCAGGCAGAGGGAGTAGCCAGGCCAGAGGAGCAGGGGGAGGGGGCTAGCGCTCAGCCCCGACATTTGCAGCCCACGCCTGCCTGTCCTGCCTCCCCTTCTAGCTCATTGGCTTCACACCACGGGGCGGGTTCATCCTGGCCTGTGCCGGGTCGGTCGGATCTGCAAGGGCAGGATGGAGGGGCAGCGCACGGCCTCCAGCGCCCGGGATGTCTCTGGGGCTCTCCGACCCGCGATCCCTGCCCCCAGGGGTGGGGCTGGGGCAAAGACAAAAGGCCGGACTTGAGAAGAGGGGACCCTAGGCTGCCTCGGCTTAGAGTCTTGGGCTGACTGAGGCTGTGCCCGAAGCGAGTGGGCGTCAGGCCCCGAGGCCCGGGCGTTTGCTCCCCCTCTCCTCTCACCCCACTGAGCTGTCCCCTCAAGTTTCAGGGGAGGGGGCGGTGACTCATATGCTGCCCCCACCCCAGTGGGACTGCAGCAACCTGGGTAGGACCTCGGCGCTCCTCCTCCCAGCCTGCCCGCCTCCCGCCTCCGCACAGTCCTCCCGGGGCAGCCTCCCGCGCGGCTCTCTTCGGAAACTCCTGCTGCCTAGCGACCGACCGAGGTGGGCACTCACCCTCAGAGCAACACCTGAGTGTCCCCCAGGATACGACCCCACCCCATCCGTGACTGCGCCCTGAACCCAAGCCCCAGCTCCATCCCATCCTGGGGTCCCCGTGTGTCTACCTCCCCTCCTTAGTTCCTAGCTCTCAGCCGTCTGTGACAAGACTCCAGCAAGTCCCCATGAGACAACCATTTATTTAAAGCTTTGTAAAAACCACACTGGCTGATGGATGACCTTGCCCTTGACAAGGAACTATCTTCCTTCCGGGGATCCCCACCTCCAGGTGGTCTTCTCTGCTCCGGAGGTGGGTGGGAAGGTCTCCAAGAGGAGAGTGGCGGGGGTGGGGGGGTGGGGGGGGACGACGACGACGACATGGGGCACATCCGGTGTGTGGCTCTAGGCTTCCTGTGGTTCAATCAGACTGTGAATTCTGCTTTTTGGTTGAGAGTGGAGTGTGTGCAGATGAGCTCAGTGTGCCCCACACCCCTGTTTGTAAACAAGGAAAGGGAAATTGGCAGAGGGGTTTCTCCTGGCCCATCCCTGGAGATTCTGACCGGGGCCTCCTGATGTCCCTGGCCCCTTTTCATTGGCCCTTTCTCTCCCGTGGGCTCCTGGGGACTGGGAACAAGGAATAAAGTGAGAGCAGGGGGTGGGAGGCTGCTTCTGCTTTCAGTGGAGTCTCTGGGCTGGCGCTCTCCTGGGTGGGTCCTTCCTTCTTTCTCCCCGCCCGGCTCTGGTGGCCGTGCCGAGTGACTAGCCGGTGGGTGACAAGCTGTGGTGACCTCTGCAAGGAAGGCCTGGCCCCTCGGGTGCTCAGGGAGGACAGGGCAGTCTCTGGAACGGTACTTGTCTGCATCTCCTGGGAAAATGGCTCCGAGGTGGAGCTGGGGTCGGACCCAGCCAGGATGCTCTGCAGGCCCCTCGAGGCCCTCACCCTTCCACGGTGGTCCTGGCTGGGTTTCCTCGAGGTGGGAGAAGCTGAGGTTTCTGGGTAGTGGGAGATGAACAACAGGTGCAGTTCAAGAATGGCAGGGTGGGATTTGGGCTGGAGGGGAGAGCTGGAGACTTCTTTCCCCCAGCTAAGGACTCTCTGTAGGACTCACCTGCGGCTGAAGTCTGGGTGTTGCCATCTTCCTCCCTGGGGGAGGGAAGTGGTTTTCAAGCCTGAGTCACGCGAGCTCCAGCAGCCTCTTCCCTCTGTGGAGGTGGCTGTCCTGATGGCTCGGGGTCTCAGGGTGATTCCATCCCCAGCCCCTGGCCAGTCTGCAGGTGCACAGTTCTCAGCCTAGCCAGGCAAATCCAATCGCCTCCCTTCTGCTTCCTCTTGGGGATCTTATCTCCCAGCTGCAGCCCCAGCCTCTGGCCCTGGACTCTCTCTTTGCCCTGTCCCCCACTTTCACAACAGGCACTCCTTGAGAGCAGGAGATTCATGCGCCCGGGCCAAGGAGGGTGACTAAGGTGGGAGCTGCCTCTGGTGAACCAGTGCCCAGGCTGGAGGGGCACTGTTCCCCGCCTGCCACCAGTTCTTTGGTGTTTTGGCATCGTCTTGTCCTCCCTCCGTCCCCCTGTTAACAAATCCTAAGCAGGAGAGGCTGCTGTCTCCTTTGGGGGCTGGCTGGTCTCACAGCACAGGTCCTCTGCTTGGTGGGTTGTGGTCTTGTCCTGGGTTCCAGCCCCTGGACCTTTGAGCGAGGGGCCTTGGAGGTGGGCGGTGCTGGCAGCGGGGAGCTCAGGCCCCCCGAGGAACGTGATGCTCCGCTCTCCCAGCTCTAGAGCTGCATTGTGATGGAGACCCCTCTGGAAAAGGCCCTGACCACGATGGTCACCACTTTCCACAAGTATTCGGGGAGAGAGGGCAGCAAACTGACCCTGAGCAGGAAGGAACTGAAGGAGCTGATCAAGGAGGAGCTGCATCTTGGGGAGGTAGGAGACGCTTCCCTCACCCCCACCCCAACGCCCTTACACAGAAGGACGAGCGTGGCCATCTTGGGCCAAGAGAGCCCTAGACCCCGTGCTGGGGGCCCCGCCAAGGTCTCCCTGGGAAGGAGGAGGCTGAGCCTGGGGGTGGATCTCAGACTCTCTGAGGGTTAGAGCCTTCCGTGGCAGGGCCAGGCTCTTGCAGTAGTGGCAGAACCCATGCAAGGGATCTCAGGGGACCAAGGGGTCCAGGGCTCTGCTGTGCACTGCTCGAGGGCAGGGACCCCTCCTGCTTCTTGTCCCCGTGCCCGCACAGCCAGGGCTCTCAGACTGCCCTGGCGCATGAACCACAAGGTTAATCTGTGAACGTGGGTGGGAAGGGGGCAGAACCGACAGGTGGAGATGGGGCGAGGGAGCTGACCGGCAGAAAGCCCAGGAAGGAGGGCATTCTGTCCTTTTACAGGTAAGCAAAGCGGGGCTCACCTGCATTCTGGGACTTGTGCAGTGACACCAGCTGCTGAGAGGCTATGCTGGACCCCAGGCCAGGCCCGGGTCTCACCCAGACTTTGCCCTTGGACAGTCAGCTCGAGGGCCGTGGCCATCACCATGAACCCTGGCGGGCCTCCCAGGCAGAGGGTGAAGCAGGGGAGGGTGTCCCCAGGCATGCTCTCTGCCCTTCCTGCCAACCAATGCTTCCTGGAGTTAATGAGGCCAGAGGGAGGGGCTGTGGCTCCAGCAGGGGTTAATTACACTGGGACACAAGCCCAGGGGAAGGCCTGCCTATAATAGAAGCTCCAACTGGGGACCAGGATCACGTCACAGAGAGGCAGTTTCCATCTCATAGGTCCCAGCATCCGTCTCCTCTGAAAACCTGCACCTGAGGGCGGGATCTGCCTGTCTGAGTTTCCCTCCTGTTCTGCCCCAAGGCCCTGCTGTCTCCTGCTGGTAGAGCCAGGCCAGGAGGGCAGGAGGGAGCTGGATCAGGGCCAGGCACCAGGCTGGGCCTGGGCTCTCCCGGCAGGGGAGCCACGCACACTGGCTTCTTGCAGCCAACGCCCCCTTCTCAGGGGAGATAAATGGCCTGAATCCTTTCCGGCTGGCCCTGCAGAGTAAATCAGAGACGCAGATGAAGCGCGGTGCCACACGTTATTATTTTCTTTTTGTTTCTTAATTTGAGAGGTAGAGAGACACAGAGAGCTCCCATCCTCCATGCACTCCCCAGATGCCCAGCTGCAGCAGGGGGCTCAGTGCAGACCTTGGTGACAGGGACCCAGCTGCCTGAGCTGTCCGTCACCTGCTGAGTCAGAGGGCCTGCATTAAGAGGAATCTGGAATTGGGAGCAGAGCTGAGGACTTGCACCCTGACGCTTGGATGTAGGATGGGGTGTCCTAACCGACAGCCTGACCACCACGCCAAATGTCTGCCTCCCCAGCCAGCTTTGCTAGGTTCTGGTGTAAAGTCTGAGTCATTATTTCTTTTCTTTTTTTTTTTTTTAAAGATTATTTATTTATTTATTTGAGAGGTAGAGTTACAGACAGTGAGAGGGAGAGACAGAGAAAGGTCTTCTGTCCGTTGGTTCACTCCCCAAATGGCCGCAACGGCCAGCACTGTGCCAATCCGAAGCCAGGAGCCTGGAGCTTCTTCTTGGTCTCCCACGTGGGTGCAGGGGCCCAAGGACTTGGGCCATCCTCCACTGCCTTCCCAGGCCATAGCAGAGAGCTGGACTGGAAGAGGAGCAGCCAGGACTAGAACCGGCACCCATATGGGTTGCTGGCGCTGCAGGCAGGGGATTAACCCACTGCGCCACAGCGTCAGCCCCTGGGTCATTATTACTTAGGATGTGGGAAGGTGTGTGTGGGGGGGGGGGGGAGGAAAGGAAGGCGAGTCTCATTTTCCTGTGTAAGTTACTAGTGCCAGGCTCTGCTAAGTGTGGGCCGGGGGCAGATCTGGGGTCCAGACGTACACAGTGGTGGCATAGAGGTTGACATCACCCTCAGGCTGCTGGGGCGGGGCGGGGCAGGGCGGGGCGGGGGGGCAGTGGTGGGGCAGGGCCTGCAGGTGAGCTGCTCCTGCCTCTGGGCCCTTGCAGAAGATGAAGGAGAGCAGCATCGACCACCTGATGAGGAGCCTGGACAAGAACAGCGACCAGGAGATCGACTTCAAGGAGTACTCGGTGTTCCTGAGCACGCTGTGCATGGCCTACAATGACTTCTTCCTGGAGGACAGCAAGTGACCCGGGGCTCCCCTCTGCCCGCACCGTCGGCTCCTGCCCCCCGACAGGCCCCCTTGGCCCCTTACCCTGCACTTCCTCCCACACAGGAAATAAAGATTTTTCCTGCCAGGTGTTTTGAAGGCGTCTTGTGCACCTTGGTGGGAGAGGGAGGTCCTGAGACAGCCCGTGGGTGTGAGGGACCTGGGGCTCCCACCCCACTTCCTGTCCTCCAGTGCCCATGTCCTGGAGCTTTGTGCTGACTCCCCTGCTCCCCGGGAGATGGGGGAGTTGGGCCAGGCGTCTGCCCAGATGCATGGCAAGCTAAGGGAAGGGCCCCGGGAGCCAGGGTGCAGGGTTGTGGATGTGGCTCCCAGTGGTGGTCTCACCCCGGGGGCAGTGTGGCCTTCAGGCCAGCCCTTCGCTGCCCTCCATGTCCCCCCAGCACCTCCACTCCCCAAATCGGTTTTGGGGGCCCCTGCTTTTTTCTCTTCTCTCTCCCTGTCAAAATCTCTCTGGCGGTAATCTGGAAACTTTCCACTCTAGTGTGAACAACTAATGATGCTTCCTGGGCTTGGCTCCCGCGTGTGGGCACAGTAACTGGCAGAGGCTCCAGCGCCATTCCTGGCAGTGGGGGAAGGGATTCGCTGTTGGTGGGGGGAGGTGCACCTGCAGATCACCTGCCGCTCTGCCTCCTTCCTCCAGGCAAGGCCGGCGCTGTACACACCTGGGGGGGGGGGCACCTGCACACTGTGAGATTCTCCACCTTCGACCCTCCCCACCAGGGACCCTGCCTCTGGGGACACCTTCATGCTTTGGTGCTTAGGTGGCTAAGGAAGAAGCAGGACTGACCAGGGGCTTTTTCCTCTTCCTCCTCTCCCCTCCCCCACGCTGTGTCACGTGTCACGAAAAGCACACCGAGCTACAAAAATTAGGGAAACTCCCCATCACCGCTTGCAGTGGTCCCCACTAGGCCCCCCATACTTCCCCAAAGTATCCGGCTACCGGTCCCAACTAGGAGCAGAAGGCGCGAGGAGCCGTGGCGGGGGGGGGGGGGGGGGGCGGGCGGGGGCGGGTTGTGCAAGTCCGGGCGCAGGGTGGGGCTCGGGGCGGGCCGTGGGCCCTGCGGTGGGTCCCGCCCCGCCGGCCTCCCCGACGCCTGCCGCTATAAGGCCGCCCGGCCTCGGCCCAGCCTAGGTCCTGACCGTTCCCTCCGCGCCGCGCAGCCTGCAGTACCGTGAGTCCTCCCTCCCCTGGGCGGCCCCGGACCTTCTCCCTGCCCCGGCCCGCGGGCGGTAGGCGTTTACGTCCGTACCGGGCGCGTCTGTCTGTGGAGCTCCTGGGCAGGAGCGTCTGGACCACGCCAGGCAGGCCCCGGGCTAAGGCATCCGCTGGCTCCCGGTAGAGTGCTCTCCGGGCGCGGGAGGGTGTGTCCCGGGCGTGTCACTACCGCGGTGTGTGGCCCGGCCGGCTGTGCCAGAGGCCGAGTGTGCTGCCGCCCTCCGTCCTAGCCCAGCCACACTCCGCGGCCTCCCCTGGAAGCCCTGGAGGGTAATTCACAATTCCCCACCTGGGGGCACCTGCTCCCTGGTCCAGGCCTCCCCTCACCCCCTTCCCCTAATGCTACCCCAAGTGGCCAAGGCTGGGTGTTGGGGCAGGCAGCGTGGGGAGTGCAGAGTCTGCTGCCCTGGCACTGACCAGCCCCTCTGCTGCCAGTCCCTGACCAGTTGAAACCATGGCAAGCCCCCTGGACCAGGCCATTGGCCTCCTGATCGGCATCTTCCACAAGTACTCCGGCAAGGAGGGTGACAAGCACACCCTGAGCAAGAAGGAACTGAAGGAACTAATCCAAAAGGAGCTCACCATCGGCTCTGTGAGTAGCTGTCCCCAGGCCCCGCCCGTTTGCACCTGGTAGGAACAGGGTTCTGAAGGTGTGTCAGGTGCACCTGACTCCCACGTGGCCACATCCCAGGGTCCTGGTCCATATGCTTTACTGAGCCTTGGTCCCACTCTCCTGCGCGGGCGGGGCAGGGGGTGCTCTCAGCCTGGTATTCACGCGGCTGAGTGAGGAGCAGGAGCCTAGAAGTCAGGTGGCTGCTGTCCCTGGTGATAAGTGGGCAGGGAACCCTTGAGGGCCGCCCGGGAAGGGAGCGAGTGGGGGTCCTCCTCACCACTGAGCGGCGTGTCCCCTCTGCCTCCTCAGAAGCTGCAGGATGCTGAGATTGTCAAGCTGATGGACGACCTGGACCGCAATAAGGACCAGGAGGTGAACTTCCAGGAATACATCACCTTCCTGGGGGCCTTGGCCATGATCTACAATGAAGCTCTCAAGGGCTGAAGACAGACTGGGGAAGGTGGAGGCACCCCTCAGGGGCCTGTCTGGGTCACACCCAGTGTGGGTGATTGTAAGATAAATATATTTTTGTTGTTGTTAACCTACCCTGTGTCCTGGCTTCCCAGTGATTTCTGACTCCTCCTGGGCCTGGTGATGCGCCAGCTGGCAGAAGCACTTGGGCACGGTCAGCCTCTGAGAGTGACTCCTGCACCCACCAGGCCCGAGGAGCCCCCCACCCCCTCCCAAGGCTGCTGCTCGCTCCTAGGGGGCCTTTGGGCAAAGCCATCTTCAGGAAAGGCTCTGGGATGAGCTTGGAGGAGAGGGAGCCGGGCTGGGCTGGGCTGGGCTGGGCTGGGCTGTGATGGGCTGAGGTCTTCCCGAGTGGGACAGAGAGCCTCGCGGGCTCCCGGAAGTGTTCCGGGTACCGGGAGAGGGGAGGGGCTGGCCAGGCCCTGGGTGGGGCCCATTCACTTTCTCTCCACCGCGAGCCTGGGCTGTCTGAGCCTGTCCACTTTCTACCGCGAGCCCGGGCTGTCCGAGCCAGGCTTGACCGTTCCACGATCATGGAGGCCACAGTGTGAAAGGGGTGACTGTGGCTGCCCGTGTCCCGGGTGCGGAGAGCTCTTAGTTGGGGGTGGTGGTCGGAGGAGCTGGCAGCACCATGGAAACGTGGATCAGAGGGTGCGCCCAAACAGGGCGGGATGAAAAGAACAAACAAATAGAATACAAAAAGTAACAAAACCCCAACAAAACCAAATAGGGCCGGTGGAGGTCGCTGGGGCTGGGCCGAACGAACGCAGCTTCCAGGCCTGCAGTCAATATTGACCCAGCCGGTCCCCAGCAGAATGAATCACCGGGTTCCTCGGGAGCCAAGCCCCGCCTCCGGCCCCGTGCAAGAAGGCGGAGGGCGACCCAGCCGCAGTGCGCCGCCGCGTTCGCTCTGCCAGCGGCGGGGTGCGGGAGGGGGCGAGCGTGGCTCCCCTGCCCGTGCGGGCCCGTGCCAGCCGCGTGAGGCCCCTCCAAGTCAGCGCGGAAGATGGAGACCACGGGCCTCCCCGCTCCGACTCGCCGCCCCCCGTCCCAGGGGCCCAACGGGGTGGAATTAAGTTGTCTTCTTTTCCCATTGGGTGTGGCCTGGCAAACAGCGGGCAGCCACACCTTCTGGAGCCTCGCCCCCTCTGGGTGCCGCTCCTGCGCCGCAGGGACTGGGAGTCACCCGGCTGGGCCTGGGGAAGCCACCCGGGACCCGGGCTCCCCGCTGCACCGCCGCGACCGGGCCTCGGCTTCCCTCTTGGAAAAGTACCGCTCCGCCCGCCCGGTGCCTGCCGCTGCCCAGCGGCGCGCGGTCTGGGGCGCCGAGCCAGCGCCCTCGCGTGGGCAGAGCGCGGGACGCTGCGGGGGAGAATCGGCTCTGGGCCGCAGCCTCCGCCCAGGGGATGTCAGGGTCGGGGGGCATCTTGTGGCTCCCAGGAATCGACTTCATCTGAGACGCGCGTGCCAAGAGCAAGCCCAACAGGGGAAAAGCTGAGCACCGCAGTCGTAGGCGAGGGCCCGGGAGCTGTTTTGGTGCGGGGGCCAGGCCCTAGCCTCGTTATTTCCTGGGGGCTCTGCCCAGAGCTGGCAGAAAAGAGAGGCGCACCGTCCCGCTGCTGAGTGCACAGGGCTTTGCCCCTGCGTCTGCACAGCAGTGCGGGGGAAGCAGCAGCGTGGACGTTGAATAAAGCAACGAAGAGCAAACAGCGAATCGTTTGTTTTCGGGGTGCACTGTGTGTACAATGTGTGTGTTTGGAGGGGAGGGCAAGGAAGCAGACTTTACCATGGAATCCAAGGGTGCGGCCGTCAAGGCGTGGGGTGGCCAGGTGCACACCGGCTGTTTTATTGCTCTAATTGACTCAAGTCGGAACGGAACCTTCTGAGCACGACCTGGGCTTCGAGGGGAAGGGGGTGAGCAGCTGTGGTTTGTGAGGGTGGCGCTGCGCCCCCTGCCCTCCCCTTCTGCGTAGCTGAGGTTAACCCTGCAGTCTAGTTACCCGGATGCCCCAGAAGCTAACAGCAGCCACACAGCCGGTTCTGTAAGCTGGGGCGGGCCCAGGTAACAGGAGCTTAGGACTGAGTCAGGGGCTAGACCTCTGCTCTCTGCCAAGCAAACGTGAACTAGAACACCACCGTTTTCATTTGTGCTGCGTTTTATTTTATTATTATTTATTTATTTGGAAGGCAGATAGAAGCCTGGGGCCCCTTCCAGGTCTCCCAGAGGGAGTGGCAGGAGCCCAAGCACTCAGGCCGTCTGCTGCCTTAGGCGGCTGGATCTAGAGCCGCGAAGCCAGGACTCACCCTGGTGTCCTGATACGTGAGCTGGCGCTGCAGATGGCGGCTTAGGCTGCAGTGCCACGGCGCCAGCCCGGCACCTTATTTTTATAAGACATATCTGGCCCATTTTCTCTTGTCATAGGCAGAATTCCATGTAGTATGTACTACCAACCAGCGAGAAGGCTGAGTCACAGGGACGTCAGAGCCTGCACCCAGGTGGATCTGTCAGTTCAGAAGCAGCTGCAGGGGGCGGGTGGGGCGGGGCACGGCGGCTGTGGCAGTGGGTTGACTCCACCTTCCACACCGGCTTCCCATCTGGACTCTATTCGAGTCCTGGCTGCTCCACACAGGATCCAGCTCCCTGCTAATGACCTGAGAAAGCAGTAGAAGATAGCCCAAGTCCTTGGGCCTCTGCACCCTCGTGGGAGACCTGGAGGAAGCTCCTGGCTCCTGGCTTCGAATCAGCCCAGCTCTGGCTGTTGCAGTCATTTGGGGAGCGAGCCAATGGATGGAAGACCTCTCTCTCTGTCGCTCCCTCTTTGTGTGACTCTGACTTTCAAATAAATAAAATAAATCTCAAGAAAAAGGAAGAAAAATTGAAAGATAAGTTAATTTTGGTGCAAGAAATATGAAATCCGTGCAAATATTTTTGTAATATGCATTTCCATGAACTTTTTTAAGACCCCTCATGTATGAATAACACAAACCCCATTCAATTTAAAAAATGAGTAGGGCTGTTGTAGCTCAGCGGGTTAACCTATCACATGCAGCGCATGCATCCCATATGGGTGCCAGTTG
This sequence comes from Lepus europaeus, assembly GCF_033115175.1. NCBI lineage: Eukaryota > Metazoa > Chordata > Mammalia > Lagomorpha > Leporidae > Lepus > Lepus europaeus. The sequence continues at coordinate 119,334,943 of NC_084831.1, read as the reverse complement.
GAGTCCCAGCTGCTCCACTTCCAATCCAAGCCCCTGCTAATGCTCCTGGAAAAACAGCAGAGGATGGCGAGTCCTTGGGCCCCTGAAACCCACGTGGAGACCCAGATGGAGCTGCTACTCCTGGCTTTGGCCTGGCACAGCCCCAGGCGTTTTTGGGGAGTGAACCAGTGGAAGGGAGATCTCTCCTTCTCTGTCTGTCTCTCCCTGTCTGTAACTCTGCGTTTCAAATAAATAAATACATCTTAAAAAGAAAAATGGACGTTAGCATTACCTTTCACCCCCTGGCTTTCGGTCCTGGCCATTGCGTGTATCACTTCCTTTCTTAATTTTTACGACATACATTTTCGGCTCTAAATGCTCTGTGGGTTTGTATGCATTGTGAGCTTTGCATAAATGGAAGAATATTGCATGCATTCTTGCGGTGGTGGCTTCTTTTCACTCCACATCTTTGACACTGACCCAGGGTATCTGGTGTAGCTCTAATTCATGAAGGGTTACTGCTCTACAAGAGCTCATCCTGTGACTATAATCTACTTTATCCTGCCTACTGCTGAATGTCATTTTGGGTTATTTCTGTTTTGCCCAGTTGCAAACTGCTTCTGTGGGCATTCGTCTGTTTGCCTCCTAGGACGCGTGAGTCAGTTGCTCAGATTTATAGCTCTGAGCAGGATTGCTGAGCTATGAAGTTTTTATACCTTCAGTTCTACTAAAAAGTGCCAATTTTTATTTATTTATTTATTTGAAAGAGAGAGGGGGAGAGACACAGAAAGGCCATTAGCAGGAGCTGGATTGGAAGGAGAGTGGCTGGGACGCAAACCCTGTGCCACAATGCCAGGCTCTCTCTTTTTAGCTGAAAAGTGTATTTACTTATTTATACAAGAAGAGGGACAGAGAAGAGAGTGTTTCCATTTGCTGGTTAAGTCCCCGCAAAAATGTCTGCAGTGCCTGGGGCCGGGCCAGGCCAGAGCTGGGAGCCAGGAACCTAATCCAGGGCTCCCCCATGTGTGGCAGGAACCCAATTACTGCAGCGGTCCCCACTGCCTCCCAGGATCTGCGTGAGCAGGAAGCTGGGATTGGAGGTGGAACTGGGGCTCAAACTCAGGCATTCTGATAAAGATGCTGGTGTCTCAACTGCTGTCCTAGCCACTAGGCCACGTACCCACCCTGCCAACTTGTTTTTGTCTGAATTTATACTCTCTCCAGCATGGCATTAATGTCCTAGTTACTCTGCATTCCCCCTTTTGTTTTGTTGTGATAATGTTGTTGCCAATCTAGTGGTACAAATGTTGGCAGAGTGTTTAAGTTTGTGTTTTTCTCATTACTGATGATGCTGAACATCTTTTCACATGTTTGTTGGCTATACATTTCTCTTTCTGTGAGGTTTCTGCCTTTTTTTTTTTTTTTTTTGAGATTTATTTCTTTTTTTGAAAGGCAGTGTTAGAGTCAGAGAGAGAGGTCCTCCATCCACTGGTTCACTCCCCAAATGGCTACAACAGCTGGAGCTGTGCTGATCCAAAGCCAGGAGCCAGGAGCTTCTTCCAGGTCTCCCACACTTTCATCTACTGCTTTCCCAGGCCATAGCAGAGAGCTGGATCGCAGTGGAGCAACCGGGACTTGAACCGGGGCCCACATGGGATGCTGGGGCTTTACCCGCTACACCACAGTGCCAGCCCCAGTTTCTGATTTAGATTCCTGCTCTCATCCTTACATGTGTTGCAAATACCTTTCCTAGTTTGTGGCTAGTTTTTCCATTCTCACTGAGGGTTGAGAATAGAGAAAGCCTTAATTTAAATGTAATTAACTTAAATGTGATTAAATTTGGCATTCTTTTCTTGCTTTGTGCTGTTTGTATACTACTTGGGAAATATTTTCCTATCGTAATACAATGTTTTCCTATAATATCCTTTTTTTCCCCCTAAAAATGATTTATTTATTTATTTGAAAGGCAGAGTTAGAGGCAGAGGCAGAGGCTGAGAAAGAGAGAAGTCTTCATCTGCTAGTTCACTTCCCAAATGGCCAAAACCAGCCAGGACTGGATCAGGCTGAAGCCTGAAGCCAGGGATTTCTTCCAGGTCTCCCACGTGGGTGCAGGGGCACAAGGACTTGGACCATTTTCCATTGCTTTCCCAGGTGCATTAGCAGGGAGTTGGATTGGAAGTGGATCAGCTGGGATTTGAACTGGCACCCATATGGGATGCTGGCACTGCAGGCTGTGGCTTAACCTGCTACACCATAGCACTGGACCCTCCTATGTTACCTTTTTAAAAATATTTATTTATTTATTTGAAAGAGTTACACAGAGAGAGGAGAGGCAGAGAGGCAGGGAGAGAGAGAGAGAGAGAGAGAGAGAGAGAGAGAGAGAGACAGAGAGAGGTCTTCCATTCACTGGTTCACTCCCCAACTGGTTACAACAGCCAGAACTGCACCGATCTGAAGCCAGGGGCCAGGAGCTTCTTCTGGGTCTCCCACTCAGGTGCAGGGGCCCAAGGACTTGGGCCATCTTCTACTGGTTTCCCAGGCCATAGCGGAGAGCAAGATCAGAAGTGGAGCAGCCAGGACTGGAACTGGCATCCATATGGGATGCTGGCATGCAGGCAATGGCTTTACCTGCTACAGCACAGTGCTGGCTCCAGTCAAATATCTTTTTAAAAAAATTTATTACACACACACACAGATCCTCCATCCCCTGGTTCACTCTCTAGATGGCTGCAACAGCTGGAACCCGATCAGGCTGAAGCCAGGAGCCAGGGGTGGCATTCAGGTCTCCCAGGTGGCTGGCAGGGGTCTAAGCACTTGGGTCATCTTCTGCTGCTTTTCCCAGGCCATTAACGTGGAGCCGGATCAGAAGCAGAGAAGCCAGGCATGAGCCAGCACTCATACTGGGTGCCAGCCTTGCAGGTGGGGGCTTTGCCAGAAATGCCACAATGCTGCCCCCCAAAGTCAAATTTAACTATTTTCCACACAGGTAAGCAATTATTCCAGAAAGATGTGTTGAAAAGTCCCTCCTTGTGTTGCTTTGTGGCAGCACCGGAGGAGGAAGATGGCGGCCACCTTAGTAGCCGCTCGGGGAGCAGGTCCGGCACTGGCCTGGGGGCCAGAGGCCCTAGCAAAAAAAAAAAAAAAAAAAAAAAAAAAAAAAAAAGTCCCTCCTTTTTTACCACTCTGCAATGCCAGTTGTATAATAAATGTATGTGTGGATGTTAGAGTAAAAAAAAAAAAAAAAAAAAACCAGTGTTTTTCCTTTCCTTTAAAAAAAAGATTTTATTTATTTATTTAAGAGGCAGAGTTACAGAGAGAGGGAGAGACAGAGAGAAAGGTTTTCCATCTGCTGGTTCACTCCCCAGTTGGCTGTAGTGGCCGGAGCTGGGCTGATCTGAAGCCAGAAGCCAGGAGCTTCTTCCAAGTGGTGCAGGGGCCCAAGCCCTTTGGCCATTCTCCAGTGCTTTTCCAGGCCATTGGCAGGGAGCTGGATCAGAAGTGGAGCAGATGGGTCTCGAACCGGCCCCCATACGGGATGCCGGCACTGCACGTGGAGGCTTAACCTACCACGCCATGGCACAAGCCCCCTCTTTTCCTTTTTTAATTTTTTTTGTTAAAGTTTATTTAATTTTATTTATTTGAAAGGTAAAGTGCCAGAGAGCAAGAGAGATCTTCCATCTGCTGGTTCACTCCCCAAATGCTGGCAACAGTTAGGGCTGGATCAGGCTGAAGCCAGGAGCCAGGAACTCCACCCGGAACTCCCATGTGGGAGGCAGGGACCCAAGTACGCGAACCATCATTGCTGCCTCCTAGGATGCACATTAGCAGGAAGCTGGATGAGAAGCGGAGGCCGGATTCCCTCCCCGGTGCTCTGACGTGGGATGTGGGCGTCCCGAGTGGTGGCTTAACCACTTGTGCACGTTGCCTGCCTGCTTTCCCTTTCTACTCTCGAAGTTGTTTTCCCCTTCTCACACAGCAGTCCACACGGACGACTTCTGGGACCTCAGCATGTGGGGTTTTCCACACACACACACACAGCCAAGCAACTGTGCAGCGGACACCAGCCGGCATCCTGTAATTCGATCTGATTCTGGCACTGCCTCCAGGTGGAGAGAGGCAGCTCCCACACGCTGAGGGCACCGTGCACAGGTGGAGACCTGTACTTCTGGGTTGTAAATAGGAGTTTCCCAGGCCGCGGCCTTGGGTTTGGTTATTGCACAACAGTGGCTCATAGAGCTCACTGGTGTTTGCTGGTGTTTCATAAAGAATATTACAAAGGGTATGGATGAGTAGCCAGATGGAAGCGATGCACCGGGTGAGTGTGCGGGAAGGGGCGTGGGGCTTCCGCGGCCTCTCTGGGTGCCGCCCTCCAGCACCACCACGCACTGGGTCATCCACCCGGAAGTTCTCTGAACCCAGTCTTCTCCTGTGTCCTTATGGGGGCTTCCTTATGTTGGTGCGATTGATTCCACCCCTGGCTGCTAGTGATCAACTCAACTTCAGCTCCCCTCCTCTCCTGAGGTGGGGTGGGACAGAAAGCTCCAGCTCTTGAACCCCACCTTGGTCTTTCTGGGGAGCAGCCCCATCCCAAAGGTCTCCAGTGACCCCCATGACCCTCTCACCAGTCCTCTCATTAGCTTACCAAAGACACTCACCACTGGGATTCCAAGGGTTTAGGGGCTATCTGTCCAGAAAAGGGGATGAAGACCAAAGGTGCATTTCACAGGCAGGGGTTGTGGTACAGGGGCCACGTTGCTGCTGGTGATGCCAGTATCCCATACGGGAACGCTGGTTTGAGTCCCAGCTGCTCCACTTCCTATCCAGCTTCCTGCTAATGCACCTGGGAAGGCAGTAGAAGATGGCCCAGTGCTTGGACCCCTGCCTCCACATAGGAGGCCCAGATGGAGTTTTAGGCTCCTGGCTTCAGCCTAGACCAGCTCTGGCTGTTGTGGCCATTAGGAGAGTGAGCCAGAGGATGGAAGTTCTCTTTTTCCCTCTCTCTCTCTTTCAAATAAATTAATACCTTTTTAAAAAGATACATTTCACAATCATCACAGTGGGTGTGTTTCTGAGCTTCCTTTTCTGTTCCACTGATCTGTTTCTTTGCCAATACAATGCCATCCTCATTGTTATACTTTAATAATCGTCCTTGATTTCTGCTAAGGCCAACCTCCCACTCGCTCTCCTTTTTTTCAGGAATATCTCGGCTGTTGCTGACCCTTTACTTCGAAATACACACTCTGTGGGTGATGTTTGTTGTGGTTAAGATCCCATGTGGGGTGTCCACAACCTACATCAGAGGGCCTGGGTTAGACTTCGAGCGCCAACCCCAATTCCAGCTTCCTGCTAATGTGCACCCCCGGAGGCAGCAGTTTTATTTTATTTTAAAATTTTTATTTGAAAGGCAGAGTTAGAGAGAGAGAGAGAGAGAGAGAGAAACAGAGAGACAGAGAGAGATATCTTCTATCCACTGGTTCACTTCCCAAATGGTCACAATGGCCAGGGCTGGGCCAGGCTGAAGCCAGGTGCCAGGAGCTTCATCTGGGTCTCCCACGTGGGTGCAGGGGGCCCAAGCACTTGGGCCATTCTCCACTGTTTTCTCAGGTACCTTAGCAGGGAGCTGGATCAGAAGTGGAGGCCCCAGGACCTGAACTGGTGCCCACGTGGGATGCCGGCACCTCGGGCAGTGATTTAACCTGCTGTGCCGCTGCGTCAGTCCCATGAGCTTTATTTTAAAATCATGACACAATAATGATTTTTTCAAATGTCCCTCCCTCCTTTCCTCCCTTCCTTCCTCCCTCCCTCCCTCCCTCCCTCCCTTCCTTCCTTCCTTCCTTCCTTCCTTCCTTCCTTCCTTCCTTCCAAGATTTAAAGGCAGAATTACAGAGAGGCAGAGGCAGAGAGAGAAAGGTCTTCCACCCACTGGTTCACTCCCCAAATGGCAGCAATGGCTGGAGCTTCACCGATCCAAATCTGGGAGCCAGGAGCTTCCTCCAGGTCTCCCACACAGGTGCAGGGGCCCAAGGATTTGGGCCATCCTCCACTGCCTTCCCAGGCCACAGCAGAGAGCTAGATCCAAAGCAGAGCCTCTGGAACTCAAACCAGTGCCCATATGGGAACCGGCACTGCAGGTGGCGGCTTCACCTGCTATGCCACAGCGCCAATCCCAAATGTATTTTATTTATTAAGATGATTTTAATTTTTCTGTCTTTAATTTATTAAATGAAATAAAATTTTATTTTCTAATGTTAAACCAGACTTACAAATCTGAGATAAGCCCAGCTGGTCATGGTATATGTGTTTTTATATTTTTATTTCAGATTTTTAGATCTGTATTCTTGACTAAGATGGTTTTATAGTTTTTCTTTCTTGTATTGTCACTGTCAGATTTGTATATGAGGGTTATATGGGTCTCATAAAATGAGTTAGGGAGATTCTTTTTTTAAAAATTTTATTTATCTATTTGACAGGTAGAGTTACAGAGAGAGAGAGAGAGAGAGAGAGAGAGAGAAAGGTCTTCCTTCTGTTGGTTCACCCCCAAAATGGCCTCTACGGCCGGCACTGCACCATTCTGAAGCCAGGAGCCAGGTGCTTCCCCGGTCTCCCACGCAGGTGGGAGCACTTGGGCCATCCTCCACTGCCTTTCCGAGCCACAGCAGAGAGCTGGACTGGAAGAGGAGCAACCAGGACTAGAACCAGGTGCCCATATGGGATGCTGGCGCTTCAGGCGGGGGATTAACTAAGTGAGCCACAGGCGCTGGGCCCTTGGGGAGATTCTTCTCCACTTCTAAAGCTGGATGAATTTTGTAAACAGCAGAAACTGTCTGTTCCTTGAATGCCTCTTGTTTCATGGGTAACATTTGCCCAGGCCATTAACAAGGAGCTGGATCAGTAGTGGAGCAGCTGGGACTCCAACTGATGCCCATATGGGATGCTGGCAGTTTAACCTGCTGTATCACAATGCCAGCTTCCAAAGCTGTTCTTACATCTTGGGAGCCCTGTTTTTATTTACCGAATTGTTCACTGGTGCACTTTAGAAAGGATTTTCATGCTTTGTGCGGCATTGTGAGCTGTTCCGGTTGGCCAAGTTCCCTATATGCCATTATTTATTTTTCTAGTCAATAAATATGAGCTCAGGGAGTGTCTTCAGTGTGCTGTGCCAGGAACCACCTGCATTGCTGGCTGCTCTGAGGGATGAGTTGCAGCTTCTGCCCTAAGGGAATCCCCTGCCCGCTGTAACACAGAGGAACTCATTTCCGTCTACTTCGCTACTTTGAGTTAATGGGTTTCATAGCTGCACTAAGATCTCCCCTGGGAACACACAGCCCAACCGCCATGTCCAGGAGCTGGCCTGCAGGCTTGCAGGAGCGTGGAGCCCCAGTGCTCTGTGGGCGGCTCGGTCTGGGTATTCAAGCCGTGCTCCCTGGAGCTACCCTAGGCAGCGCTGCTGAGAGCAGTCGTGCAACGTGTGCGCTACAGAGAGGCCCTGGGGGCTGATAGGCAGCCTGCGCTGAGCTTTCTAAGCCACCACCCAGGTGCTTGGCTGCATGTATCTGGAGGCTGAGGCATGTTTTCCTCTTTTGCCCGTAGGTGGCGTATAGGTGATGTCATGTAGCTAAGGGAGTTAGGGGGATACCTGGGAGCCAGAGCTCTGGGACCTCTTCCTAGTCAGCCCAGCCATGATCAAGGCAAACTCCATCTTCAGCAACCACGGGAAGCCGTGCCTCTCCAAGTTCTACCAGTCCCACAGTAAAGACACCCACCAGCAAATCATCAGGGAGAAAGGGGAAAAATAGTACACTGGATGTTCCATGAGTTTCTTTGCATTGTTTTTTATTTAAGAGACAGAGAGAGCTCCCGCGTGCTGGCACGTTCCCAAAATGCCCACAACAGCTGGGGCTGACCTGGAGCTGGTGTCAGGAGCCAAGAATGCAGTCCAGGTCCCCTGTGAGCAGGGGCCAGAGTGGCCTCAGGATCTCGCTGGCTCCACTCTGTGGCAACCATTTCTACATGCGTAGGTCAGCAGTGTTCAGCACATTCACAACCAATCCCAGAACTCATTTCGTTTTGCAAAGCTGGAAGCAAAGCTATACGCATTAATTAACAACTCCCCATTTTCCCTTTCCTCCAGCTCCTGGCAACCACCATTCCGTGAAGGTACAACAATTAGGATGACAGCAATTCAGAAAGTGCCTTTCAAAGCGGGAGTGAGGAGGCCATCAGGAAATAAAACTTTCGCACAGTTCCGGCTGCAGCCTGGAATGTAAGTGCTGCTTCCATCCCCTAGTGCAGGGTGCCCGGGGAGAACAGAGGGCTGGACAATCACCCTGTGCCCACAGGCGCAAGAGGCGCATGGAGGGGTCATCTGGACATTGCTTTAGGGACAGCTCCCATCCATCATGCATCCGTTTCTTGATCTTCCGTCTGCCACACCGCTGATGTTCCTTGTAGGAGCACAAGCTCCTATAGTTCCTGCATACTTGGAATACTGATCCAGAGCTGCCTGCACCTGTGTCTCCCGAGTGGCCGTTCCTCAGATCTCCAATCAAGTTCTTTTGCTTTTGCAGTTTTGGAGTTTGGATCGTGGGTTCCACTCTGCCTCTGAGTCTGATTTCTCTGGGTACCTAAGTGAGTGGGGCCACAGGGGGTTTGCACTCCGTGGGTGGCCTGTCTCACTCCGGGGCCTCAAGGTGCAGCCACGCTGGAGCAGGTGTCAGAATTCCCATCCTTTTGGGCCGGTGCCAAGGCTCAGTAGGCTAATCCTCTGCCTTGCGGCGCCAGCACACCAGGTTCTAGTCCCGGTCGGGGCGCCGGATTCTGTCCCGGTTGCCCCTCTTCCAGGCCAGCTCTCTGCTGTGGCCAGGGAGTGCAGTGGAGGATGGCCCAAGTGCTTGGGCCCTGCACCCACATGGGAGACCAGGAGAAGCACCTGGCTCCTGCCTTCGGATCAGCGTGATGCACCGGCCGCGGCGGCCATTTGGGGGGTGAACCAACGGCAAAGGAAGACCTTTCTCTCTGTCTCCCTCTCTCACTATCCACTCTGCCTGTCAAAAAAAAAAAAAAAATTTCCCATCCTTTTATAAGCCAGCGTTCCTTCCCTTTTCTTACTTCCTTCTCTGTCTCTGTCTTGTGTTCTTTTCCATTTATCTGCTCCTCTGCTTCTCCTGAGCATGGGGTTTTAAATGTTCTTCTAGTAATTTTAGCCTGGATGCACACATGAGGTGTTCTGGACAAACTTCCTATTAACCAGCTCACAGTAACCAGTCAGGTGTCAGGGTGCACCCCTGCCAGGGGCTTAACCTGGGACAATAAGGGATGAGCCAGGTCCTGTGTGGAGACCAGACACTCAAAACAAGAAATGACTTTTCCCAACTCACAGAGGGACAGAGGCCAGTTGTATTTCTCTTCTTTCGAAATCGTTTCCTTGGAAATGTCTCCAGCCTGCATCCCAGCACAGATGCTTCGGGACGTAATCAGATGTGCCCAGGAGCCAGGTCTCCCCTGGCTTTTCCATCCTGAGCGCCAGAGTGTGAGTGCTTCCAGTATCCCAGGGCTGCGGGGCTTAACCGAGGGACCCACTCCAGATGACCACCCCAGACCCTTTCCTGAGAATCAGAGAGGGGGTTAGCACTGTAGTGTAGTGGGTAAAGCCGCCGCCTGCAGCGCCGGCATCCCATATGGGTGCTGTTTCGAATCCTGGTTGCTCCACGTCCAATCCAACTCTCTGCTATGACCTGGAAGGCAGTGGAAGATGGCCCAAGTCCTTGGGCCCCTGCACCCGCGTGGGAGACCAGGGGGAAGCACCTGGCTCCTGGCTTCAGATTGGTGCAGCGCCGGTCGTAGCGGCCATTTGGGGAGTGAGCCATCGGATGGAAGACCTCCCTCTCTCTGCCTCTCCTCTCTGTGTAACTCTGTCAAATAAATAAATAAATAAATCTTTTAAAAAAAATCCCTTCAAGTCAGGCCGTAGAGCTGGAGCTAAGCCCTTCTCCTTGATGGTTGCATGTTATTCCAAGAGAGGAAAGCACCACAATTTCTCAGACCATTTCCTTTAACCTAGGGATGGGCCTTTCCGCTTCAATTTTTTTTATTGGTGTCTTTAAAAAAAAAAAAAAGATGAACGTATTTATTTGAGAGAGGGAGAGGGAAATCTTCCATCTACTGGTTTACTCCCCAAATGACTGCAACAACCAAGTCTGGGCCAGGCCAGAAACCAGCAATTGGAACTCCATCTGGGTCTCCCGTGTGGGTGGCGGGGACTCAAGTACCTGATTCTTCGTCTGCAGCTTTCTCAGGTGCATTAGCAGGGAGCTGGATCGGAAATTCGGTGCCAGGACTTGAGCCAGTGCTCTGATATGGGATGGATGCCAGCATCAGTGCTACAGAGACCTAGGGTGGGAAAACTCCCTTTGTTCAAACATGCACCAGCAATGGAAGATCCAGGGTAGTTCATTAACACCCGAGGACCCAGCTGGACTCATTTCCTGAGACTGAGCGGCAAACCCAAGTCTCTTGTGGTATATACAGCCTCATCAGCATCAGACTTCAACCTTTCGGCATCCGTGGGTTTCAGTTGTAATCCACGTGACATGAGACCACACTTCCAATGGTCAGTGGGCCCGGTGTGTTTATAAGAGAGCTACCCGGGGCCCATTTATGACTGCAGTTACGGAAAGCAGCGCCCAGGACATCTTCCCTCCCTAGACAGGATACCTGCGGGCAGCTGCATCACCGGATAATGGCAAGCAGCCACTTCTCAAGGTTAGCACGGGGGGGCGGGGGGGGCGCCTTATTTCCTCTACAAGCGGTGGCTCAGCCTGCTGTGCCCCGATGCCTGTCCCCTCTGCTCTAATTTCTTCCCCCTGTAAGCAAGAATCGCACTGCTGAACACACACTTAGGGACTGAGGCTTTTATGAGGAGGGAGGGAAGCCGCTGAGCTGCCGGGCATATGTATATTTGATTTAAATAGCTATTGCTGCATTCCTTTCCAAAAACCGGCAGTGACAACTCACCCTCCCCATTAGCTACAAAATCGTGAGCAGCTGAGCCTGCTGGTAGGCGCCAGTGGAGTTTGGACTACGGAGCCAGGGTGGATCCTCAGGACGGGGGTGGGGTAGGGGGGTGGGGCTGGGGCGGGGGTGGGGGGTGGGGAGGGTGGGGCGGTTCGGCTGGGGGTCTCCTGGCCCCTGTCCGGTTTCAGGCAGAGCCCTGCATTCTTCACACTTTTCCCCCCAATGCCCTTAAGGAAGGGTCCTAGGGACAAGGGTGGTTTGAAAGCCCCTTCCGTGGGCTGGAGAGGGAATCAGTGGGCAGGATTTGAACAGGGTGTTGCTCCGCGGAACGCCGGGGCTTGAAGGAGGCTGGAGCCCTGAGGAGGCCCAAGGAGGAGGAGCAGAAGCCTGGAGCGGAGGCCGAGGACCTGCCCCCCAGGGCCGGCAGCATGAGGGTGGTCACGCGCCCAGAGAAGGCCCAGGGTTTGTTGGGTCTGAGGGACAGGGGCGGTGGCGGGGGGATGGAGGCCAGGGGGCTCCTGGGTGTCAGGTGCGGACCTCGTGCAGGGGTGGGCAGGAGCGAGCCAGAGGGCCCGGGGTAGAGCAGGCTCAGGGAGGGGCTCTGGCCGTTGCGCAGGGGGATGTCCGAGGAGACCTTGCCCTGTCCGCTCGGTGCCCAGCGGCCTTGCCTGTGTCCTCGGAGTCCAGGGCAGTGCGGCCCGGCCTCTGTCCCGGGAAGGAGGAAGGGAGCCGGCGGCCTGAGTGAGCCCCTTCCCAGCCTCCCTACAGGAAGGCAGGAGCCTCCTCCTCTGCGGACGCGCTCCTCCCTCGGGTGCCCCACGGTGCTCCTCACCTGGGGAGCGCAGGCCCTGGGCCCTCGGCTGGTCAGCGTGCGCATGCGCTTTCCCCCAGGGCTCTGCCCGCCTGAGGGCCTCTGGGGAGGTGGCTCCTGGACCTCAGGGCTCAATGCTGAGTCTTCACTGTGGGAGGCCGGATTTCCTGGAACGACAGGAGCAAGGCAACTTTTGCCTCTGCAGGCCCTTTCCTCCATAGACAGACACCAGGCACTCATTTGTGATTGCGTTGGTGTAGACAGAAGCCCAGACAGGTTCGTCATTACAGAGTCATTATTACCACTTTAAAAATGTTTGTTTTCATCTACTTGAAAGCAGAATGACAGGGAGAGAGAGTGAGGGGGTGAGAGAGAGAGATTTTCTATCCACTGGTTCACTCCCCAAATGCCCATGATAGCCGGGGCTGGGCCAGGCCAAAGCCAGGGTCCTGGGACTCTCTCTGGGTCTCCCATGAGGGTGGCAGGGCCACAAGCACTTGAGTCACCATCTGGTGCCTCCCAGGGTGCATTAGCAGGGAGCTGGACCAGAAGCAGGGTAGTTGAGGCCTGAACTGGCGCTCCCATATGAGATCTGGGTTTCCCAAGTGTGCTGCAGTGCGTGTTCCAGATTCATTGTTACAATATTCAAACTTCTTCTGCTTTTGAACAGACATGAAAGTTAGGACATTTTCGTGGGTCCTTGGTGTTGGGTGTCCAGTGACTAACGGGTGTTCACTCCCCTGGAGGCCTTTGCACACCACAGGGAGGGTTTTCTTCTGGAGAAAAAATAGCCCATCTTTTCCTAGAAAAAAAAAAATAAAAGAACAGAAAAGCTTTATTGGGATATAATTCACTTACTACAGAACTGACCCTTCTTAAGCGTATGGTTTGATGGTTCATAGTATGTCCAGAGTTGTAAAACCGTCACTACCGTCTCCTTTAGAACATTTTCATCATCCTCTAAAGATGCCTGGTGCCCATTAATAGCCACTTCCCATCCCTTCCTCCTCCTGGCCTCTGGCAGCCACTAATCTTTCTGTGTCTGCGAATTCTGGGCGTTTCATGGAAATCATGCAATAGGTGACCTCTGTGACTCCTTCCCCTTAGCATTCTGTTTTCAAGGTTCAGCCTCCAAGTGTGTGTCAGTACTTCACCCCCTGCCTCCTTTTGTGTTAAAGGCAGAGTTATAGGGAGAGAGAAGAGAGACAGAGATGGGGAGAGGGATAGAGAGAGAGAGAGGGAGAGGGAGAAAGAGAGGCTCTTGCCATTGTGGTGGGCATTTAGGGAGTGACCAGTGAATAGGATTTCTGCCTCATATGTGTGTCCCTCTGCCTTTCAAAAAACCAAACCAAATCAGCCAGCAGAGGACAAACTCCCAGTTCCTCTCTGAGCCATTGCTGGAGGCATGACTGGGCAGGCTCCTTAGGCAGTCTAGGTCCCTGCTTTGTCCCTGTAAATACTTCCCTGTTGGAGATGCTGTGAGACTGAAATGAAATCATGTATTTACCACACTGGGCGCAGGATGATAGTGATAATAATGGTAATAACTATTAGCACAGTAAAAATAAATAGTAATTAATAGCTTAGTAAATACTTATTAGGTAGTGATAAGAGTCTGCTGAAAGAGGAGACAGACATCTTTGCATTACCCAAATCCTTCTGAGGCCGAGGGTGTGGGCAGCGAGCAACCAGGCACCCGTGACCTCCGCAGGGGCGGGGTGGAGGGAGCCCTGGCTGGCGGCCTCCAGGGCTGGGGTGAGGATAGGGCCTGGGACAGAAAGTGAGCGGTGGACTTGCTGAGAGAGATCAGCTCTGGGAAGCAGGACTAGCGAGCAGCATTATAAAGTGCTTGAATTCTTTGTTTTTAAAACTAAACATCCATTTGTCAAAACAGTAACAACAGCACAGAGCCCACGGATTAACAGGGGAATGAAAGTAGTAGCAACGAGGGCACTAAGGTAAAAACAGAAGTTTTTTTTTTTTTAAAGATTTATTTGTTTATTTGAAAGTCAGAGTTATATAAAGAGAAGAGAGAGAGGGAGAGAGAGAGAGAGAGAGAGAGAGAGAATCTTCCATCTGCTGGTTCACTCCCTAAATGGCTGCATTGGCCAGGGCTGAGCCAGGCTGAAGCCAGGAGCTTCATCTGGGTCTCCCATGTAGGTGCAGGGGCCCAAGGACTTGAGGCCATTTTCTACTACTTTTCCCAGGCCATTGGCAGGGAGCGGAATTGGAAGTGGAGCTGCTGAGACTCGAACCGGCGTCCATATGGGATGCTGGCAAAGCAGGTGGTGGCTTTACCTGCTATGCCACAGCACCAGCCCCAGATTGAAGAAGTTTGCCACAGCAGCTGTGGGAAGGGAGAAGGCACAAGTTGGTTTGTCGCTGCTATGGTTGGGTGAAAGCTGGGGGGGTCCCCAAAGATCCATGTATTTGGAGCTTGTTCCCCTGAGTCTTACGGCAATGGTTTGATGTTAGTGGCTGGCGGATTGAGTGACTTGATCTAATTATGTCATCTATGTTTTTTTAAAAACATTTGTGTTATTTATAAAAAAAAAAAAAAGTATTTATTTTCTCACTGGGCAGAGAAGGAAGTTGTCACTCACAGGAGGACTCCAATAGAGACCACTGGTGCCGCGGGCGACATGGTGTGAAGGCTGAGGAGTTACAGCCTGAGTGTGGAGTTCCGGGTCCTCCCCTGGGCGCTCCTGCAGGCCCTCTGCCTGCCTCCTTCCCTTGCCCTCCCTGCACGCTGGATGGCCGATGGCCGCCTGCCTGACAGTTCCTGCCACTCTGCTCGCCCCATGCCCGGCGACAGGCTCCCCTTTCCTCCTTCCCTGGCTCTCCCTACCCCAGTGCCTCCTGCCAGCCCGAGGCCCTGTCCTAGCTACAGCTTAAACCAGGAGTAACAGAAAAACCAGTTGAGCCTGGGAGGGCTCATTCTGGCAGTTATTGTCTGGGAACAACAGGTCAGTACCCGCGTTTTGTATTCGTTACACACTCTGGGAACATCTGGGCTGCTGCAGCACTTAGCGATGAGCGACCTTGGGACCTGCTCTGCGGCCAAACCCTTTGCAAAGGGCGATTGCTCCATATTACCCAAAACACCTCTCGCTGTGGCTCAGGGAAGCAGCTGACAGAGACAGAGCAGCAGGAGCTGGGGAGGCTCAGGACGGGGCCTGAGCTTCAGCCAATGTCCTGGGTGTTTCTTTTGTCCGACCTGGGTATGTGCAGACTCACCATATATCAATATCATGCTCATTCCCTTGCCAGCAAACTTGGTGGCAATTGCCCTGTCCCAACTCAAACAATTGCTCCTTTGAAGAGTAAGAATTTAGGAGCTGGCGCTGTGTTGTAGCAGGTAAAGTGGCTGCTTGTGGCACTGGCATCCCATATGGGCACCTGTTCGAGTCCTGGCTGCTCCACTTCCCACCCAGCTCCCTGTTAATGCACCTGGGAAAGCAGCAGAGGATGGCCCAGGTGCTTGGACCCCTGCATCCATATGGGAGACCTGGAAGAAGCTCCTGGCTCCTGCCTGGCCCAGTGGTGGCTATTGTAGCCATCTGGGGAGTGAACTATCGGGTGGAAGACATTGCTCTCTGCAACTCTGCCTTTCAAAAAAAAAAAGTAAGAATTTTCCCCTGAAGGTAACAACTTACAGGCTCATCCTAAGAGGTTGAGGGATCTGACAGGGAAGGGTGGTGTGGCCCTGGGTACATTCTGATCTCTGTTAGATAAGATTTCTATGTTGAGAGATGTATAAGGTACACAAAGCAATAACAAGATAACAAGGTGAGAAAGTGAGCATGCATGCATGCGGGCATGTGGGCTGCCCCACATGGAGAAATACATGAGTGGGCCAGAGCTTGCCCGGGGGTGGGGGTGGGGTGGAGGGAGAAGCATCGGTAACAACTCCTCCTGTCTCTGGGCTCTTTTATGAGGTAGGGGGTGGTGCCTTCACCTGCGTGAGACCCTCACCTTCGGGAAGCCATCTGGGAATTTTATGATGCCTCCATAAATTCCACATGGAGCTTAATTTTCATGGTGTGTCCCCTTAATTTTCATGGTGTGTGCATCCAGGGAAAGGGGCATTTTGACTGACAGCTAAAGGGCGAGCACGACATGGGGGTTTGCAGGGACTTCCGGCTGCCTCCGAGGGAGGCCAGAGGGAGAAGCTGGGCCTCGTTAATTCTGGGGACTCTGCCGCAGGGTGGACGCCTGCATTCTGTGTCCGGACTTCCGGAATTTAGAACATTAAAAACACTGGAATGACGGATTCCCTGTATTTCAGAAAAATGAGGGACACACTCCAGAACATGAAAGAAAATGCAAGAATTCTATGCCGGTGTTGACTTTTTGCGCCTGAGAAATCATTGCTAAGAATGAGCTCTCCCAGGCTCAACCGGTTTTTTCTGTTGGTGCTGATTTAAGCCCCAGCCAGGCAGAAAGCACCATGTGTTCCTCGGTGTCTCATGAGGGAGGTGGCAGCCCTCTGCCCAGCCCCCAGGAACCGTCATCTCTTGCCCCCACCCCCGCCAGACAGGCATCTCTGTTTTCTTACCAAGTCTTCCTACAGGTGTGCTAATTACCATTTAAGGACAACACACAGCTCCTCCCTGCTGCTGGTCGACATTTGCTGATGTCCCTTAGCTCTGGTCATTTATAGATGGTCTCTGGGCGGCCTTTCCTCCCTGTAACTGTATTAGTAATACGTGCGGCCTTGGGCTGGTGGCTTATTCCCAGGTGTGTGGGCTCTCAGCTCGTGGCTCAGCTCTGTTGTTTTACCTTCCAACAAAGGGTCCTTGGGTCAGAGCCATGGCGTTGGTTTAGGAACAGGCACATCCAGGGGCCCACACTTGGTGGGGAGGTGACTGAGTTTGGTAAGTAGAAACTGCTCCAAGGAAACTGGGAAGAGCCTTAAGCAATGCTGTGTGTGTGTATGCGTGTGTGTGTGTCTAGCTCCCCTGCCTGTTTCTTGTCTGTCTACCTGCTTGAGGTCAGTGCATTGGGCAGGCTGTGCGGGGCCTGGGTGTCTTTTCTCCACATTGCCGGAGGACCTGACCCGCCTTGGGGCCGCTTGTCACTGTCCTCTGGCTCCCCCTGCTGACCATCTATCCCTGCTCAGGAGAGCCCAGACACTGGCGGGGTGGCGTTGTCAAGGGACTGCCTGGGAGAGCTTGAGGGCCAGAGGTTTGCATGACAGCTGGCTGGAGCAGAAGCCTGACTCTCTTCTCTCCTTAGGGTCAAGTCACAGGGGATCGGCAGCCCCGCATGTAAGGCAGAAGCTGAGCTGGGCATCTTGGCTCGCTTGCCTTCCACATTGCTGTTGTATTGTCTTTTTAGCGAATAAAGCCAGCCCCATAACTTAGCTTCAATCCCCTATATTATCTATCCTGTAATGCCTGCAGAGCAAATTCCACTTCTAGGTTTGCACTCAAGGCCCCCTCCCAGTTTGGCCTCAGCCTCTCCTTCGCTTTCATTTTTCTGCAATGTGTCCCCTTCCCCAGGGCTGAGTCCGTGCCCTGGGCGGAGAGTTTTCTGGCGACAAAGGGAACCTTGGCTGCAGCTGTGTGTGTGGGGAAGCCTGGCACTGTGACAAGCTGTAGGGGCTCAGTGCCATTTGGCCTAATAGTGCAGGCAGAGGCATCGCTGCTAATGTGGGGATCTATGAATGATTGAACAGGAAAGAAGCGAAACACACGCAGCCTCCTGCCAGCGTCCTGACGTCACAAAAGGGATGTTGAAGCTGCATTAGCAGGTGAACGTGAATCCGTCCCGCAGAGAAGCCGGCGACCGTGCTGTGTTACGTCTGCTAACGGGTCTTTTAGGGGAAAACCTCATTACAACACCAGAGTAGCCACTGGCTCCTCCTCTGTGGAACCAAACCCTCGCCCCTCCGCGGGACGTTTGCTAAGGGCACCCCCTGCTGGTGGAGAGCAGCACACTTGTGTAGAAGCGTGCCCTGAGCTCCCAGCCATCCCCGCTGGGCTGGCCCTGTCATACTTTCAGGAGAAGCTCAGGCAGGTACCTCTGTCTCTGGCACCCCTCCATCCACTCCAGCCTTCTACACTCGGCTCAAATGTCCCCTCCTTGGGGACATCTCAAGTCCCAGGCCCAGGGAAGTGGTCCCTGCTCTTGTTTCTTGTTGCACCTGCTACCTTATCACATTCACCACACTGCAGTGCAGCACTGGGCTCACACACCCATCCCCTCCACTCCCCTCACACCCAGACTTGGCGCTCCTGAGTGAGGCCGTCTTTACTCAGCATTGCACCTGCACAGAGTAGGTGCTCAGGAAGTCTGTGTGACACACTTCCCCACGGGAGGGCTGGGGGAGAGAGGGCTGGGGTGGGGGCTTGGGGGAGGTGTCTTTTTTTTTTTTTTAAATTATCATTATTTATTTTATTTGAAAGGCAGAGTTACAAAGAGACAGGGAGAGACACAGAGAAGTCTTCCATCCGCTGGTTCACTTCCCAAGTGGTTGCAATGGCTGGGACTGGGCTAGATGGAAGCCAGGAGCCAGGAGCTTCTTCTGGGTCTCCTACATGGGTGCAGGGCCCAGGGACTTGAGCCATGCTCTGCTACTTTCCCAGGTGCATTAGCAAGGAGCTGGACCAGAAGTGGAGCTTGAACCAGCGCCCATACTGGATGCTGGCGTTGCAGGCAGCAGCTTAACCTGCTGTGCCACAGTGCTGGCCTGTGGAAGGTCTTTATGTAGGACTCTGATCCACACGAATCTTGGAAGGTGAGTTCTTCCAGAGAGGAGGGATGGATGAATCGAGTATCTGAGATCAGGCCCGGCACGTTCGTCCCCAAGACAGCAGGTACCAGGCAGGAGGTGTCCCCGGGGAGCTGCGCTCACCACGGTGTCCCTCATGTCCAGTGTGCCTGCCTAAGTGCCTGTTCATTGCGACCAGCTTAGCAAAGGCACTGGACTTGACTTTGCAAATGGGAGCAAATCAGCTGCAGACCCCCTCTCGGCCTCTGCTCTCCCCGCCTTGGGTGAAGTCCTGGCAGCTTCCGTGGCTTGCTACCATTCCTTGTTTTGGTTTTCAGGCAGTGCGATGTCCATCTGAAGCCCTCTCTCCCCTCCCACTGAAAGCTCTTCCCCGCCCCCGCTGAGGCCCACCGCGGCAAGGCCCACCACTGTGAGGGTGGGGGGCGGCCTCTTCCCTGCTCCCCTCCATTCCCCAGCCCCCTTCCTCCATCGCCACATCCATTGCTCCCCTAAGGGTGCAGAGAGATGCCGTCTCCCAGGTTTTCTTAGTGGCACGTTTATACTCTGGCCTCAGAGTTCTCGCTGGGTGTGGGTTCATCAGAGCTCCCCCTCCTCATGGCCTCCTTGAGCAGGTCTTTTCAGCCAACCCCCACCCCCTGGCTCTGCCCCCTGGCTTCCAGCAGGCGTCTCACCACAGACCCTGCCAGGGTCATCCTGTTCTGCAGGCGGGCCCCCAACATCGGCCCTGGTGTCAGCTGGAAGAGCAGATGTCTCTCCTCCTCTGTTTGGGGGAAGCCAGCCTCTTGCTTTTAGAATTTTCTAGATGTGGATGTTGGTGTTGTGGTAGGCTAAGGCTCCACTTGTGCTGCCGGCATCCCATATGGGCGCCGGTTCGAGTCCCAGCTGCTCTCCTTCCCATCCAGCTCTCTGCTATGGCCTGGGAAAGCAGTGGAAGATGGCCCAAGTATTTGGACCTCTGCACCTGCATGGGAGGGAGCTCCTAGCAAAGATCAGCCCAGCCCTGGCTATTGCAGCCATTTGGGGAGTGAACCAGTGGATGGAAGACCTCTCTGTCTCTCCCTCTCTCTATAACTCTGCCTATCGAATAAATAAATGAATAAAAAATAGATTTCTAAAAAAAGAGAATTTTCCAGGTGTGAATCAGGAACCATTCCTGCCTCCTCCAAGTTCAGGGGCAGGGCCCAAGCTCTCCGAGTGGGTCTCTCCTCTCCTCGCACTCGGCTTCAGGGAGCGGGGGCTCTTCTCCCCCTCTGTCGGTATGGGGGGCCTAAGCTCTCTCCCCTCTGTCTGAGCGTCCCCCAGTCTTTTCTGCCCTTGAGGGGTAAGATTGATACAGTCACTGGTTTGTTTTTGGTTCACTTCTGGCACAGAAAATTCTCTGTAGTTGGCTGAATGTCTCTGTTTAGCCCTTGTGGGAACTTGACACCCTTTGTCCTCAACTTTGGGGCTGCAGTGAAAAAAGAGACAGGGAAAAATTCTGTTACACAGCGTCCTGTTACACAGGGTTTGTGGAATGGGTAAGTGAATGGATGGATTCAGAATAAGGGGGTCTGGGGGCGTGGGATCCTTCTGGGAGGCTTCTGGGTGGGAAATGAGACGGGTGGGAGGAAGGAGGGCAGCTCTGGATCCCCAGGGAAGACCCGGGTTTGAGTCTTGGCTCTTCTGCTTCCTGGCCGTGTGTTCTTGGGAAAGTTATGGGTTCTCTCTCCCACTGTTGGCTCCTTGCCAAGATGGGGACAGGTATGGAACCCACTGCACGGGGTCAGGGTTCAGGAGAAAACGTGGGACAGGGCTGGCCTCCGCCCTGCTGGCATCATCCTTGCTAGTCCCCTGTGCCGCCCTAGGCCAGCAAGGGGCGCTGTTTGGGCTCAGGCTCCCAGCTTGGCTGGCAGCCGCTGGGGCCGTAGGTAGGTGGGAGACACAGGGCAGAGCTGAAGCTGGGTTCCTGTCTAGGGTTGGAGGGCAGGCGACTGCTGGAGGAGAAAGCCAGAGACAGCCCTTTCCTGTCCCACCTGGTATGGCCTGCAGCCGGCCCATGATCAGCCATGATCAGGCTGCACCCGGCGCCTTCCCACTCTGTGCGGTGGGGAGCGAGAGGACCAGCTCAGCCCCGTGCCTGGCCCTGGCGAGTGGCCTCTGCGGGCAGTGTCCTGTGCCCTTTGCTCCCAGGGCCAGTTTCTCCCTCCACCGCCTCTCCCCAGGGCCAGCCCTTCCTCTCTGGCCAAACTGCCACTGGTACAGGAGCAGGGCCCGGTGTCTCCGAGTCTCAAGGCCTTTCCAGGGGCTACAGGGCCAGCCGGTGTCCCAGAAGCAGCTGGGCTGTCACTGTCTCGTCACCTTCACCAGCCCTGGGCCCGTTCTAATACGGTCAGCACTGTGGTTTCCACTCTGACCCAGCTCCAAACCGCTGTGATGGATCCGAAAGGATTTTATCAGGAAGGCAAAGAGGGGTGCCTCCATCCAGGAAAACCTTGCTTCATTCCTACAAGTCTCCGCCCTGAACATTCCCGCCTCAACAACACAAAATACAAATAAAAGAGAAACTTACTAAGCCCACCCACCCTCCTTTTTTTTTTTAAATACATTTTATTTAATTATCTATTTATTTGACAGGCAGAGTTAGACAGTGAGAGAGAGAGAGAGAGAGACAGAGAAAGGTCTTCCTTTTCCGTTGGTTCCGCCGATCCGAAGCCAGGAGCCAGGTGCTTCTCCTGGTCTCCCATGCGGGTGCAGGGCCCAAGGACTTGGGCCATCCTCCACTGCCTTCCCGGGCCATAGCAGAGAGCTGGCCTGGAAGAGGGGCAACCGGGACAGAATCTGGCACCCCAACCGGGACTAGAACCCAGGGTGCCGGTGCCGCAGGCAGAGGATTAGCCAAGTGAGCCGTGGCGCCGCCAACCACCCTCCTTTCCTGAGAATGGCTTTTGCTGTGCTGACCCCTTCTTGGACTCCACCTCAATGCAGCAATTCTTGCACCAGCGTCAAGTGCCCGGACCCACTTTCTGGGAGCTCTGTGGGGATAGGGGCCTGGGCCCGGTCCCCAGCAGCTGACTCATGCGCTCTTTGCATTCCCTGGTGAAAAATTCTGCAGCCTGCCCCGCCCTGGCCTTGCAATGGAAGCTCTTGCTCACAAGTGCGCTGCCCGAGGCTGCGAGGGCATCACAGGACCTGGAGGGCTGGGAGCACCTGCCGAGGGCCGAGAAGGCCAGCGTGTCCTCGGTGTCGCCTCCTGGGCACAGGGCTGGTCGCTGTCCTCCCGCCTCGGACAACCTCGGCCCTCGTGCCTAGGAGTTCTATTCATTTCCCTGTGGTGCTGCTGGGGCTCCCTATGAGACCGCCTGGCTCCTCCCGGCTGCAGGCCTGGCTGAGCCTGTCCCCTCCCATGCCCCAGCCCTCTTAGCCCTGTGATAGCTGCACGTGGGCCGGCTGGCTTTGCGGACCCGGCTGGATGTGGCTCTGTGCAAGCGGGGCACAGGGTGAGCCGGGCGCACAGCTGAGAAGAGACGGTACCGGGAGCTGCAGGTCTCGGTGATGTGGTTTCCTCGGGGCACTGCGTGGGCATTCCAGGGTGACAGAGCTGGGGATGTGAGAGGGACATGGGGTGACTGTTCGGAGGCTGGCCTCTCGAATGTTCTCAGAAACAGAGGCCTCCAGGTTTCTTGCAATAAATACCAACTTAGCGCAAATGCAACCCTACAGTGCTCTTCTGGCTGAGCCTCAGCTCCGGCTCTGTGGATGCTGTCACCCTGGCCATGGCGCTGTTGGACGGTGGGGAGAGTGCGTGCTCTCTCTCTCTCTCTCTCTCTCTCTCTCTCTCTCCCTCTCCCTCTCCCTCTCTCTCTCCCTCCCTCCTGGTACTGCCATGTGTAGATGACAGAGGCCAGGAGCTTTCTCTCTTCTCCTGGGTGGAGAGGGGGGCATCTCCCAAGAAACAGTGTCACCTGGTCCCCCCATCCACCTAGAGACCCAGTGATGCCATGAGTCTTGGCGTTTACCCCGTGCTTTCCCATGTGTGATTGGCAGGCAGAGTGACAGAGAGAGAGAGACGGAAAGAGATCTTCCATCCCTTGGTTTAGGAGCCAGGGGCTCCATCTGGGTCTCCCCCATGGGCTGTCCTCTGTTGAATTGGAAGTGGAGCAGCCTAGGCTCGAACCTGTGTTCCCATAAAGGATTTAGCATTGTAGATGGTGGCTTAATCCGCTGTACCACAGTGTTGGCTCATCTTTTTATTTTATTTTATTTTTTTGAAGCTAGTCTTAGTTTTGTTCTTTCAGCCCCAGGAGTCCTGCCTGAGACCCCCCCCTTCAGGAGCCCGCACTTACACTGTATCCCCTGGTGACCTCCCCTGTCTGCCACTGTCCTGCCCACCTGTCCACATTGCATACACACAACAGGGGGCAAGGAAGCGGGGACTACGCCATCACCGTCCTTTTCTCCCACTTGGCTCCCTGGATGACTCTGGGAGGAAGGTGGTCGGGCAGGTGGGAGTCACCTTTATTTTTGGAGGTGAGGAGGTGGAAGTTCGGAGAAACAAAGTGCTGTGCCCGCTGCCCAGGCTTCCTGGCTGGGCTGCTGCGCTCGGGCTGGGGTGCTGGTGCCCCCAGGAGGCAGCGTGTGGCATTGCAGCGTCTTAGAAAAAGACGCTGACTCTGAGACTCAGTTTCTTCACCTGAAACACAGGGAGAGCAGCCCTCAGCCCACAGAGCTGCTGTGAGACGTAGACAGAGCTTCCATTCTGAAAGGCACCTGCCGCCCGGCCCCTGCACCGCCACCTTCCAGTGAGATGGCTCGTGAAGGTAGGGAGAGAGACAGCCCCCACCCAGCCCAACAGACACGGAAGATGAGGGAATGCAAGGACTCGGGCCCGTGTCCCACTCTCTGTCCCCTCTCTCACCTGCTTCTGCAGCCGGGGTCGTGCGGGGACACCTGGCGTTTGAGCATCGGTTTCTAAACGGGAGTGTGCATCAGAATCAGCTGAGGCTAGCTGAGCTCACAGCACCGGGGCCACCCTCCCAGCCGGGAGCCCTGATAGCGCAGGTCTGTGGGGCCCGAGCGCTTGTCTCCAGCATGTGGCCAGTCGGGAGTGCCCAGAGCTGGGGAGCAGGGTCCTCTTGTGTTTTCCTCCTCCTCTGAGCTTCGTTTACTCTACGGTTCCTTGGAACCACTACCCCACCCCCCACCCCACCCATCCAGGCAGCTGAACTGGAGTCATCAATACTTTACTGGACATGGTTAGCGTAGAACAGAAAAATACACCGGAGTTGCGTTTTTGATGCTTGAGTTTAAAAAATTCAGGGTGGAGATTCAAGAGCATAAAATTTGGAAGCACATGGAATTCTTACTACAGCTTCACCAACCTTTCCCTCCCACCAGCGTCCCCCAAGCCAGACACTCCGTGTGGGGCAACGACGGGGCAGAGGCAGAGGGCAGGAGTCGAAAGAGCAAGCTCCAGTGCCTCCACTGCCTCTCTCAGCGCTGACCTGGGCCAGTACCCCTGGTCCAGTGGGGGACGGCCCTGGGCCCGGAGACCTTGCTGAGCTCCCCCCCCCCCCCCCCCCCCCGCACGTGGAAGCACCTCCTGCCGATGGTCCACACACAGTGAGGACCTGGGTACTGTCCTCCGTGGGTCTTCCATGGGTACCCTCCAGGGGGAGCTACTTCTCCTCCTGTGTAGCCAGGGGTGGAGGCTCCACAGTAGGCAGGGTTGCTAGCAACTAGACAACTCTTGGCAAGATTTGTTTGATTTGATTTTATGTGATTACCTTCCTACCTATATAAAAAGATATATTTACTTATTTATTAGGCAGAATTACAGGAGAGAGAGAGAGAGAGAGAGAGAGATCTTCCATCTGCTGGTTCACTCCCCAAATCGGGGTCTCCCACATGGGTGGCAGGGCCCAAGCACTTGGGCCATCTTCCACTACTTTCCCAGGCACATTAGCAGAGAGCTGGATCAGAGGTGGAGCAGCTGGGAACCGAACTGGTCCTTGTACGGGATGCCAGCATTGCAGGTGACAATCTGTTGTGCCCAACATTGGCCCCTTAACATCATTCTTGACAGAGAGAAAAATTATTAGTGCAATTATTCCAAATATGGTTGATTCTGTATCAAGCAGTAGTTAGGTTGAAGCAACTCTGAAGTTATAATCATAAGAAATTATGTCCTTGCTATTCATGTATTTTTTTCCCCACTTGATTTTGAACAGGGAGGTACAACTCCTATACCCTGCCACCTAATCGTTCTCCGGTTCCAGTGACCGTGCCAGTCACATCATCGACATCGTGTTTAATCCTTGCACGGTGTCATTATCCTCTTTGCACACATGAGGAGGCTTTGCAAGGTTGAGAAACACAGCCACGATCACAGGGTGTGCTGGGTGTGGCCCAGGGGGGCTGACTCACACCTGGGCTCCGGGCTGCTGCGCCGGGAGAGATGGAGCTGACCATGACCTTTTATAGCACAGAGAAAGAAACCCTCCCTGCATGGAGAAAGACACTGTGGGGTCCCAAAGGGCTCGCGGCAATCCAGGCATGACTACGAAGCAGAGCCCGGAGGAAAAGCTTGTTGCCCTGTTCTCACAGAACACGTTGCTCCATAGCATGTGTGGTCCCCCCACTCCCCTCCCAGCTCAGTGCTCTGTGACGACCAACTGGGTGCCAGCAGGTTACAGGGGATGACGTGGGAAATAGAGCTTAACACTCCAGGCTTCTAATCAGGGCTTGGTTTTTCTGGAGACAAAATCTCTGTATTAATAAGCCCATGTGGGTTCTTGCCCAATATTCAGAGAAGAATTCTGAATACCGGCATAAATGAACGAGGCAGCATGGTACAGTTTAAGCTTTTATTCAGTGAGAGAAATGCATAGGAGAGTGGAGGCCCTGTCTAAGGGAGAGAGGTAGATCTGGGTTCATACTGAATACCAGGAGCCAGCCACGTGGTGGAGCATGGGGCGGGTGGCCCGAAGGCCACGAGCCCTGAAGGCGCAGGGCTGCAGGAAGCCCCGTACTGGCAAGAGGCCAAGGAAAGGAAGGGTGGACACACCGTGTCCCTGGCTTTTAATCCACTTCCACAGGGGAGTGGTTAATTAACCTGATTGGCCGGTGGGTGCTTAGAAGGCTTGGGCTTCCAGCTCACAAACCTGTATGCCTGCCTACATCAAGGACACTTCAAAGAGCTCACAGGAGATGAAATTAAATCTGGGCTTATTTTAAAATTTTGTTCACATATTTTATTTGAAAGGCAGGGACATACACATGAGGGTGAGGGGAGGGAGAGAGAGAGAGATTGTCCATCCACTGGCTCATTCCTCCAACGACTTAAACAGCCAGGGCTGGCCCAGGCTGGAGCCAAAAGCCAGAAACTCCATCCAGGTCTCCCATGTGGGCAGCAGGACCCAAGCACTTGAGCCATCACCTGCTGCCTTAGCAGGAAGCTGGAGTTGGGAGCAGAGCCAGGCTCTGATGCAGACGCTCCTCTGTGGGGTGCAGGCATCCCAAGTGAGGTCTTATCTGCTATGCCAAATGCCCTCCCCGACAAGCCCATTTTGGTGTAAAAAATTTTGAATCCATACATAGATTTCTTTTCATAATATGCATTTCCCTGAGCATTTTGAAGAACCCTCATATGCATGGATTTCAAACTTTTTTGCATCAAAATAAGCTTATCTTTTAATGCAATTTCCATGGCTTTCTAAAGTGCCCTCACACACATTTCTTATTACTAAAGGACATGTTGCATTTCCCCCCTCCCTTTCCTCTTCCTTCCCACCCTTATTTCCTCCCTCTTGTTGAGATTCTTGATGCCCAACCAGACCCTTCTCAACTCCTTGCAATGCAAATAGAAAAGCAGATAAGCTGACCCGGGCAGCTGTGAAACAGATCAGAGGAAAGTTCCCTGAGACTTCAAAGAGCCCCCACTGTTCTGCCAGCCACCTCCTACCCCTCCCCCAGGTAGTGGCAAATTCCCTCCTTAGTCGGATAAAAACCTGAGTTCTAAACGTGCCCAGTACACAGACTCCCGCCAACCTCTGCTTCCAATAAAGCAACCTGTCTCTGTTGAGGTCGGTCTCCGTCTCTCCTTTCTGGGGGTACGAAAGGCCAGAACCCTGAGCTATTCCAGACCCAACCATTACTTCACACAGAGATGCTTAGATAGTCTCTGGGGAAAGAACTGTGTCAGAAAGAAACAGCACGGGTTCCCGACAAAGGAACAATTCCAGGGGCTCTCCTGGGTCTCAGAGGTTACACGGGAGGCTCAGGAGAAGAGTGAGTGGGCTCTGGTTCTGAGGGAGGGGACTGTGGCTCAGAACCCCGGAGCTCAGCTGGTAGGCGTCTGTGAAGGCACCGCAGATGTTCTCAGAGCTGTGGCCACTCTCTCGGAGTGAATGACTTGCAGAAGTCCTGGCCCTGACCACAAGATGAATCGAAGTTCAGAACTGGGGTAGTGAGTTAGAATTCTTGGTGGCAAACCAATAAAACCAGCTAAACATACAGTTAGGTCTACATTCTTGAAATGGAATAGTAGGATTTACTGTAAGTTGAAGAAAAAGATTTCAAGAAACCCTCCAATGTAAACACAATAACTGCTTAGCAACAGTTGGAGCTGAAATGACAAACCATGTTCCGGAGAACGGAATGGAAAGAGTGGACTGGAGAGTCACCGTGTGTTCATTTACTTGGGTGAGAAGGGTGAGAGGGTAGGATGGTATTCTCGATGTTTAAGACTAGAACACGGCGCCGTGGGTTAACAGGCTAATCCTCCGCCTTGGGGCACCGGCACACCTGGTTCTAGTCCTGGTCGGGGCGCCAGATTCTATCCTGGTTGCCCCTCTTCCAGTCCAGCTCTCTCCTATGGCCAGGGAAGGCAGTGGAGGATGGCCCAAGTGCTTGGGCCCTGCACCCCATGGGAGACCAGGAGAAGCACCTGGCTCCTGCCTTTGGATCAGCGCTATGCGCCGGCTGCAGCGGCCATTGGAGGGTGAACCAACGGCAAAAAGGAAGACCTTTCTCTCTGTCTCTCTCTCTCTCACTATCCACTCTGCCTGTTTAAAAAAAAAAAAAAAAAGACTAGAACACAATCTTTGTAAAAAAGTGTCAGAAAACCTTTCAAGTGGCTGCAAGAAAAGTGGAAGGTAAGACATGTTTCCCAAAGGGGGAACAACACAGAACGCATGCGAGGAAGGCAGGGAGGGGAGGCAGAGGCAGAGGCCGCAGACACGGCCGAGAGGAGAGGAGCTGTGAGCTGTCCGCTGCCGCCCGCCAACGTCCCCCAGCGGCAACAGCAGGTCAGGCACAGGAAGGGGCGGAGCATCCGAAACACCCTCCCCTGAGCGTTTTCAGAGAGTGTTGGGGGAGAAGACCCCAGTTAACCAAGGACAGTTGCCAGGGAGCAGGCTGAGTTCTCTCTCTCTCTCTCTCTCTCTCTCTCTCTTAAAGATTTATTTGAAAGGCAGAGTTACAGAGAGGCAGAGACATAAGAGGTCTTCCATCTGCTGGTTCACTCCCCAGATGGCTGTGACAGCCGGAGCTGTGCCAATCCGAAGCCGAAGCCAGGAGCCAAGAGCTTCCTCCAGGTCTCCCACATGGGTGCAGGGGCCCAAGGACTTGCGCCATCTTCTACTGCTTTCCCAGGCCATAGCAGAGAGCTGGATCGGAAGTGGAGCAGCCGGGACTCGAACCGGTGCCTATCTGGGATGCTGGCACTGCAGGTGGCGGCTTTACCCATTATGCCACACAGCCGGCCCCTGAGGCAGAGTTTTAAACACACAGTGTGCAAAGCTGTGTGGCTTGAGCAGGAAGTCCCCTCGCAGCCCTCCTCCCCCCCACACTTTTGGGCATCCGAGACACTCTCCTAACTGTTGCTATAAAAGCCCTGGCAAGTGGCTTCTCAAGAAAGCAGTTTCCTTAGTGAGCCGGGCCTTCCCACTGTCTCCTGCAGCTCCTGCTGGGGCTGTTGGCTGACACCCCAAGCAGGCAGACTCTCTGTGTCCACTAGGAAAAGCTGCACCCTCAAAGAGACCCGATGCGGGAGTTTTCAGAAAAAACGACTGCGGCGGAAAACAATTCATGGACTGGAATGAGAAGCTGACGGCATTAGTGATAACATCAAGAGCACAGATGTCATTTTAACAAAGAAACAGCTCCAGCGCAATTAGAGCTGAGACGATAGAACAGACCAGAAAGTCACTGTCCAGGAAGAAAGCACCCCGAGAGGGCGGCTTGATTTTGAGCAGCTGACAGGGTCAGAGAGACAGAGTGTGCTGGATGTGGAAGCTTGGACTGAAATCCCTTCGGAGACCCGAGGTCGTGACTGGGCTGGAGGGGCGTCATCCGAGCACCAGGTCGTGACTGGGCTATTAGACAGAGAGGTGTCACCCGAGCTGTGCGGTAAACAGTGATTTCGCTGCCTTAATAGTGTAAACACCTTCTTCGGGTTCCAGTGGTTTGTAACGCGCCTACAAACAATGCCGGAACGTTTAATTATGATTCCACGGGCAAGACCTAACAGGGTGGGAGAGGAAGGCCGAGAGGGAACTCGGACGGGAGGGTGAGGAGTTACAGAGAGGAGCGCGGCAAGGTGGGGCTCCGTTTATTGTGAAAAGGTTGGGAGTGGGCTTTTGGCCGGACAGCTAACCGCAAGCTGGCGATGGCTCCGAGTTTCCAGCTCCCGGCTTGAGCCTCAGCCTAGCCTGGCTGCTGTGGGCATTTGGGGAGTGAACTCATGAATGGAAACTGTCTCTGCTTGCCAAATTAAAAACATAGATACACAGGTAGTTTAAAGAGGAGAACGAAAATAGTATCATTGTGAAAACTTCACACGAGCAGGCCCCGCCCACAACAGCCCACCACCCCAGAGAAGCTGCCCCTTCCCGGGGGGTCACGATGGCCAGGAAGATGGCGTCTGCCGGCTGGGTCGCTCAGGCAGTGGAGCCACGTTCCCCATAATAAGGTGCCCTGGCAGGAGAGACCACGTACCCCTTTAACAAGGTTTCCTGGCAGGAGAGCCGATCCTAAACCCACCGTGTCTGAAGCCCTGAGACCAGCCGGACTGCTATGTCACTATTCTGCAATTGCACAGCGTGCTAAGGAAGTAAACCACCAGATTTGCTGATGTGTCCGGGGCCACCGGATGCTGCCGGAATCATTAAATTGTTACCTGAGATGCAGAAGGAAACCTGTACCTCAGGAAGAAGTGGAATTGTCCCACGGGGAGGTCCCGAATAACCACTGTGGCTGCTGCTTGTCATCAGATAAAATAATCGTCTTTGTAATAAAGGACCCTCAAAATGACAAAAATTGTATATTGAATAACTTTAATAAATATTCTCTGGCATCCTATATGGGCACCGGGTTCTGTCCTGGTTGCTCCTCTTCCAGTCCAGCTCTCTGCTGTGGCCCGGGAGTGCAGTGGAGGATGGCCCAGGTCCTTGGGCCCTGCACCTGCATGGGAGACCAGGAGGAAGCACCTGGCTCCTGGCTTCGGATCGGTGGCCATTTGGGGAGTGAACCAACGGAAGGAAGACCTTTCTCTCTGTCTCTCTCTTTCACTGTCTATGACTCTGTCAAATAAATTAAAAAAATATTCTGTAAAAAAAAAAAATCTTAGGAAGACAGAGAGAGGAGGGGGAAGGAGAACATGGGGGAGTCAGAGCCCTGATCACTGGGATTGGACAGCTGTGTGCGTTAGTGACAGAGCGCAGCCTGGTTGTTTGTGTAAGCCTAGTACACAGAACAAACAGGGAGAAACCGAGGTGATGGCGGCGTGGCTGGGGGCGGCGGGGGGGGGGGGGGGGGGGAGGGAGGGGCATGGTGGGGCAGGGCCCGCGGGGGGGGGGGGGAGTCGGTGCTTATCTTTTACCATAAACTTAACAGATCTCACTTTTAACAAATGATGTGCATGCATTAATTTCATGAAATAGAAAAAACTAAAGCAGTGCTATGAAAAGTCAAAGTCATTTGTGACGTAACAGATGGCTCCTCCTGTCTAATTAATGTGCTTTTGCGCTGTCCAGATTTTCTGTAATGAAGACAGTTTACTATTTACAATGAAAAAAGGAAAAGTAAGATGAGAAAAAGACAATTTGAATCCTCAGACTGTAAACTCTGAGAGGACGAGAATCCTGGCTGCCTTTGCTTCTCTGGCCCCCAGCAGGTGCTAAGTGAGTTGAGTCCTGGAGGAGACTGGGGAAGAAACATGTGGGAGCGGGACCCTACCCTGCTGGCCTCTCAGAGGGTTCTGGGTCCTCCTGCTGAGGTCCCCCAAAGCTGCCCAGAGCCTGCATCTGCTCATGAGCCCAGAGGGATACAGGAAGGGGAGAGGGTGTGGGTGAGGGGCGAGGCACAGGGTAATAAAGGCCCTGGGCCCTGGGCTGGGGTGAGGCCAGGGCCTGCTCTGCAGGGAGGCAGGTGGGGAAGCAGTGGCAGCAGGCAGGGAGGGGCTTAATCCCTGGGAGAAATTCGGCACTCCTTGGGAGAGGTGCGGTTCAGAGCAGGTGTGACCCCAGCCACCCTGTGCCCCAGGACTGGCCTGCGCTCACCCGCTGGGAGGCCACCTACAGTGTTCACCCCTGCTTGTTGCGGCTGGGTGGTCAACTTGCTGGCTTCCCTCCCACTGGCCTGAGGAGGGAGGGAGGGAGAGGCTAGGACTCTAAGCACAGGGTGAGCCCAGGAGGCCCCCAGTCTGGGGGACAGCAGCCTTGGGCACTGGGCTTGCTGGTCTAATGGTGATGCTAGGGCATCACGCAGCTTCTCTCTGGAAGTGTCAGGGACCCCAACAGGGACCCCTCCCTTGCCCTCCTGTCTGATGACAAGAGGTAAGGATGTGTCCCAGGGCCTCCTGGAGCTGAGGTTGAGAGCTGGGCTAGCGGGGAGGGGTGGTGACATCAGACCCATGAATTCAGAACCCAGAAAAGACAGGGACATCTGGCTGGGGAGCAGACAAGGCCAGCAGAGGGCAGCAACATCACAGCAAGAGAGGGGGAGAGAGAGAGAGAGAGAGAGACAGACAGAGACAGAGAGAGAGAGAGAGAGGGAGAACGAGCCAGAGGGAGGAAAATATTGAATTTCTCAGGAAGCTGAAGGAGGGGGGAATTTCATGAGTGGAGATTTGTAGGAGTCTTGGGGGAAGGCTTTGGACACTCGTGGGTTGGGTGGAATTGGGGCACTGCTGGTGTTGTGCTGGACAGGGAGGCCCCTGGGGACATTGGGGCTGTCAAATGCAATCAGAGTGCCTCACGGATGGATTCCAGCTGAGAGAAACACAGAGCGTGAGCGTATTTTGGAGGTAGGTGCTGGAAAATTTGAATTTTTAAAATCTTATTTATTTATTTGATAGGTAGAGTTATAGACAGTGAGAGGGAGAGACAGAGAGAAAGGAAGGTCTTCCTCCGTTGGTTCATTCGCCAAATGGCCTCTACAGACGGTAATGAGCCAATCCAAAGCCAGGAGCCAAGTGCTTCTTCTGGGTCTCCCATGCAGGTACAGGGGCCCAAGGACTTGGGCCATCCTCCACTGCCCTCCCAGGCCACAGCAGAGAGCTGGCCTGGAAGAGGAGCAACCAGGACTAGAACCCGGTGCCCATATGGGATGCTGGCGCCTCAGGCGGAGAATTAACCAAGTGAGCCACGGCGCCAGCCCCTGGCTGTGGTTGTTGGACCCCAGCTATCAGGGTGGTACGGCTGAAGCTGCCCTTGGATTGTAGGGTGTAGACGTCAGGTGCTATCTGTGGGCTGTGGAGGCCTGGGCCTGCCCCGGGGGTGGTATGAGAGCACGCACTTTCCCAAATCAAGTTTCCATGAACGTGTCCTGCTTCTGAGTCAGAACGGAGCTGGGCAGAGCCCTGCTTCCCCGGGCTGGGGCATCCGCCAGCCACGGGGGTGTCCGTCCTGTCTGTCCTCTGAGGGCCCCTCCAGAAGCAATGGTCATACCTCCCCCAGGACTTCATCAGAAGCAAGAAGTGGGGGCAGGGAGCTGTCTTGCAAGCCCCCAGCCCAAGTCTTCTGTGCCCTAGAACCCTCAGGGGCGAGGCAGGCTTGGGAACCAGGTCTCCGGCATCTGCTGCCCCTGGTGTGGAGTGGAGGGCGGGGTCTGCCACGGGAGGGACGGGTCGGGGCCAGGAGTGACTGCTGCTGCTCTGAGGCGAGAGGAGGTGGAATCACTGCAGATGGGGGCCAGAAGGCCGAGTCCTTGGGGCTCCCAGGAGGAAGCGGAGGAGAGGTCTGGGTTGAGGAGTGGCCTGCGTCTTGGGGTCCAAAGCGCGCCCTGGATTGTGTGTGGCACAAGGGCTGCTCCACCTGTGTGTGCCAGGGCCGGTGCTTACTTAGGTGTGAGAGCGAAGCCGCCTGGGTCTCTGTTTGCCCTCCTGCCGGTATCGACCACAAAGCCTCACCCTGTATGCTGCCGCTGATTTCTTGGCAGAATTCCTCCCCTCCCCTCTGGGGAAGCTCTCCCCACAGAGCAGGCACTCCCGGCCGTGGTGGAAATGAAGAACCAGGAAGGGGCAGGGACCAGGCCGCAGCTCCTTCTCTCCCTCTCTCTTTTATTTAAAGATTTATTTATTTATTGGAAAGGCAGTTACAGGGTAGAGGGAGAAAGGAGGAGATAGATCTTCCATCTGCTGGCTCACTCCCCAAATGGCTGTAGCACAGGGCTGGGCCAGGCCGAAGCCAGGAGGCTGGAACTGCATCCGGGTCTCCCACATGGGTGCAGGGGTCCAAGCTCTCGAGCCATCTTCTGCCACTTTCCCAGGCGCATTAGCAGGGAGCTGGATGGGAAGTGGAGCAACTGGGACTCCGGCTGGTGCTCCTATGGGATGCTGGTACCACAGGCGCTGGATTAACCCGCTGGGCCACAGTGCCAGCCCCGCCTCCTTCTCTTGAGTGTACAGATCCCAGCTTTACATTGGGGGTGGGCGTGGGGCCTGGCTCAGGGGTCAGCAGCTCCGGGTTAAGGCTCACTTATGTCCCTCGCCAGCCACGTGGCCTTGGGGCTCCATTGCACCTCCACCCTCTGTGGGACTGCAGCGCCGTTCAGAGTGGCGCGGGCAGGCTGGCCGGTGTGGATCGCAGCTCCGCCTCTGCCGCCCTGTGACCATGGGCACACACGCGGCCTCCGTCTCTCGTCAGTTTCTGGTCCACACACGGGCACTGAGTTCCCGGAGTTCCATTGGGGCCTGGAACCCGCGGGCACTCAGTGGATGTTGGTCCTCCAGTTTTCTGGCTGAGTTTTTGTTGAGAGTTCGCAGCCATTCACCCCCGGTGTGTTCGTGCTTATTCTTTGCCAGGTGCAGGGTTAATGGCTGCAGCAGCAGCAGACACAAAGCCAAACCCAACGGGCCACATCTCGCTGTCACCGACGTCCGGCTGTGAGGTTGGCGGGGACCTGGGACTAGGTAGCCCTGTCATGCTACTGTCATGGGAGTGAAGTGGGGGAAA
This sequence comes from Lepus europaeus, assembly GCF_033115175.1. Classification (NCBI taxonomy): domain Eukaryota; kingdom Metazoa; phylum Chordata; class Mammalia; order Lagomorpha; family Leporidae; genus Lepus; species Lepus europaeus. Next base: position 119,300,973 of record NC_084831.1, on the reverse strand, counting down.
GAGGGCTCAGGTATCTCCCGGGACAGGTGCGAGGAACGAATCGCTAGGCAGGAAGCCATGTGGTGGGTGACAGGTCGGTGAGGGGCCTCCAGCCTCAGCTCCCAGCCCCGGGGTGGGGGCCTGGGGTGGGACCCGGCCTCTAGGCTGGAGGGGGCACGTGCTCCTGGGGGAAGGGATTCGCACGTCTCCGAGTTCCTCAGGCTCAGTGCTTGCCCCCGCGACACTGTGGGGGTGCTGGAGGAGCGGTGGTGGGCGGGGGAACGGGGAGCAGCTGTCAGCCCCTTCTCGAGGGCGCTCAGCCCACACTTGTCCGGGAGGATTCTGCACCTTCTCAGCCCTCGGCCCAGAGGGAAAACGCTCCTAGGTGGTTCTGCTTTTAATATTTATGTATTTTCATTTTTAAAAACTTGAGAGAGAGAGAGAGAGAGAGAGAGCAAGAGCGAGAGAGAGCAAGAGCGAGAGAGCGCGAGCTCGATCTTCTGTCTGCTTGTTGACTCCCCAAAGGCCTGCAACTGCCAGGGCTGGGCCCCCGCTGCAGCCAGGAGCTGGGAGCTCAATCCATGTGGGTGGCAGGGACCCAATACTTGAGTCATGCCGGCTGCGTCCAGGGTGTGCACTGGGGGAAGCTGGGACTCCAGAGGAGGGCTGGGGTGGCAGAGGCCTTTGTCTTTCGGTTAGACTTGTTTCTAACTGGCAGGATTAACGCTGTGGTAGAGGCTTTCCCCAGGTCAGAGGCAGGGCAAGGAGGCCTGTGTCCTGGGCGTGAGATGCGGCTGTTATCCGCTTGCCCAGGAATTGCTTCAGCTGCACTCCCTGTCTGCCTCTATGTAACCACTCCAGGTGGAATATATGACCTTTAGATTATAATTTCTCACATATTTTAATACACCTGTGTAAATGTCATTGAAGGCCAGTGCGGCAACTCAATAGGCTAATCCTCCACCTGCGGTGCCGGCACACCGGGTTCTAGTCCCGGTCGGGGCGCCGGATTCTGTCCCAGTTGCTCCTCTTCCAGGCCAGCTCTCTGCTGTGGCCCGGGAGTGCAGTGTAGGATGGCCCAAGTCCTTGGGCCCTGCACCCCATGGGAGACCAGGAGAAGCACCTGGCTCCTGCCTTCGGATCAGTGCGGTGCGCAGGCCGCAGCGTGCCGGCTGCGGTGGCCATTGGAGGGTGAACCAACGGCAAAAGGAAGACCTTTCTCTCTGTCTCTCTCTCTCACTGTCCACTCTGCCTGTCAAAAAAAAAAAAAAAAAATCTTCAGTGACTACCTTTGCATGTGCAGCATTGTATGAATCCTGTGGGCGCCATGTAACATTAGAACATCCAATCAAATATATGCAGATAACCATACAAAGAGGCTAAAACCATACATAAGGGAAAACCCTTCTTTGTTTGGGGCTCAGGACTTTGGATAAGAAATTCCACCCGGGCCTTATGCTGGCACAATAAAAGACTATTCCTGTTAAGAGGTCCTTGAGGACCCTAGTGGGATCCCTCAGTACGTGGATCCTGCTAACCTGGGACTTGAACCAGGCTCTGAATAGGATGCAGGCACCCCAAGCAGCATTTTTACTGTTGCACCAAATGCCCACCCCGTGACTCTACATTTGAAGACAGAATTTAAATGAAGTTTAAAGTTCCATTTAAAAAAATTTTAAAATGAATTATAAATCTAAGTGAATCAGAGAGTAAGTTCTTGGCACTGAGGGCCGCCTTGCGGTGGGGTTCGGTGGTGTTTTGGGCCTTGCACTGCTAAGGGTGCTTTCGGACTTGCTGCCAGCTTGGCTCTGTCCAAATCATAAATTGAATTTCCGCCATCGTCCATGGCAGAGTCCCCGGATGACAGAGGAAACACGTTCGGTTCTGTGTCTGGACCGCGTAAGGACCTTCTTGGCAAGCCTTCCTAACACGGATGTCAAAGTGAAGAGTTTCAGAATCTCCCGTGGAAAAGGCGGCCTCATCAGGAAACAGAGAGGTTGCTGTTTGCCCAGGCAGGGTGGGAAGGAACGAAGGCCCGAGGTTCCGTTTTGGAGCCCTCCTGTTTTGTGGTTTCGCTCCAGTGGCTGAAACGTCCGATCCACACCCTGGAGGTCTCTGATGACGGTGTGCACTGGTGCCTGCACCAGCCCACGCCCACCTCCGCTACTGTAAAGCCACAGCTCACCAGGTGGGAGCAGAAGACACACAAAGCAGCACATTGAAAATAGGGTATCAGAGTGCAGCAGCTAGGGACATGGACCCTGGGGGCCACTGCTCGAGTTAAATCCGGGCTCTGCCATTTTTGCCCCTGTGATCTTGAGCAGGTCAGTCAGTTGCCTTGTGCCTCTGTGTCCACATCAGTCACGTGGGAGGCAATGATAATAGTTCCACTTTTTTTTTTAAAAGGTTTTATTTAATTATTTGAGAGGTAGAGTTACAGAGAGAGAGAGAGAGAGAGAGAGGTCTTCCATCTGCTGGTTCACTCCCCAAATGGCTGTAATAGCCGGAGCCCAGCCAATCTGAAGCCAGGAGCTTCCTCCGGGTTTCTCATGCAGGTTCAGGGCCCCAAGCACTTGGGTCATCTTCCTCTGCTTTCCCAGGCCATAGCTGGATGGGAAATGGAACTGGATGGGAAGTGGAGCAGCTGGGACTTGAACTGGCACCCATATGGGACGCCAGAGCAGCAGGCGGAGGCTTAGCCCACCCCTAGTTCCCACTTCTTAAATCTGTTGTGATGATGAAGTGATTTCCTGTATGGAAAGCCCTTGAAGAGTGTTCACAAAGTGACCCCTAGCAAGGGTGAGCCCTGGGGTGTCCTTGAGAGTTCTGTGGGGTGAAGTCAGTTGGCTCGCTGCCTCCCATCACACACAGGTCTTCCCGCATGAGCCCGCACACAACACAATGCAGACACCAGCGTGTCTCAGCCTCCTTCCAGGGTGTGTCTGTTACCCAGAGGTTTTTGATTTGTGATGTCCAAGTCCCTGAGTGAGCAGGCCCAGCCCTAGCTGGATGGCTTCTTTCCTGGGGACTGCAGGGCAAGCGGTGGTGCAGGAGGCTCGGGGAGGAGAGGGCTGTGGGACGTCACTCACCCACACACGTGCCTGTCTGTAGTTAGCTCAGGGGCTCTTGGTGTCTGGGTGGGACAAAACCCACGTTCTTTAGAAGGGATTTGCCCGCTACTCATTCCTCCCTCAGACAGTGAGGAAGGCAACAGCCCCAGTGTGGTCAAAACCAGGTGATCTTGTAGGTGGGAACACCAGAGAAACATGGCTTGACTGGACCTTAGCTCACATGGTCCAGAAAGCAGGCAGAGTAAGAGGACATAAGCCACACAAAATAATACATAACCAAGGGAACACACAATTATTCACCAGCCCAAGAGGTAAAGCATGCCAAAGATTCAACACCAGAGACAGAACTGTGAAACTAAAACAAAACAAAACAAAACAAAACAAAAAACATAGGAAAGCTTCATGACGTCGGATTTGGCAGTGATTTATTGGATATGACACCAAAACTCAGACATCATAGGAAAAAGATAGATGGAATTATTTCAAAATAAAAAACCCTATGCATTCATGGACACAATCAGTGGACTGAAAGGCAGTCTGAAATGAGAGAAGATATTGGCAAATCATGTATCTGATAAGGGGTTAATATCCAGAATATAGCAAGAACTTCCATAACTTAACCACAATAACAGAACAACCTAATTAGAATTAAGAGGCAGAGAAGCAAGAGAGAGAGAGAGAGAGAGAGGTCTTCCATCTGATGGTTCACTCCCCAACTGGCTGCAACGGCTGGAGCTGCACTGATCCGAAGGCAGGAGCCAGGAGGCTCCTCCGGGTCCCCCACGTGGGTGCAGGGGCCCAAGGACTTGGGCCATCCTCCACTGCTTTCCCAGACCACAGCAAAGAGTTGGATCGGAAGTGGAGCCGCCGGGATGCCGGTGCTTCAGGCCAGGGCGTTAACCCACTGCGCCACAGCGCTGGCCTAGATTTACCTTTGTTTAGCACTGTTTTCATGAAGTCCATGCCTGCTGACGGGTATAGTGCCAGTTTGTTTGTCGTCACTATCACAGAGCACAGAGTATGTGCTGTGTTTCACTCGAGTTCTGTGCAGTTTAGTTCTCCATTCTCCTGTTTATTCACCTCTGCGGGCGGGCCGCTGCTTCCTGTCATTGCTCTCGCAGTGGTCCTGCACACACATCTCCTCACACACCTGCTCAAGCACACGTGCAGCAGTCTCACCGGAGGTGGCACGGGGAGTGTGCACTTTTGATTTTATTTGATATTGCGGAATCCAAACAGATCTTGCCAATTTATATTGCTTAAATTCCTAATAGATTGAATATTTTTCCTAATCTGCTGTGTGAATGACATACTTGCATTTCTGTCGTTCCTCTTCTGTGAACTGCTTGTTTTTATTCCTTAAGTGTTTTTTTATTGCATTGTTTGTCTCTCCTGTTAATATATAGGAGGCTTTGGGAAATTTGGTTGCTATCCCTTTGTCAGTTGTATGTGTAACAAACATTTTCTCCTAGTCCATCTATGGCTTGTATTTTTTTTATAAGATTTATTCATTTGTTTATTTGAAAGGCAGAGTTATAGAGAGGCAGAGAGAGAGAGAGAGAGAGAGAGAGAGAGAGAGAGAGACTTCCATCTGTCGTTCACTCCCCAAATGGCTGGGGCTAGGCTAGGCTGAAGCCATGAGCTGGGAGCTTCTTCCAGGTCTCCCACGTGGGTGCAGGGGCCCAGGCACTTGGATCACCTTCCTCTGCTTTCTCATCCATACCAGAGAGCTGGATCGGAAGAGGAGTAGCCGGGACTCTAACTGGTACCCATACGGGATGCTGGTGCTGCAGGCCATGGCTGGCCCCTCCACCTTTGTGCCTTTACCCCAATGCCTCCGTGGTTGCCCCTGCACAATGCATCTGCAGTGTAGCAGAGTCAGCCTACAGTCTGCTTGTCTTCAAAACTTTCTAGGCTCGTCCATACCCATTCCAGAACTGGAATCAACTGTTAGGTTGATGCCTAGTTAGTTGAATTTTTTGTTCTAGAACAAATGGCGTCATTATCTTTTTCTGTTGCTGGTGTGTAGTAACACAGCCAGTTCGGCACGTGCCTGTGCCTCCTGGATTCCTCCTTTGCAGGTGCAGCGCTGGGGGTGCAGCAGGCCAGGGGAGTGGCAGGCGGCCCCTGCTCCCCGCCTGGCCTGGCAATGGCTGGAGGAACAGAGTGCGTGGCTGCTTTTGGCCAGGAATGGCACTGTGGTGAGGGGCAGTGGGGACGGGGAGAGCCAGCCGGCAGTGAAGGAGCTGGATGAGAGAGCCGGAGGGAGTTCTGTGTTGAGACGGGGTTTTAGGGAGAGGAAATGTCTCCGGTGAAAAACCCCGGGAAGATTTCTGTGTGGTGCGTGCTGAAATGCCGAGGCAGGTCCTTTAGGGAAGCCGCAGCGGGCTCTGAGGTCGGATGTGGGGCTCTGGGTGGAGCCGGTGCGTTCCTGGATGAGGAGGCTGGGGAAGTGGATTAGCCGATTAGCCAGGCCCTGAACAGTGGGAGGATCAGTCCACGGGGCTCCTGGGTGGATGCCTGAGGCAAAGTGCTGGGGGGCGGCAGGGGGAGCTATGCCTGGCCTGGGTCGGGAGGTGGCTTCCCACTTCCTCTCCATAGCCACTGCAGAGCCTTCAGAAGTAGCCTGTAAACATCTGGGTGGCGTGAAGCAGGTGGGCGGCCCTGCTCGCAGCCCCTGACTTCTTTGTGGCCCCTAGGAGCCAGGGTGGATGAAACGCGGTGAGGTTTGCGGTGCTGGGCACGAGGGCCCTGGACACCCACAGCAGATCCCGCTGAGCCATGCCGCTGGCACTCCCGCCACAGCCTTGGGAGCTGAGGTCAAAGCCCAGTCAGAAGCCCAAAGGGCACCGCTCTGCCTTCCTGGCTTGGCGGCTTGTTATGCCCCCCTTAGCTGGCATTACGGGGTCCCCCCAGCCTTTGATAGCTCAGGAGAGAGGATGAGGGCTCACTGTCTGCTTTCTTCTATGTTCTCAAGACCCTGTGGTTAGCGGCCTGAACTGGGGTGGAGTGAGAGGGAGAACGAGAGAAGCAGAGGTGGAGAGGCTCTTGGGGAGCCCCTAGGTTGAGTAGGGAGAGTGAGGCCCTGCCCCGGATAAGTGGCCACCTGAGCAGGGACACAGCTCTGGCTCCTAAGGACCCTGCAGGTGAGGGAAGAGAGCTCCGGCTGCAGGGGGCATCTGGCCTCTGGGAGAAAGGGTGGAGCTGCTGTAGGGGCAGAGTGTGGATGGGGAGATGGGGTAGAAGCAGGGAGGGGGTGGCTTGAGCAAGGCCTGGGCAGGAGAGGGGATGGGGGCGAGGCGGGGAGGGGCAGGGCAGGGCGCACAGGGGTGGAGCGTGCCGAGGTGAACTCAGGATCAAGGTCATAGAACTTACTTTGCTTTGGTCAAGTGCTCCCTAAGCAGGACTGAGCCTATGGTAAGGTGGGCACAGCTAAGGTCCTGGCTGGAGAGCAGGGGTGTGTGTGTGTGGGGTGATGTCCTGGATTCCGAGGTGAGGAGGGGTTGTAAGAAATGTGTAGGCCTGGTAGGGGCTTCTCTGGAGCCCACCTTCCACAGGAGAGCCAAGGAGGTGGCCGGTGCTGTGGCACAACAGGTTAAAGCCCTGGCCTGCGGTGCCAGCATCCCATGTGGGCGTTGGTTCGAGTCCTGGCTGCTCCATTTCCCATCCAGCTCTCTGCTATGGCCTGGGAAAGCAGTAGAAGATGGTCTAAGTGCTTGGGCCCCTGCACCAGTGAGGGAGACCTGGAAGAAGCTCCTGGCTCCTGGCTTCGGATTGGCTCAGCTCTGGCCATTGCAAACAGTTGGGGAGTGAACCAGCAGATGGAAGATCTCTCTCTTTGGCTCTACCTCTCTCTCTGTAACTCTTTCAAATAAATAAAATACATCTTTAAAAAAAAAAAAAAAAAGAAGGAGGAGGCAGAGCAGCTCCTTGGACCGCTCCACCTGGCTCCTCTGCAAACCTGGTGTCTTTCCCAGGGCCGTGCTGTCAGCAGGCCACCAATTCATCACCCACAAGTGTCAGCAGAGAGAAAGGAGCGCTTACCTTGGAAGAGCTGGGTTAATCCTGCAGAAAGCCACTTTGATCTCACGGGGGCAGGCCCAGTGCTGGCTGCCGGTGCCACACGCAGGAGAGAGCCTTTCCCCACCCTTCTCCCGGGTTCTTCTTCAGGGTACACGACCTGCCCGTGGGCTCAGGGCAGCTCTTCCTGACAGCCGCCTGGAGCACAAGTGGGCCGGGCAGAGCTGGGGCTGGGAGGAGGTTCTGGGCACGCGGGACAGCGTGGGGAGCCTTGGGAAAGGACAGGGAGGTGGCCTGTGATGGAGGAGCTGGAAGTGATGGAGCTCCACGAGGGAGGAGGGCGGCCTGAGCCTGCAGGGCATGGGCAGGTCACCCGAGGCTTTGGATGGCAGAGGGCTTCCGTCAAACAGAGAGGGAAGTCTGTGCAGCAGTGTGTGCGGGGCAGTCACCCAGGGGACCAACTGGCCACGGGTGGTCCTGGGTGCCAAGGTTTTAGCACAGTCCTGAGTCTGGGAAACCCCTCAGTGCCAGGCAAACCGGCATGGACTTGACTGATTGCATTTGTGTTTAAAGACGTCGCCCTGAGTGAGGATCCTCTCAGCCCCTTCCTCCATGCGCCATCTGGAGCATAACCAACCAGGCTGACTCCCCTCCCATCTCAAGAGATGGGAGGAAACATCTGGACTGACAAAACCTGCCCCCTTGGCAGAGGGCCCTGTAGGTTGTTAGTGCCTCTCATTCTTTTTATTTTTTTAAATCTTTTTTAAAGATTTGTTTCATTTATTTGAAAGGCAGAGTTGGAGAGATAGAAAGGGAGAGATAAGAGATCTTCAATCTGCTGGTTCACTCCCCAAATGGCTGCAATGGCTGGGGCTGAACCAAATCCAGGAGCCTAGAACTTCATTCAGGTCCCCAACGTGGGCAGCAGGGCCCAGGCACTCGGAGCATCCCCCGCTGCCTTCCTAGGTGCATTACCAGGGGGCTGGGTTGGAAGTAATGCAGCAGGGACCCGAACCTTGTTCTTACATGCGGCAGATGGCCACGGATCAGCCGATGTTGAAGGAAAGCCTTGTCCACCGGAGCAAGGACCACCCCTCTCCCACGCTGATAAACACAGACAGGGAGCTGGGAGGTTCTGAATCTGTACACAGAGGTACGGGAGGGAGTTAAGGCGAGCTCATTCAGAGAAATGAAAGGTCTCGGACATGAAAACACGGACCTGCTCTGGGCGCCCCCTTTCCTGCCATCGCTGGCAGAAGCAAGCATTCAACGAAAAATAAAATCGAACAGAAAGTAGAACAAAATGAAGAGGGACGGAGAGGGAACGCGTATCGGAGGATTAGTGACGGGAGTCCCAGAGTGGCGAGCGGACCAAGACAGCGAGGAGGGGAAGTTATCCCAGACACGAGAGGAACACAGCAGCTGGAGGGCGCTCCTCGCTTACCCGGCCCTGTGGCTCCCAGCACAACGCGGTGGCAGCCAAGAAACACCACTGCGGACTTCGAGGACACTTGGACAAAACACAGACTCCTTCCAGCTGGACACAAGAGAATACAACTCTGGAACCTGGGAGAAAACCATGCAGTGTCTCCAGACTTGAAGGAAAGTCATTTGTAGTCTAGATTTCTATACACAGACAATTACAAGAGTAGAGCATGTAGGGGCTGGCGTGGTGGTGTAACAGGTAAAGCCGCGCCTGCAATGCCGGCATCCCATATGGGCTCCTGTTTCAGTCCTGGCTGCTCTACTTCTGATCCAGTTCCCTGCTAATGTGCCTGGGACAGCAGTAGAAGATGGCCTAAATTTTTGGGCCCCTGCACCCACGTGGGAGACCCAAAAGAAACTCCTGGCTCTTGGCTTCTGTCTGGCTGGGGCCCCAGCCATTGTGGCCGTTTGGGGGAGTGAACCAGTGGATGGAAGCGGGTGCTTTCTGTCTCTTCTCGGTCAGTGGCCGGGGAAGATGAAGAAGTAGCAGTTTTTGTTTTCTTTTTTTTTTTTTTTGGGGGGGGGGCGCTCTCACTTTCAAATAAATAAATCTTACAAACACACACAAAGAAATCCCTGGCTATGCAGGATTGGGCACGGCTCACACGTCTGGCACTGTTCCAAGAGCTTCACAGAATTAAGTCACTTAATCCGCACGACAAGAGGGAAGAGATGCTAGTCACTCTCCTGCTTTACGATGATGAAACAGTCACAGAGAGGTTAGGCCACTCGCTCAAGATCACACGGCTGGGACCGAGCCTGGACACGGGTTCCAGAGCCAAGGCCCCCCGGCTGCCATGCTGCGTGGCCTTAGTCCCTTCCCTAAAGACAAACCAGCCAGACACCGCCCTGCAGTGGCTTGGAGGGGACAGAAGGTCCATCCACGGGAGGTGGGAGGAGGTGAGAAGGGCTGAGCTGAGGGGAGGAACTGCTGGGCCCAACAGCTCCAGGGTCTCCGGGGTCCTGGATGGAGGCAGACAGACCTGAGCATGTCCTCTTTCTGCAAAGCATGTCTGCTCTTTAGCTGTCAGCCCGCCTTCTCCACGGTGCTGCAGAGCCCTGTGGGCACACGCACCCCAGGGAGCAGGGGCAAATCTCGGACGGGGGTCTGTGCCAAGAGGATGCCTTCATTTTGGGGAGGGTGAGAATTCATGGGGCAGGCGCTGGTGAGGTTCGACGTGGAGAGGAGCTCGGTCCTCCTTTTCATTGTGTTAACCTCCAGCTGTTGTAAGGTTTGAGTGGAATCTTTGGAGCTCAGGCTGAGGCAGAAGGAGTTGGCCTTGGGGTGGGGTGGGAGGTGGGTGGGACAGGGCTCAGAGGTGAGTAGTTGGGACCTCCATGTCCCCTCGGCGGAGAGCCATCCTAGAAGCCCAGCTGGGCCGAAGGCTGAGCCGTGGCCTCAGGAATGCCTTGGTGCCCTGGACTCCTTTCCATCACGCTGCTGGGGCACCCCCGGAAACTGAAACTGCGAAGCCACCGCCCTTCCCTGCAAACCAGGGTGTGCCTGGGAAGGGGCCTCTGGGATTTCAGTGCCTCTCCAAGCCCATCCAAATCTGTCATTGAGAGTAACCCAGCTCGAGGCTTCAGGCCTCGCTCAGGCTTTCGTGAGCACTCCCTCTGTGCAGCCCATGATCCCCTCCCTGCGCCTGGGGAGGTGGCACCATGTGCTCTGGGCTCCTGGGGCACTGCCTTGGCCCCAGTGCCGCCCCTCTGTCGCCTGCCTGGGTGGCCTTCGCTGCGGCCCGAGCCTGTTCTCCGTGAGCCTCTGCGGTAGGCGGGTTCGCAGTGCGGGGTCTGGGAGCCTGCTGCCCACCTGCAGGGGCTGCTGTAGTGAGGGGACTGGGGCCACCAGGGGAGTGAATGCAGTGCCCTGTTGTCCTGGGCGAGGAGGTGAAGCTTCCTAGAGGAGGTGACTTCTGGGTCAGGCCTTGAATGAGGGTTAAGAATTTAAGCATGGAAGGGGCAAAAGGGAGTGCCACGCAGAGGGGTGGTGTAGCTAAAACCGCAGACAAAGCAGGCAGGAGTAGGAGGCTTAGACACGGGCTGCGGCCCTGACACTTTTTTGGGTTAGTTCCTTTCAGAAAAAGAATCTACAGTTGCCAGTGCAAAATTAAATATGAAAGTGACTTTTTATTTGTGAGGAGAAAAGGGATATGGCAAATTTCAAAAAGTTGACAAATACCACAGGCATTACGCAAGCTAGAAAAATGACATTATTTTTATTAATTGGATGCCTCAACTGCACCCTTATTCCTTTTCTTGGCTCTGTGATCTCTGCTTCAGAGGACAATCATTTTGTAAAATCATTTTCTATAGACAGAGGATAATTAGGACTTACCTCTGATATTATTAGTTGGTTTTTGGTATTAATAGCTTAGACTTTTTTTCTTTTAATTTCACAAGTTGTTTCATAATGTCATGTAAAAATATTAGGGGTATTGCCAAATTGGGGAAACTTCTTTCAAGTTTCACGCATGCTCTGTATTTCAGAATGTCTTAGAGTTTCGTTAGACTTAATCTCCATGGTTTACAATTGAAGACGCTTGTTACTTGTTTGTAAACAATGGCTTTGTGGCAATGACTTTGTGCGTTTTCCAAAGTATCATCACTCTCTCTCGCAATTTAGGACTTTTAAAAATGGGATTACAGTTTAGTCAGATCTAAAATTGTTAATTTTATAACTTTAGTGTCAGACTAATTTATACTGATTACTTATGCTTTACTATTTCATTTATGTTCTTATTTCAATATTATATTACTTTTTAAAATAGCTTTGGTCTTAGGCCCTTCACCTACATCTAAATATGTGATGTTTCACTTAGTTTGTTGACATGTGCTAAAATGTTCTCCCAAACTATAGTTAAGAAGCCACACAGCCTTGGTCACACTCAGCCTTGGCCACACTCAGCCTTATTTACATGCAGCCTTACCACACTCAGCCTTGACCACACTCAGCCTTACCACACTCAGCTTTGGTCATGCTCAGCTTTGGTCACACTCAGCCTTGACCATACTCAGATTTGGTCACACTCAGCCTTGGTCACACTCAGTCTTGATCACATTCAGTCTTGACCATGCTCAGCCTTGGTCACACTTGGCCTTGACCATGCTCAGCCTTGGTCACGCTCTGCCTCGACCACGCTCAGCCTTGGCCACACTCAGCCTTGATTACAGTCAGCCTTGACCACGCTCAGCCCTGACCACACTTGGCCTTGACTACACTCAACCTTGACCACACTCAGCCTTGGCCACGTTCAGCCTTGGCCACGCTCAGCATGGCCACACTTAGCCTTGACCAGGCTCAGCCTTGGCCATGCTCAGCCTTGACCACGCTCAGCCCTGACCACACTTGGCCTTGGCCACACTCAGCCTTGATCACACTCAGCCTTGGTCACACTCAGTGTTGGCCATGCTCAGCCTTGGTCACACCCGGCCTTGACCATGCTCAGCCTTGGCCACACTCAGCCTTGACCACACTCAGCCTTGGCCATACTCAGCCTTGATTACAGTCAGCCTTGACCATGCTCAGCCTTGGTCACACTCAGCCTTGACCACACTCAGCCTTGGCCATACTCAGCCTTGATTACAGTCAGCCTTGACCACGCTCAGCCTTGGTCACACTCAGCCTTGACCACACTCAGCCTTGGCCACACTCAGCTTTGATCACACTCAGCCTTGGTCACGCTCAGCCTTGACCAAACTCAGCTTGGTCACAATCAGCCTCAGCCACACTCAGCCTTGGTCATGCTTAGCCTTGGCCATGCTCAGCCTTGACCACGCTCAGCCTTAAACACACTTGGCCTTGGCCACAATCAGCCTTGACCACACTCAGCCTTGGCCACACTTAGCCTTGACTACATTTGGCCTTGACCACTCAGCCTTCACCATACTTGGCCTTGACCACACTCAGCCTTGGCCATGCTCAGCCTTGACCACATTCAGCCTTGGCCACACTCAGCTTGGTCACACTTGGCCTTGACCACACTTGGCCTTGACCACACTCAGCCTTCACCATACTCGGCCTTGGCCACACTCAGCCTTGGCCATGCTCAGCCTTGGCCACGCTCAGCCTTGGCCATGCTCAGCCTTGGCCACGCTCAGCCTTGGCCACACTCAGCCTTGGCCACACTCAGCCTTGGCCACGCTCAGCCTTGGGATCTTGTCCATATTTCTTTTTCAAATGCTCAGAAATATATTGACGTGCTTGGAGTGCCTTTGCCAGACTTGGGCAGCTTTTAATGGGATGACTCATCACATTTAGGCTTTTAAAAGTAGAAGCCAAGCGGCATTTGTTTAAACTACTCCATCTGTAAGGTCCACCCAGGAATGAATCCCACAACCACTGCCAATTCCATAGGCGGTGAACAGGCTTGGAGCTGAAGGGCGCTTCGGGTGAGTTTCCAGAGAGCTCCGGGACCCCATGGTGGCTGGCCAGGAGGGCCCCACAGCTCAGAACAGCTGTTGTCCTCTGTCACATGGAGAAGGCTGTTTGGCACGCGTTTCATCTTTGACGGAAGTCAGATCATGGTCTCTGATGGTGGAAATGTAGAAGGCTTCTCATGAGATTTTCCATTGTACAGTTGGACATGATAATCGTCTACATGAATCAGAATTCCATGGTACTGTGGAGTCATATGAGGTGTCTCGCTCAGTTATTTGACTCACCATCTCGTTTTGCACTTGTCTTCTCTTTAGCTTAATTCTTTATTTGTTCTCAGTGTTGTTTATGGCTGATTATGTGTTTTCAACAAATAAGCCATTGTTCCACTCCACACTCACTCATTTTGACTTTTCCTCAATTGTTTTTGCAAAAGAGGGATCAATTTCCACAACTAGTTTAATGATTTTAATGAAATTTCTATTGGAAAAACACCACTCTTCTGTATCACCTCAAAAGACTAAATCTTTTTCACTCAAAAATGTAGTAACTGAAACTACCTATTTTTAAAGTGCTATGCTGAAATAATAAACATTTTTTCTCATCTGCCTTGGTCTGGCTGCTGGTCTGGTGGTGTACTTTTATTTGATTGACATGTAACACAAGTAGGCGGGCTTTGCCATACCCTGTGGAGGTTTCTTGCTTTCCATGGGTCCTCAGGATATTCATCTACTCTGAAAACCTATCTGGGGTGTGTAGTGCTTGTCTTGTTGTACAAACAGACAATGATATATGGAATCTGTCCCAGTTACCAATTTTTTTGCCTCTAAGCTCCAAGTTCACTCTTTATTGTCTGCTCTAAGGAATGGATTTTTCCTTTTGCTCGCTGACACAATATTTTATTAATTCAGGGTCCTGGGGGAGACACTGCAAGAGGAAGGGGTTTCCTTCCTGGTTCTTATGTGCCCATTGCGCTGGTACTGGTGGTATGGGAGGTTTTCTAGCACCAGCCTGTGTAGGATACACTCATTCTGCAGTATGACACTGCAACACATGTGGCTTCCCCAGGCTCTGGCTCCTATGGCATGCCCAGATACCCCAGGACCTAGCTCCTGCAGCACCGGCAGGTGCTCCAGGGCTAGATCCTGCAGCAAAAGCAGCTTCTGTGGGGTCCGGCTCCTGCACCACACTGGGAGATGGGTGTACCCTGTCATGGTAGATTCAATAGTTTTACAGGTGACAAAACAGAGGCCAGGGCTGCACCTGCCAGTGGTTGCGCAGTTTGTTGGGAGCAAATCACTGGGTTTGTAGTCAGTGCATCTGTCACCACCTTGGTGGACTTTTTCTTGCTGGTTCCAATTTGCTGCCCCTCCTTGCCTGTCCTCAGTGTGCCCCATCCTCTCAAACTCTCTCAAACTGCCATCTACTTAGGTTTACCCAGCCCCCCACTCCCCCTCACCTTATCTTGGTTCTCATTAGCATTCTTTTTTTTTTTTTTTGACAGGCAGAGTGAACAGTGAGAGAGAGAGACAGAGAGAAAGGTCTTCCTTTGCTGTTGGTTCACCCTCCAATGGCTGCCGCGGCTGGCGCGCTGCGGCCGGCACACCGCACTGATCCGAAGCCAGGAGCCAGGTGCTTATCCTGGTCTCCCTTGGGGTGCAGGGCCCAAGCACTTGGGCCATCCTCCACTGCACTCCCGGGCCATAGCAGAGAGCTGGCCTGGAAGAGGGGCAACCGGGACAGAATCTGGCACCCCGACCGGGACTAGAACCCGGTGTGCCGGCGCCGCTAGGCGGAGGATTAGCCTATTGAGCCGCGGCGCTGGCCTCTCATTAGCATTCTATGAGCAGAACTGTTCTTTCCCTATCATATGGAACAACTTTATAGAAGGAGGTAACCCAGGCCAAAATTCAGCATTCCTAACTCTCAGGCTGGTCCCTGAGCCCCGCTTACTCCACCATTCACTCTGTTCTCTGCCACTCCTGGGAAGGAGCTCGCTCTGAGCAGGCTGGCGCTAACACCAACAATGGGCAGGCTTTGTGTTAGCGCCTCAGGTCAGGCTTCAGTATGAGGGGAGCCGCGCCCAGGCAGCACGATGGAGGGCGTGGTCTTCAGATCGCTCTGCACCAGTTGAGCTTGGTCTGGTGCCCGGCTGCCGCACAGCTTCAGTCTGAGTCCCTCCGGGGAGCTAGGGAGCCCTGCACTTTGGAGAGACAGGGAGGTTGTGCCCTGCCTGTCCGGGATGGAACCTGTCCCACCTGTTCTGGGAGAGGCAGTAAAAGCAGCACACTGCCATGCTGTTTTTGTTTTTAAACTTTTTGAAAAAATTATTTATTTATAAGTCAGGGAGAGAGAGAGAGAGAGAGAGAGAGAGAGAGAGAGAGAGAGAGAGAGAGAGAGAGAAATCATCCATCCGCTGTTTCTTTCACTCCCCAGATGGCTGCATCGGCCAGAGCTGGGCCAGGCTGAAGCCAGGAGCCAGGTGCTTCATCCAGGTCTCCTCATGTGGGTGCAGGGGCCCAAACACTCGGGCCATCTTCCACAGCCTTCTCAGGCCCATTAGCAGGGAGCTGGATTGGAAGTGGAGCAGTGGGTCTCTGACATGGGATGCTGGTGTCACAAGCAGCGACTTAACCTGCCATGCCACAAGGCCAGCCCCACATGCTACTTTCCTCAATGCAAACAGAATAATTGTAGCAAGCACATATGCAGGTCCTGCAAAAGTTCATGGAGGGGCCGGCGCTGTGGCATAGTAGGTTAAGCCTCTGCTTGTGGCTCCGGCATCCCATACGGGCGCCAGTGTTGCAGACATGCGGAGAGTGAACCAGCGGATTGAAGACCTCTCTCTCTATCTCTCCCTCTCTCTGTAACTCTGCCTTTCAAGTAAATAAATAAATCTTAAAAAAATATTCACGGAAAACGGAATGAAAAGTTAAGCTTATCTGGGTGCAAAAAACACCCAGCAGAAATTCATGTGCAGTTTTTTAATAGCACATTTTCTGTGACCTTTTTGTAGACCACTTGTCTAGGAGATGCCACTTGCCAATGTGTCTTCCTAGAGCTTTACTTACGTTAGCTCCTTTAATTTTTTGCAACAGCCTAGGAAGTACGTCCCCTCACTGTCACCCCTTTTGCGGATGAGGACAATGAGGTTCAGAGGACAGCAGATGGGAGGCTGAGCAGAGGGAGCCGAGCCATTTCCAAGGAGCAATGTGCAGATTTACCCAGTGGGTGTGCACTCGGTTGGAGGACAGCGCCTCCAGGGAGCCCTGGTGATGTTGGGGAAGCCACCAGCCTTCTCAGCAGACGCTGGAGTGGGAGCAGCAGTGTAGGGGGCAAATGAAAGACCCTGGAACCGGCCCCATTCAGGAGAGGCAGGAGAAGCAGCTGTGAGGAGCCCTTGTGCCCTCCTTGCTCCAGGGCGTGTGACTTGGTGCACAGAGCAGGTAAAGAGGAAACCTGGTGAGTTGGAGGAGGGGTCCCTGGCCCCTGCTGTTCCTGCTGGGGACCGGCCGTGGTCCTCCTTGTGAGCTCCAGGAATCCTGCGGGGCTCCGAGTTCAGGTAGCAGGGATGCCCCCTGGGAGGCAATGTCTTGGCCCTGGGTCTGCCCCCTCCCCAGCTCTGTGGCTGCGGCCAAGGTGACCTGGCTCTCAGACCCTTGTCCCATCAGCTGTAAAGCAAGGGGAAAATCCACGTTGTCTCCCTGTTTCTGTCGAGGACCTGGCGAGATGCTTCCAGTAGGTGCAGTTTTCCTTGGAAAGCACAGGTGTTGTCTCTGCTCTTGTCCCTTCTGCTGGACCCACGGCTTTGGAGAGCACAGAGGCCCCGCCTGCTGCCTGAGGCCTGGAATCCACAGAGCAGCCAGGATGGAGGGTCCCGGGCCAGGCCAGTGTCAGAGCTGGTTCATTTGGCTGTGCACACGCCTGTCACAGAGTCCACTCTGGACACTGGGCTCCTTTAGGAAGGCCCTGGACTGACCAGCGGAAGCTTGGCTTCTGGCTCAGTAGGATGTGGGCTCCAGTTCCATCTTGGTCTTTGACTAGGGGTGTGCTCTTGAGAGATCTATCTAGTTCAGTTCTACATCTGTAAACTGGATAATCACATTGGTCACACAGAACTTTCCGAAGAATTAAATGAGACAGTGCATTCGGAACTCTCAGCCCACTGCCTGGCGTGCAGTGACCTGACCCTAATGGGAGTTGCTGCTCCATTATCGTCGATGAGTTACAGTTGGTTGAACGACTCAATGGACACCCAGTCAATGACCCTGAGTCTCCCTGCAAATCCCCTGGTGCTCTATTTCCTGGGGCACAGCAACCCTCTCATCTGCCCAACTGTCATGATCTGCCATTCAGCCCCACAGGATTAAGGCGGCAAGAGGCTCCTCCATGGGCTGGGGCTGACAGGCACCCCTGAGCCATGGGGCAGGGTCTTGAGTGTGTGTCTCCACCCAGAGCTGCATCTAGTCCAGGCAGCCAATGGAACAGCCCCAGGCTCCCAGCCCTGGCTCCCACCCATCTCTAAGCTACATAAAAGGGATTGCTCGTGAACCCATGGACATCCCTCATCCGACCTCCTGTGTGTCTCCTGCTCAGAGACTGGTGAGTCCCCAGCTGCTTCTTTGCTTCCTCTAGGTTTAAGGCACGAGGACCCAGCCTGCTCTGCTCCTGGGCTGGGGGTCGGTGACAGCTCAGCCTCACACTGTGCAGCCCCAGGAGTCTCTCCTTGCCTCCCTCCAGCCCTCACCAGCCTCTTTCGGGCAATGAAGGCTTGGACTAGATCATCTGCAGCCTTTCTGTCTCGCCTTTTGCTGGCTTGGTGACGTCCAGGGGGCTTCACAGAAGAACCACTGGGGACAATGAGAACAGAGCAGAGTACCACTTACTATGTGGTGCGTGGTGTGTTCCAGGCTTCTGAGCTCGAGTCTCTTCAAGGTGCTTGGACGTACCTGGGACTCAGAGTAAGTCCCTGCGCGTCTGTAATACTCTCTGGTCCCCAGCACTTGGGGCTCCCACTCCCCATTATTCTGGCCTCACTCTTCCCAGAGCTGGGAAAAGGGTGGTCCCATCTACAAGTCCCTCAAGCCAATGCCCATGTCCTCCGGGCTTGCGTTCCATGACCTTGACGAGATTTGCCAACCTAGTCTAGACCCCAATAAGGCTCGGGGTCTCTTGTGCCCGGGCCATAGAGTGTGTAGGCTGATGGTGAGTGGGGCTTCTGGGGCTGCTTGTGGGGGACATACAAACACACAGGGGCCATCTCTCCTTCCTGCAGCTCCTTGGCAAACGATGAGTAACACTGGAGCCGAGAGGATGTTGCTGGACCTGCTCAGCCTCTAGCACAAGTACAGCCTGGCATCGGTGCCCTGGACAAATCTGGCTTGTCCAAGATAACGCGGGAGGACTTCCCCACCTTCCTGTTGGCCTGGGTGAGTAGGGACGCACCGGGGTCGGGTGGGAGTGGGGCAGGAGCGGGCAGCACCATGGCCCAGGGTGCCTGGGAATCCCTGCTCTCTGACAGGTGCCAGTAAGGCTGGGCTGAGTAGCCTTTCCCACCTTCCCCAGCCTCCTGCACAGCTGACTCCATGAACCCCTGGGGTGCGGCAGGCAGGGGTTAGCAGGCCCGGGGGTCCTGCACAGCCGCTGCTGCTTGCGCACTACCTTGGTGCAAATACAGACAGTCCTGCCTGCTGAGCCTCAGGCCTTGACCTACAAATGGGACCATAGCACCTGTTTCCCAGGGTTGCTGTGGGGTGATGCACGTGCAAGCGCCTTGCAAAAGGGAAGAGGGATAGAGAGGTTCACAGCTGTTGTTAGATAGCCGTAGTCTATGGTGATTTGGGGGCCAGGGAAAGGTCGTGGCTTGGCCTGTCTCTCTCCCTGCTGCAACAGGAATTTGCCCCTTTAGGCTCTTTGGGTTCAGCTGCTCCTTCTGGAAACTCTCTTTAAATACCCCTGGGGCAGAAGTAACACAATTAGAAACCATATTAATGTGAAGAGAAGTGGGGCAGCCCTAGAATTCTAGAGTGCTTGATTCTCACTTGCTGTAACATCTCATGTCAGCACCACTCACTGAAACTCATTGGCTCACGTAGCTTAACAGGTGAGATCAGAGCGAGACCGCAGACGAACGGGATTCAGCGTTGCTGCTCTGATGGGTGGAGCTGGTTTTCAGACCAAGGAGAATGAATATTGGGCATTCTCAGGGGCACAGGCATCTGAGCCAGAGACCACCAATGACAAATGCAGCGTCAGGGCCCCCCACCCGGATCCGTCAGGGGCCCCTCCGCCCTCACGGCCTCTGCCATCCCCTCCTTCCCCTCCCGGCCCAGGCCTGGGCCTGTGACCTGATTTTCTTTAGTTTGACACTCTCTCCCCGCAGGAGCAAAGGAGCCCAGATTTCTTAGACAAGCTCGTTAAGAAGGAGGACGCGATGACAAGCGGGTCATCAGCTTTTCTGAGTTTCTCTCTAAGGTTGCTGCAATTGTTGCAGATTCGCACGATCCATCTCCAGGCGGGAAGCTGTCTTCTGAGGGTCAGTGATGCCTCAGCCCCTCCAGGCCCAAAGGTCTCCACCGAGGCCCAGCCTAACACACCTTGGGAGCCAATAAACTGCAGCCTCTCTTGTTCTGGCCGGTGGTGATATTTCCTCTCTCCCTGGTCATGCACGTTGGCCACACAGTTGATTCTTGATTAACTACTTGGTTGGTTGTGATTCTGTCCCCTCCTGCCTCGCTTTTATAGATTTGGACACACACAGACACACACACACACGCAGATTTTGTGTTTACCTTTGTAATTTTAACTTGCATGCAATATAATATAGACCAGAGTTAGTGTCTCCCCTTTCCTCCTGAACAGTGTAAAGAGTTTGTTTCAAGTTTAGATACTTTCAGCTTGTTTGCTGTTATTTTTTAAGCTTTCCAAATAAATACAAATAAAATCAAAGATTCAAAAGCAAATACTGCAGGAAAAAGGAAAAGTACCCTTGAAGAAAGATCTGGAATGCAAATAGAGGAAAAACAATACAAGCTGCAAGTGAGTGACTCTGACCAAACGTTTGTGTAAACCCAAAGTAATACTCTCTAATTAGGGAAAAGTAAAAAGGACTTTTTTTTTCCTGCTCTGCCCTTTTTAAAGTGCAAAAGGATAAACGTTCATTCAAGATCAGAAAAATTTAAATAGAGGGGCCGGTGCTGTGATGTAGTGGGGAAAACCACGGCCTGCAGTGCTGGCATCCCATAGGGACACCAGTTATGAGTTCGAGACCTGGCTGCTCCGCTTCTGATCCAGCTCTCTGCGATGGCCTGGGAAAACAGTAGAGGATGGCCCAAGTCCTTGGGACCCTGCATCTGTGTGAGTGATTTGGAAGAAGCTCCTGGCTCCTGGCTTTGGATAGGTGCAGCTCTGGCCATTGTGGCCATTTGGGAGTGAAGCAGTGGATGGAAGACCTCTCTTTCTCTCTCTCTCTCTGCCTCTGCTTCTCTGAAACTCTGCCTTTCAAATAAAAATAAATAAATATTTAAAAGAGACATATTTAAATAGAAAAAATGAATATAATAAAACAATACCTCCACTAGAAATTCAGAATTTTACTATGAAATTGAGAATAGTGGGAAATTGAATTATGCTCCCAGTGAAAAGAAGCCATTATTTTATCCAGCCATACTGATTAACCAAGTGAGCTGGACTGGAAGAGGAGCAACCGGGACTAGAACCCAGCGCCCATCTGGGATGCTGGCACCACAGACAGAGGATTAACCTAGTGAGCCACGGCGCCGGCCCCAATCCAGCCACATTGAAGCAAAACAAAGATCACTGAAGCTTAAAGGATGCTGTCAGAGCTCTTGTGCAAGGCAAATTAAAACAACAATAAGATGCTATCTTAAGCCTAGCTAAATATCTGTGTTCTTGGGGTGGACATTTGGGTTGGTGTATAAGACAACTGTATCCTGCTCGTTGGAGTAACTGGATTGGATTCCTGGCTCTGGCTTCTGGCTCCAACACAGACAGTGGGAGACAGCAGTGATAGCTCAAGTAGTTGGGTCCCTGCCACCTACATGGGAGACCTGGAGTATGATAGTGGCCCCCAGCTTTGATTCTGCCTTAGCCTTGGCTGCTGCAGGCATTTGAGGACTGAATCAGAGGATAGGAGTTCTCTCTCAGATAAATAAACAAAATAAAGATGGTACACTTTCTATGATCTATCAATCCCTTTCCTGGGCACCTAAGAATAACTTAGAAATTGTCTTGGGGCTGGTGCTGTGGTGTAGCGAGTAAAGCTGCTGCCTGTAGTGACAGCATCCCATATGGGCGCTGGTTAGAGTCCCGGCTGCTCCACTTCTGATCCAGCTCTCTGCTATGGCCTGGGAAAGCAGTGGAAGATGGCCCAAATCCTTGGGGCCCTGCACCCACATGGGGGACCCAGAAGAAGCTCCTGACTCCTGGCTTCAGATCGGCCCAGCTCCGGTTATTGTGGTCATTTGGGGAGTGAACCAGCAGATGGAAGATCTCTCTCTCTCTCTCTCTCTCTCTCTCTCTCTTTCTCTGCCTCTGCCTCTTTGTAACTCTGCCTTTCAAATAATAAATAAATAAATCTAAAAAAGTTGTCTCCCACATTCAAAGAGGATGTATATGAGGATGCTGGTTCTGGTGTGTTCCGGTGGCAAGGAATGGGAGCCATCTGGAGTTTATCAGACACTGCGTGCTCTTTTATGGTTTTCTACTCTTCTCCTTGTTGTTCCCTTTGTCCCCCTTTGCTGCCTGGAAAGTTGAGCTCCTCCTCAGGATTCTACTTGGAAGAGAGCTCCCATAGAGAAGGTTAAAGCAATGTGGGTCTGAAGAGGTGAAAGGCAGGCAGGAGCCGGAGATGAGTTCAGTACCAGGGACAGCACAACTCGGGCTCGTTTGCTCAGATGCAGAAGTTACTGGAGTCTTGTGATATCGGATTTCCAGAACCCGTCGTGTGTCAGCTGCTGTGTGATTGAGAGTGCAGGTTCTTCCACTATTCTTTAATACCCACACAATGCATAATAACTAGTAGTTGCTCTTAAGCTAATTCTTGCTCTAGTATGTTTCAGAACAAAGGTTCAATTCTGATCTATACAACTCTAAAACTTGTTCCCCAAGGCCCTGTTGCATAGTGGCCTTCTTCATAAAATGATATATTTGGGTCCCCACCGTGCAACTTGGAATTCCTTGAAAACTAAGCTGGAATGAAATGAGTTTTCTCAGTCTGTTGACTCTTTGGAGCTCAAGGTTGTGGCTGTGGCTGTGGCACGGTGCTGGTTGGGTGTGACCGGCCATGAGGCTGCCAGGCATGCAGCTCCCACTACTGCAGGGTCTTCTCCATGAAGGGGGCTGTCCTTGCTGGCCCTGCCCTTTGGTCTGTGCTGGCATCCCACGGCGGGCACACACCTTGCACCTGTTTGCCCAGGTGCATGTCTCCTGTCTTCCCTGAACGCTTCTGAAGGCAGAAGAATTTTATTTATTTGTGTTCTACCCTCTTCTCAAAGCCTGCTATAGAGCTGGGCACAAAATCATATTTAATCAAGAGTTGACAGAAATAGGAAGATGCAAAAATAATGAAATTTTTAGTAATGGTAGCTTGAGTAAATTATAGACACATAAAATCATATATATAAAAAACTAAAAATAGACAAGATCTCTGTGACACTATATTTATTTGGTGTTCATTCTTGTTCTTGACACAGAGCTTGCAATACCCTTGGAACTTCCTGAGTGCTGGGGCGTGGGAATTCAGTTGGTTACTCGTCACAAATCCCAACAAGCACTATGAGTGTATTCTAGCGAGGTGGTTCCTGGGCCCCTAGATAGTGCCTGAGGGGTTGGCTGCCAGAGGTCACTGTGTGACAAAAGTGTTGGAGATTCCAGCCCCAGTCTCCCACCTCCTGGGAGGCAAGGGGAGC
This sequence comes from Lepus europaeus, assembly GCF_033115175.1. Lineage (NCBI taxonomy): Eukaryota > Metazoa > Chordata > Mammalia > Lagomorpha > Leporidae > Lepus > Lepus europaeus. The sequence goes on along the minus strand of NC_084831.1, from coordinate 119,278,111 downwards.
TGGAGGTTGTGTCCAGGCGGTTCAATTTACTCACTCATGGCTACACAGGAATCTCCATAAACTCCCAGCCCCGGGGTTTGGAGGTCAGTGGCAGGTGCTGGGAGGCTGGCAGGTGCCTGGAGAGGCGTGGAAGCCCTGCATCGCCCGGTCCCCTGCCTGCAAGTCTCTTCATTCAGCCTCTCCTGAGTTGTATCCTTCGTAGCAAGCTGGCAACAGGAAGAGAAAGGTCTTCTGAGTTCTGTGAGCCATTTCTAGCAAACCATCTCACCCAAGAGGGGGGTATGTAAGAACCCCCAAGTCTTAGCCAGTCAGTCCACAGAATGGGGCGGTCCAGACCCTGAGATTGGTGTCTGAAGTAGAGCAGTCCATGTGGTGCAGGGGCCCAAGCACTTGGGCCACCTTCCACTGCTTTCCCAGGCCATAGCAGGGAGCTGGATTAGAAGTGGAGCAACCAGGACTCGAACCGGCATCCATATGGCATGCCAGCACTGCAGGTGGCGGCTTTACCCGCTACGCCACAGCGCCAGCCCCAATATGTTTTTTTTTTCTTTTTAGAGGCAGAGTGGATAGTGAGAGAGAGAGAGACAGAGAGAAAGGTCTTCCTTTTGCCGTTGGTTCACCCTCCAATGGCCGCTGCGGCCGGCGCATCTCACCGATCCGAAGCCAGGAGCCAAGTGCTTCTCCTGGTCTCCCATGTGGGTGCAGGGCCCAAGGACCTGGGCCATCCTCCACTGCCTTCCTGGGCCATAGCAGAGAGCTGGCCTGGAAGAGGGGCAACCGGGACAGAATCTGGCGCCCTGACCGGGACTAGAACCCGATGTGCCGGTGCCGCAAGGTGGAGGATTAGCCTGTTAAGCCACAGCGCCGGCCCCCAATATGTTTTCTATACTGTTCTGGAAGCTGTCTTTACTTTTCACAGTGAGACCTGCAATCCACGTAGACTTGATTTCTGTCTACGTGTGAGGTTGTTTCGTTTTTGGTTCCCGTGAATGAGTAACCAATGGATCCACGGTAACATTTACTGAAAACTGTGTGCTTTCCCCCTGCTCAGCAGTGGCCGTGGAAAAGGTGTGCTAGGTGTGGACATCTTTTTCTTGGCTCTCCCTTTGGTTCCATTGGTCTCTGACTCTCTGTGAGCCCGTCCCACAGGATCTTGGCTACCACAGCTGTGATAATAAATCGCAGCATCTAGTCCTGTAAAATCCTCCAGTCTGCTCTCTTCTTTGTGGTTGTCTGGTCTATTCTTAGCATTTTGCATTTCCATATGCATTCTAGAATTATATTTTTAATTTCTATAAGAAACTCCAGATGGGACTGCACTGAAGCTGTGGACTACTTTTGGGAGGATTGGCGTCCTCACAATGACAGACTCTCCCGGTATGCGAACATGGTGCAGCCCTTACTGAACATCTCTTGGTGGCTTCCCGTCTCTCCTCCTGGTTTGGCTTCAGCCTGCCTTTCAGGCCGCACCTCTTGTCTCTTCACTTCTGTCATTCCAGTCCTTCTCTCTCTCACATGCACCAGGCTGGCTCCCATCCGAGCCTTTGTTCCTTGCTTTTCTCTGACTGCAGGGCTCCTCCCCTGGTTTCCCGAGGCTGGACTCAGAGCAGGTCAGAGACAAGATAATGGAGAGGCTGAGAACAGGCTCCATGGAGCCATACGGCCTGGGCTTATGCCTCTGCTTTCCCTAGTCCCTGCCACTCACGTGGGAGACCTGGAGGAAGCTCCTGCCTCTTAGCTTCTACGTGGCCCAGCCCTGGCTGTTGCGGCCATTTGGAGAGTGAATCAGCAGATGGAAGATTCCCCCCCCCCCCCCACATTCTCTGTCACTCTGCCTTTCAAATACATAATCTTTAAAAAGCAAAGCAAAGCAAAGCAGAGTGATGGAGAGAGGAAAGACACTCCAGCACTCTGATATGGGATGTCAGTGTTGAAAGTGGTGGCTTATCTTACCGTGCCAAAATGCAGGCCCCATGAATTTTAAAAACCATTTATTTATTTGAAAGGCCAAGTGACAGAGAGGGAGGGGTGGAGAGGAGGGCAGTCTGACTTTTGACAAATTATTACTCAGCAGTTTTCCAGAGTGACTCGTGCCGATAGGTCACTTGTTAATTGGGTAGTTTCAAGGTTTTTACTTTACTTTTCAGGTTCTAGATATTGCAGTGGTGAGTGTTCGCCTGATTATTGCTTTGGACATCTGCTTAATTCATTTCTTGGCCTAAGTTTCCAGGGGGAATGGCTGGAGAAAAGCTATTCTTCCTTCCTTCCTTCCTTCCTTCCTTCCTTCCTTTATTTTGTGACAGGCAGAGTGGATAGTGAGAGAGAGAGACAGAGAGAAAGGTCTTCCTTTGCTGTTGGTTCACCCTCCAATGGCCGCCGCGGCCGGTGCGCTGCGGCTGGCGCACCGCGCTGATCTGAAACCAGGAGCCAGGTGCTTCTCCTGGTCTCCCATGCGGGTGCAGGGCCCAAGGACTTGGGCCATCCTCCACTGCACTCCCGGGCCATAGCAGAGGGCTGGCCTGGAAGAGGAGCAACCGGGACAGAATCCGGCACCCCGACCGGGACTAGAACCCAGTGTGCCGGCGCCGCAAGGTGGAGGATTAGCCTATTGAGCTGCGGCGCCGGCCTGGAGGAAAGCTATTGAAAAACATTCTCTGGGGGCCAGCGCTGTGGCGTAGTAGGCTAAGTGTCTGCCTGCAGTGCCAGCATCCCATATGGGCACTGGTTCAAGTCCCGGCTGCTCCACTTCTGCTCCAGCTCTCTGCTATGGCCTGGGAAAGCAGTGGAAGATGGCACAAGTCCTTGCACCCATGTGGGAGACCTGGAAGAAACTCCTGGCTCCTGACTTTGGATTGGATCATCTCTGGCTGTTGCAGCCATTTGAGGAGTGAACCAGTGGATGGAAAACCTCTCTCTCTGTCCCTCCCTCTCTCTGTCAGTGACTCTGCTGCGTAAATACATAAATAAAATCTTAAAAAACAAAAGCATTCTCTGTGGCGTTGCTAAGAGGTTTTATTAAACAAAAGTTCAAGTCCCGTTTTTGGCTTTGAGCCGTAACAATGTACTGATGAGCCACCAGGCTGCTGAGGAAGCCACTGTGTTGGGTGGATGAAGCCACACGGACGCTGGAAAAGGTGCTGGCCCAGCTATCCACCTGTTGTGTCCTGCCCTGCCTGAAGTCCAGGCGGAACCTCTGGTTCAGTGGCCTGTCCTCTGGTGCCCCCTTCTGGGAGATGCAGACATCAGCCTGCAGGGCCTGAGCCTGAGGTGAGGGAGGCTGTGAGAGGAGGCTTGAGTGGGTCATACGCTGGGGAGGAGTGTGGGAGGCGCCCACCTATCACGCAGGGACTCCAGGACAGCTGCAAGAAGGCCACGCCCCCAGGTCTCTTCCCTAGGAGGGTAATTTCCATGTTGCGGTCAGTTATTCCCTGATGAACAAAGCCGATTCCCCCACTTTGCATTCATTTCCCATCCAATTTATTAAAAAAAATCCTTTATGAGCTTCTTTCTGTGGCAGGATACAGCTGCAGGTGCGCAGGGCCATTCTGCCTCTCTGGCTGTGTTTCTTCCGCCTGCTCCTAACATACTCTGTGGCCTCCATGCCCAAGCGGGCCCTGGCTCTCTCCCACCACCGTCTGTGCACCCTGCAGGTCCCTGTGTCTGGAGCACCTGCCCATCATCCCTCCTTACAACCCAAACGTTTTCTTCCAGTCCCAGCTGAACGCTTACCTCCCTAACAAAGCCTTCCTCTGCTCTCCAGGCTGCAGCTGCTCCCTCCCGGGTGCCTGGAGCGCCCTGTTCACGCCACTTGGTAGTGCTCATGGTGCACGGTGAGAGCGGGTGACTCGTCCCCACCCAGTGAGCTGGCCTTGGATCTTACTCATACTGCCTTGCACAGGGCCTGGCATACCACAACTACTGGAGAAATACTTGTTGAATGCGTGAACGTGCTTCGAGACGGTGAGGTTTGGGGGGAAGGTCACTAATTGAAGCCACGCAAGGTGTATTTAAGTGTGTGTCTGACCCCACCCAACCCTGGAGCCTGGTTGGTGAGTTCTGAGAGGGAGACGATGCGAAGGCCTTGGTGATTCTCTGATGTTTCTGATCTGGCTTCCAGGGAGGTGGGTCCTTGAGGCTGGTTGAGTTCATCTTAGCAAGACTCAAAAGTGACGTCATCTCAGGAACGCAGTCAAGGCTGCTAGTGCTGTCGAGACAGCTGTGAGGAGTCACAGCACTGGCTGCCGCAGCTGGATGCACCACGGACGGGCAGGGTGCAGGGCCTGGTGGGGGGCTCCCCGCTCACAACGCTGCTTCCAGCCTCAGTGCTGGGGAATCGCCAGGATCAACCGCAGACCGGGACTGCGGATCCCAAGAGCAACAGGTCAGAGCCTCTTGTGAGAGAATCGTGGGGGCAGGTGGGCTGTGTTGGGTGAGTGCAGGTTCTAGAAAGCAGAGACGGGCTGCCCACCTGTTGTGGGGAATGGGTATAATATAGGTGGGTGTCCCAAGAGTGTCATTGTGGCCACAAGGGGGTTTAGGACCCTAATCTGAATGCCCGACTTTGAGCCTATTCCCAAAGACATGGGTTTGGAGCCAGCGGCTGAGCTGTGTGACCCTGGGAGGTTCCCTTCATTTCCCCTCAGGCACCTGGGGTTCTTGTCGTCTGCCTCCTGAGGCCGTGGGAAGATGAGATGGAGCAGAGTCCAGGTGCTCCGCCTGGACACTGGCCAGCTCCACCAGCGTGGGCACAGCAGCCGTCCCCGTCTCATCTCACAGGCCCCAGGGCCCCAGGGCCCCAGGGCCCCAGCTGACCAGGGAGGCCATCTTAGCCCTTGAAAGCAAGGGCCTTGCCTCGGCAGAAAGTGGGGAGGCACAGGTCACAGGCGTCAGAGGGCCTGGGAGGCCATGGGGCTGTAGGGCCGGGGGTGCTGTGTTACCAGCACGTCCTCTCCTCCTGGAGAGCCGTGCACAGCAAGGGCTGGTGGAGCCGAGACGGGGACTCCTGTGCTGTCCATAGCTTCAGCAGAGAAAGGGAACGGCTCGCAACAGAGTGGAGCCGGGGGTTCTGGGTAATACAGTCATGTGAGCATTTTGCTGTGGCGACAATAGTTTGATCGCAGGGATCTGCTTTTGCAGGGATTTAAAATAAGTCCTTGGGAAACATCACACATAGAGTCTTGCTTCAAAGGGTTCAAAAATTTTAGATTTATTTGAAAGGCAAACACACACACACAGATCGAGAGAGAGAGAGAGAGGGAGAGAGAGAGAGAAAGAGGGAGAGAGAGAAAGAGGGAGAGAGAGAGAGAGAGATCTTCCACCTACTGGTTTACTCCCCAGGTTGCCTGCAACAGCCAGGGCTGGGCCAGGCCAGAGCCAGGTGCTCGGAACCAATCTAGGTCTCCCACACGGGTGGCAGGGAGCCAAGCAGGTGGGCCGTCACCTGCTGCCTCCCAGGGTGTGCATTAGCAGGAAAGTGGAATCAGACGTGGAGGTGGGACTCAAACCCAGGCATTCTGATCAGGATGAGGGCATCTGAAGCACCGTGCCGCCACCTGCCACCAGAGGCCTGAGTTGACTTCAGGTCACTCCTAACCACAGCCGGGCTTGGGGGCGGGGGACATGGACACCGCTCCTGTGCCCAGGAAGCACCCCCTCGGTCCGTGTGAAGGGAGAGAGCCGCACACAGAGTGCAGGGAGGGCCCGGGAGACGGAGCAGGAGGGCAGAGGGCTCTGGGGGAGGTGCCTGTCCTGCTGTGGAATGTTCCAGATGAGGGGCCGCATTCTTCTCCCAGGTTCTGCACCCCTGCGTCCCCAGACCCGGCCCGGCAGCCATGACGGACACACCCATGGAGGACTCCCTCTTCCAGATCATCCGCTGCTTCCACCAGTACGCGGCTCGGGAGGGGGACGTGGAGACCCTGTCCCTGGACGAGCTGAAGGCCCTGCTCACGGACAATGCGCCCCGCTTCATGGAGGGCTTGGTGCGCGGGGGCTGGGGTGCGGAGGGGCCCGAGAGGTTGCAGCTGGGGTTGGCCGTGAGTGGTGAGGGTATTGGGTGGGGGCGCTGCCTCTGGAGGCTCTCCAGTAGATGTGGGGGAGGGGAGAAGGAGGAGGGGGTGTGGAAGTGGGGCCTGCCCCAGCCCAGATGCAGTTCCCGCCTCTCCTCTCCTGAGACTCCCTGGCAGGCCCTGCTCCAGCCCGAGCAGAGCTACTCCCTGGGATTCAGGCCTAGCCCAAACCTGCTGGTTCCTCTGCCCATCCTGCCTCCTGGCCGCTTGCTTTGGGGACTCTGCCCCAAATGCCAGCCCTCGGAGCTCTGACTTCGGACTTTGCTTCTGTTCCCCCTGGCCACTCCAACGCCTCCTTTTCCTCCTCCGTTCCCAGTCCTGGTTGCATCAGGGCCAACTCCTGGGCATCCCGACAGCCCCAGGACTCCTGGCTTCGTCCTTTCCCTCATCTTGTGCTCTGTAGGGTGGCACAAAGTGTGACCGATTTCCAGGCAGATGCACAGCTTGTGAGAAGCCGGGCAGTGGTGCTGGGGTGCAGCCAGCAGGGGCAGGTGGCCTCTGTCCTTGGGGAGCTCCCGGTGCTCAGGGAAGGAAGACAGTGACTGGTGCGTGGTGGCCAGGTCACATCCTCTGCCTGAGGACCCACTCATGGTTACGCAGCCTGCGGAGTCCTAGCCATTGAATATTTGCCATGGTTTCCTGCAAGCTCCCTTCAGACAGGGCCGTGCTGTAGCCAGCCCCTGGTCCCAGCAGGTGCTGGAGGCCCTGGTGGGAGTGTGCACCCCTGGGCGTGGTTGATGATCCGCCCCCTTCGCAGGGCCGGAAGCAGCCATGCTATGTCACGGAGTTGTTCCGGGCCGCAGACAGGAACAAGGACAACCAGATCTGCTTTGATGAGTTCCTGTACATCTTGGGCAAGCTGGCGAAGGACTACCACCTGCAGTACCACCGGCGGCTGTGTGCCCACCACTGCGCCCAGCACAGCCTCTACTAGGGGCGGTGGGCTGCCCGGAGCACGTGTGACCTGGGAACAGAGGACCCCGCGGTGTGTGTCTATGTATGTGTGTGCACATGCGTGTACGTGTGTGTGAAAAGCACGGCTGTGTAGGAGAGAACAGTGCAATTTCATAAATATTTCTGAGTATTGGTCAGCTCAGGGGTCTGGGCACCGCCTAAGGATCCAGGTCTCCCCCACTCCAGGAAACACCAATCTGGGGTGGGAGACCCAGCCTCCGCCTCCAGGGAGCCCCTGTCTGACGGAGGAGGCATTGTCCTTGATTGTGGGGATTCCATGCTGGGCTGACGGGAGCCACAGGCCCTGCCTTCAGGTTTCAGTCTGGGAGGGAGGACTCTCGTCACCAGAGGTGGCCTTTAGGGAAGCTCCCTGGCTCATCCCACACACACGATGGGCTGGGAGCCCCGAGGAGATGGGCCTGGGTCCCTCTTCCGAAGGCGTCCCTGCTCTGAAGGAGAGTGCCAACAAGCCAGGGCCCCAAGATGGACCCGCCTGGGTCTGGCAGGGGCCAGGACAGGGAGGGCACAGCAGGATCCAGGGGCAGCAGGAGGTGTGCTGTCCATGGAAAGACAGGAACGAAGTCAGCTTGGTGAGTGGGCTGTGGCCAGAGGCTGGCAGCTCGTGAAAGCTGAGCGGTGCAATTTGGGCTTTCGGCAATGGGTTGGTTGAGCGGGGTGTGTGTGTGTGTGTGGGGGCTGTGAGGGAGAGTGTGTGTGTGTGGGAGGGTGTGTGTGGGTATAGGAGGGTGGGTGTGTGTGGGTGTGTATGTGTGGGTGGGTGTGCAGGAGGGTGTGTGTGTGTGGGATGTGAGGGAGAGTGTGTGTGAGGGTGTGTGAGTGTGTGTGTGTGAGGGTGTGTGGGTGTGTGTGTGGGTGAGGGTGTGTGGGTGTTAGTGTGTGTATGTGAGGGTGTGTGGGTGTTAGTGTGTGTATGTGGGTGTGTGTGTGTTTGTATGGGTGTGTGGGTGTGGGTGTATGTGGGAGGGTGTGTGTGTGTGTGTGTGTCCTGCTGGGTGCTCTCAGAAGCAAGCAGGGGCTGGCACTGCAGCTCAATAGGCTAATCCTCCGCCTTGCGGTGCCGGCACACCGGGTTCTAGTCCCGGTTGGGGTGCCGGATTCTGTCCTGGTTGCCTCTCTTCCAGGCCAGCTCTCTGCTGTGGCCAGGGAGTGCAGTGGAGGATGGCCCAAGTGCTTGGGCCCTGCACCCCATGGGAGGCCAGGAGAAGCACCTGGCTCCTGGTTTCAGATCAGCGCGGTGCGCCAGCTGCAGCACGCCGGCCGTGGCGGCCATTGGAGGGTGAACCAATGGCAAAAAGGAAGACCTTTCTCTCTATCTCTCTCTCTCACTGTCCACTCTGCCTGTCAAAAAACAAAACAAAACAAAAAAGAAGCAAGCAGGGAGCGGTGTGGAGGGAGATGAGACAGAGCAGAGGCTGGGGACCTGGTGGCAGGCTCAGGCACGGCCGGGGCAGGAGGGAGGGGGCCCCGGGGGTAGTGAGGGGGCTGCGTGCAGGGTTGAGGGGAGGGAGCAGACACGGAGGAGAGGACGGCAGGACGAAGGCAGGGTGCAGCGTGAGGCCGAGGTTCAGGCCTTGGTGACTGAGGGGAAGCCGATGGCGGTGGTCGGCCTGCATGGCCTGCATCGCGGCTGCCAGTGCAGGGTGGGGAGCCATCCCGCCAGGGCAGCCTGTGTGTGGCTCTGAGTCAGGGAGCCGAGACAGAGGAGAAGCTGACAGTCCGGCTTGGCAGAAAGATGGACACCTGACCGACACCCGTCCCTGGAAAGAGTGATGAGTGGAACCTGGGAGATGATCAACCAGGGAAGGCTTCCTGGAGGAGGGAGGGGCTGGGTCAGTCTCTACTAATAAAGCGTGGTGATGGGTGTGGCTGCCACTGGTGACTCTGAGCTACCTGTGACTCGCCCATCCCATGGCCCCTGAGCCACCCTGGGAGCCCCGCGATCTGACACAGAGCCCTCAGGGAGCTCTCCTCTGCTCTCGGGCACTGCTGGCTTCCGTCTTGGTAGGCTGTCTCTTCTGAGGATGGGTGTGGGGCCCGGCGTCCTGCACTTCTTTTGATGGAAGCGATGATTTGTAAAAGACAGATGGGATCATGCACGTGGCTCATCCCCTCCCCTGCAAGACCCTCAGCCCCCTCTGCTCCCCTGCCCCGCCCCTGTCGAAGGGCGCCCTCTGCTGCTGTTGCTGTTTTGCTTTCTGTGCAGTACAAGGGCAGTGAACCCAGGGCTTACCAGGCATCCCAGGCCTGGGCCCACCCTCTTTCCCTGAGGCCACTGTTCCCCCGAGCCTGGGAGGATCCCTCCTGCCGGTCTCATCTGAGAAGCCGTGGGATCCATAGACCACTGAGCACTAAACAGCGCCCAGGCTGAGTTCTCCTTGTCTTGCTCCAGTCCCTTCCTGGGGATTTCTCCACCGGCCCTGCCCGCCCTGTCCTCACTTCCTCAGCCTGGGGGACGGGTCAGCTTCCCTCTCTTGGGACACACAGCTGGGGATCGCGCCCCTTCCTGTAAACATGCCCAGGTTCTGCCCCCCTGCGTTGCCCAATGTCCGTCGGGCTGATTGCCAACTTTGCCTTTTCTCTCATGTGCTGGCCCACTTCCTGGCACCCGTCTTCAGCCAGGTCAGCTCAGCCGGGCGCCTGCTTTCTCTGAAGCCCCCAAGGCTGGCTGGCTGGGGGCGATGCTTCCCGGTCTCCCTGGTCAGCCTGCAGGTGAGGCTGGAAGTAAGTCATCACTCATGAATGCTGCTGTCTGCCTCACTGGCCGTGGGGAAGGTCCTTGGGGAACTCCCCACTGCCACACAGGGATCATTGCACCTGCCATCATCACTCACAAGGTGCTGGGACTATGCAAGTGGTGAGCGGCTGCAGGAACACTCTGAGGCCGGGGCGCTGCCTTGGGGTCAGGCGCGGTGCTGGCAGCTCACAGGGGGGCGTGCCCGGTGAAGAAGAGGGCTGAAGCAAGGGCTGGGCACTGGCTGAACACCTATCCTGTTTCACAAATGGCCCTGTTTTCCACTCGAGAGGTTGATTCACTTCTTGGCAAGGAAGTGAGACTGCCTTTGGTTGATGGGTTTTTACCCTGCCTCCTTTTAGAAATGATTCAATGAGGCTGGAAGTGATAAAGGGCATTTCCACACTGGATAAGGAAAAGGCTACAAGTTCAAGTGTACATGCATTGATTCGCTGAATACATACTAACTGAGCACCTAGTAGGTGCCAGCCTTAGGGGTGTGCACACAAACATGGCTTCTTTTCTAAAGAGGTTCCCTGCTCTGAAGAAAAGACAACAGCAGATAAATCATAGAACAAGGGGTATTCAAAAGTTCATGGAAAATGCCTATTATGAAAACCGCATGGATTTCAAAATTTTTATGCATCAGAATAAACTCATACTAACTTTTCATCATGTGTCTGAATAAGATCTGGTTTGAGGTCCTAAGAAGGATAAGACATCAGTTTGAAAAGAGCCCCATTAGAGTAGCATTAGTTCTGCAAAAAATGAAGCAAGAATAAACATCCCACATTGATTTATGGGCATGCTTGGGTGGAAGAATGGTGAAACCATTGATGCTTTGGGGCTGGCACTGTGGCATAGTGGGTTAAGCTGCCACCTGCTACATTGACAGCGTGTATGGGTGCTGGTTCGAGTCCCAGCTGCCTCACTTCCAATCCAGCTCCCTGCTACTGTGCTTGGGAAAGCAGCAGATGATGAACCAAGTACTTGGGCCCCTGAAACCATGTGGGAGACTCAGATGAAGGTCCTGGCTCTTGGCTTCTGCCTGGCCCAACCATGGCCTTTGTGGTCATTTGGGGAGTGAACCAGCAGATGGAGGAGCTCTCTCTCTGTGTTTCTCCTTTAATCTCTGTAAAACTATGCCAAATAAATAAATAAATAAATAAATAAAGGCAGGCACTGTGGCATAGTGGGTAAAGCTGCCTCTTGCAGTGTTAGCATCCCATATGGGTGCCGGTTCGAGTCCCAGCCGCTCCACTTACAATCCAGCTCTCTGCTATGGCCTGGGAAAGAAGTGGAAGATGGCCCAAGTCCTTGGGCCCCTATATCCATGTGGGAGACCTGGAAGAAGCTCCCAGCTCCTGGCTTCGGATTGGTGCAGCTCCTGTGGTGCCAGCATCCCATGTGGGTGCCGGGTTCTAGTCCCAGTTGCTCCTCTTCCAGTCCAGCTCTCTGCTGTGGCCCAAGAAGGCAGTGGAGGATGGCCCAAGTGCTTGGGCCCCTGCACCCACATGGAAGACCAGGAAGAAGCACCTGGCTGCTGGCTTTGGATCAGCACAGCGCTGGCCATGGCGGCCATTTGGGGAGTGAACCAACTGAAGGAAGACCTTTCTCTCTATCTCTCTCTCTCACTGTCTAACTCTAAGTGTCAAATAAAAAAAAAATTAAAAAAAGCATGTGAAAAAATGGAATGAAAGGGCAAGTTTATTTGAGGGTAAAACATTTAAAATAAATACATCTTTTAAAAAAAGAAACACTGATGGCTTTATGAAAAATCCGTGGGGTCAATGCCCTGGAGAAATTAGCAGTTTACAGAGGGATAACTCATTTTAGGAAGGGAGGAGTTGAAGTTGAAGAAGGCAGCCCACCCACACCAATGTGCAAGGAAAACAATGAGTCCCGTTCATGCCCTAGATGAAGTGGACCCGTGATCACCAGCAGAAACAACAGCCAACACCATCAACACCTTGGCTGGTTCAGCTTCCACAGTTCAGGCTGAAAAATTACAGGGGTGGTGGGGGGCAAACTTTCTATTCAACGGGCACCCAGAGCGCTGTGTCCAGATCGGCTGTAGAGAAGGGCAAAACTTGCAATGGAAATTTTCAACAAGTAGGATCAAGGTTCTGCAGCGTTTCTTCAAAGAATTGCCTGGCTCAAATCCCAGCTACTCCACTTCTGATCCAGCTTCCTGCTAATGAGCTCAAGAAGGTGATGGATAATGGCTCTGCCACCTACGTAGGAGACCCTGATGCAATTCCTGATTCCCAGCTTCAGCCTGGTCCAGCCCCAGCTGTTGTGGCCATTTGGGGAAGGAATCAGCAGATGGAAGATCTCTCTTCTGTCTCTCTTTTTCTGTCATCCTGCCTTTCAAATAAATAGATATTAAAAAAGAAATCTTAAGGATATGGTGGGGGGAGGGAGGTTTAGGGAATGAACTCAGAGCAGGACCAGGAAGGGAAGAGGCCGTGCAGGCAGGGACAGGCAGTGGGTGCTGTCGCATCACGTAAGTCCCCTGAATCATTTGATGTGCTCAATGTTGTATCTCTTTGTGGGCCTCGGTTTCCCCCTGTGCACAACGCCTGTTAGGATTATTGTGAGAATGAAACGAATTGGGGCAAGTAAGGCACTTAGAACAGTTTTTGGCACATGGTAGCTGTCCAACAAGTGTCAGCCATTGTTTTGCTATTGTTCTTGTTGGCTGTGGTCACTGGTGTGTGTGCCAGGCATGGTGCTGGCTATGGGGGCTCCAGTCCAGGTGGAAAATCAGGCAGAGTTCTGGGTGGTAGCACCGTCCATACCCCCCCCCCCCCCCCATGGGGCCCACTCAGCCACTGCTCTACACACCTGACTCATTTTTGTGTGTGAACTTTTTATTAAAACATAATACAGGTGAAGAAAGTTTAGCAAATCACAAATTGAGCAAATCATGGGGGTCCTCGCTCCTGGTGTTAGCCCTGGCCCTGTGCCCGCCCTGGCCATTGCAGGCATTGGGAAAGGGAGCCAGCTGATGGCAGTTCTCTGGCTGTCTTTCAGTCTCTCTTTCTCTATCTGTCCATCTCTTTCTGTGCCTCTCTGTTTCTTTGACTTTCAAAGAAAAAGAAAAATACTTCCCCAAACACGAAATTCAGGGTGCGTTTAACAACTGCCCGTTTTCCCCTCCCTTCAGTGCTGCTATGAAGATGGGTGTGCAAGCATCTTTTCAGCACCCTGCCTTCAACTCTTTCAGGTCTCTGCCCAGAAGCGGAACTGCTGGATTCTGTGGGCCAGGCTGATGCCAGGATCCAGGAGCCCAATGCAGATCTCTCGCACGAGGAGCCCGACTACTTGAGTCATCATTGCTGCCTCCCGGGGTCTCCCAGGAATCTGGAGTCAGGAGGCAGAGCTGGCTAGTGAGCCCAGGCCCTGCAACGTGGGACACAGGACATCCTCACCACAAGGCTAGATGTTCACCCCCTAGGTTGACTTTTTTAATCTCTGATTAATAAGTGACCTAACCAAGGCGCAGAGAGGGTAAGTGATGGGTTCAAGATCATCCAGCTATAAAGGAAGCAGAAAAATGAAGCCTAGATGGCCATGGAAACCTGAAGGGGGAAGCAAATCCTGTCTGTCCGAGGGGTGACAGGGGCTTAGGCAGGGGAGGTGCAGGGGAAGCTTTTGCCGGCAGCATGAAGACAGGCAGGGGGTGAGGACACCCTGTGGAGTCATGTTCTTGTCAGCTCATGCTCTGGGGCCTCTGGGGCCGATGCTCCGGGATCTACTCTGCATCTGACACACCTACACTGGGAAACTCTGGGCAAAGCGCTTCTGGAACATTCTGGGCCTTAACTTCCTCCTCTGTTGGCTGGGAAAGTTCTGCACGCTGCCTTCCTAATATTCTGAGGCTCTTATGAAATGGTAAGGGCGTGAAGTCCTCTGTGACAGGAGACACGCAGCACAGATCTTCAGTGCTGGTGGCCAGCGAATCCGAGCAGCCCTCTGTGGTTGGGGGAGGGGTGCGCCCCCCTGAAATCTTGGGGAATTGACTCTCCTCTTCTCCTCTTGGGAAGGAAGCACATTTAGTTTCTCCAAAGAACTGCCCCTGTCGTCATCACCCTAGACTTCAGCACTGGTTCCTGGGGTCTGTGGCACCATAATGACCCCCAAGAGAGCTGCAGGTGCCCCTGCTGGCTACACAAGGATGCGATGCCCTATGCAGTGCAGAGGGGGCCCAGGCACAGCACCCCCCGCCCCGGCCCTGGCTTACAGAGCAGGGCGGCTAGGAAGGGGCGTGGGCAGCGGGATGGGAACCAACTCAGCTCTTGGCATCTTGGTCCGCACCAAGAGTCCAGCCGCCCACCAAAACCAAACAGAAGCACCCCCTCCTCCTTCTTTTGAATGTATAACTATTTATTTATTTCATGAATGCAACATGGTGATCCTTCCCACCTTACCCAACTTTCCACTCACACTCTCACCCCTCTTTCTCCTCCCTCTCCTATTCCCATTCTTATTTTTTATGAAGATCTATTTTCAATTAACTTTATACACATAGGGTTAACTCTATACTAAGTCAACAATTCCACAGATTGTATGAAAAAAAAAAAAAAAAGAAACTGTTCCTCAACAGTTGAGACAAGGGCTGTTCAAAGTCATTCCATTTTGAAGTATTATTTTTACTTTTACAAATTGCCTTTTAGGTGCTTTAATAGTAATCACAGATCAGGGAGAACATATGGAATTTGTCCTTTTGGGACTGGCTTATTTCACTAAGTATGATGTTGTCCAGTTTCATCCATTTTGTTGCAAATGACAGTATTTCATTTTTTTGATTTTACCACTGTGTAGTATTCCACAATGTGTATATCCCCTAATTTCTTTATGCAGTCTTCAGTTGACGGGCATTTGGGTTGATTCCATGTCTTAACTGTTATGAATTAAGCTGCAATAAACATGGGGTGCAGATCACTCTTTCCTATGCTGATTTCATTTCCTTCAGCACTCCTCCTTTTACTAAAATCCAGCAGCTAGGGCAGGTGTTTTAGCCTTTCTGAAACCTTTGGACCTTTTGAGAATCTGAAATCTATGGCAGAGTGTTCTTATATGAATACATTCAAAATTATGCATTTGACGTCAGTTTCAGAGACGGGCAGACTGGCCACAAAGGCACAGGACTGGCAAGGGCAGCAGTGGGGTGGGGTGGGGGGCTGAGGACTGGAAATCTGGCTGGACCGGGGAGGGCAGGCCAGCAGCCCAGAAGAGGAGTGCTCAGCTTCCTCCTGACTGCCCTCCTCCCAGGGCACTACTGCCGGGCAAGCCTTCCTCCTTCCAGCCCCCCCCCCACTTCCTACCCAGCAGAAATTTTCATTCTGTGCAGGGATTGCCACATTCACCAGGTTGGGAAATCAGAAGCTGTAGCAACTGTGGACAGGAGAACCGTGCCTGAACGGCCTGTGGCTGTGGGCACCCGGCCAAGGCCCAACACTATAAAAAGGAGCTGACACTCAGCCCCACACGCCTTTTGTCAACTCTGTTTTGTGGAGACCTGGTAAGTGGAGCTGAGCGAGTCTGTGCCACACTTTGGGCTTCCTGAGGGCAGGGCCGGGGGACAGGAGCAGCCTCCTCAGAGACAGGAGAGAGAAAGCTCCAGGAGTTGGAGCGAGGTTTGGTGCTGCTGGAGGAGGAGAGAGACAGGGACAAGGAAGAAGTGGAGTCCTCTAGTGCTTTCCAGAAGGTGAGGGCCCTCATCTCCAAAACTGGGCTCTTCTCGGGCAGAGGGTGGGCTGCAAGGAGAGCCGGGCCCTCTGTGTGTGTCTGTGTGGCCACAACCGCCTCCCCCACCCACAGGGCCACCCTTCAGAGCCACGGCATCTGTGGCTTTAGTTATTTGGATAGTACAGTCGAGAACAGAGCCATCCCTCGGGCTGTGGCCCCTCTGATGGTCTCTCTAGTCTTCGCTGCACCGTGAGCAGGTGCACCGTCCCCAGCTTGGGTCTCCCCGTGTGGTTCTCGCTCTCAGGTCCGGCAAATCCTTGGGCACCACCATGCCGACTGAACTGGAAAGTTCCTTGGACTCCATCATTTCCGTCTACCACAAGTACTCCCTGGAGAAAGGAAATTACCACGCCCTCTATGGGGATGATCTGAAGAAACTCCTAGCTACCGAGTGTCCTCAGTACACGAAGGTGAGGAGGGGCTGGGTGTGCTTGGGCTTCCCGCCTGGCTGCGACACTGCCCTGGCTTCGCTGGTCCCCCGGTGCCTGCTGCCCACAGCTGTGCTGGCGCTGAGATCTGTACGCTGGCTTTTTGTTCTCAACCTCGACAGAAAAAGGATGCAAACACTTGGTTCAAAGAGCTGGACATCAACAGTGATGGTGCCGTCAACTTCGAGGAGTTCCTCATACTGATTGTGAAGATAGGCGTGTCCGCCCACGAAGACAGCCACAAGGCGTAGCCGGGCTCGGGGCCTGGGGTGGGCCCGTGGATGCCTCCCTGCGGGATAATAAAGTGACTGATACCTCAGGCCTCCCCTAGTCCCTGGCTGATCTCTTGGGGGTGAGGCTCTTGGGTGTGGAGGGAAGGTTGGGAAAGCTGTGTCGCCCCCAGTCACCTCTCACCACCCTTCGGTGAGTTACTGCTCCCCTGGCCCCCTCCCCGTGCTCGCCCCAAACGATTCCTGAGTCTCTTCCAGCCCCGTGCTCCAGAATCATGGGTTCTAGGACTTAAGGATTCCAAAAAGTCCATCTCACTATAGCCAGTGGTTTTACTAGTTGTTCCCAGTGGGTGATTTGGGAAGAGGATGGTATAAGGAAAACTGGTAATGTTTGCCAAGGCAAATTTTAGGTTCTAGCTAAGTGTCTTAGATATGGTTCTGGGGAAGTTAGGAAGAGAGCTACATAGGAGTGTATGTGTGTATGAGAGAGAGAGAGAGAGAGAGAGAGAGAGAGAGAGAGAGAGAAAGAGAGAGAGAGTGAGAGCGAGTGGTGGATTCCGTGTGTGGTGGGACTGGAGGTGGACGATGCTTAGAGCCCTACAGTAGGTAACACTAGCATGCCTGTACACCCATACCCATAGTTTGTAGGGATTTTGTAGGCTTTGCCTTCCTCTCCACTCTCAGCCTCTTAATTCAATTAAATAATAAAGGACTGTGCAGATAGCCCATACATGAACGCAACTCAGTTCAAAGAAGAGGTTGCTGCAATGCCACTGGTGGGATTCCGTGCTTTGGTGATGAGTGAATTATTTAAAATAACTTGCAGTCACACTTTTTCCAAGGGCCTGGTGAAATGGGCAGGCCTGAAGATGAACGTGTGCCTTTCATCAGAACCTGACCCCCGCACTGCTGTGTCTTGCGACATTTTCTGTTGTTTCAACCTAGGCACTGGGGCAGTGGTGTCAGTGATGGGCAAGGGGCTAGGGCGCTGTCAGCCGAATCACGAGCCCAGGGTTGGTAACCGGGCCCGTCTGTCCACCTCTGAAACCGAAGTCCAATGCATCGTTTGAGTGTGTGCACGTAAGAGCACTCCGTCACAGCGTTCAGATTCTCAAAAGGGTCCAAGGATCTCCCGGAGGCTAAGCCACGCGTCCTAGCTGCTGGGTGTTAGTAATAAGAGGAGGGGTACTTCTGTTTGGTTTTGGTGGGCAGCTGGGTTCTTGGTGGGGACTGAGATGCCAAGGGCTAAATCAGTGCCCACCTTGCTGCCCATGCCCCTTCCCAACCATCCTGCTCTGTGTGAGGGAACTCCAGCATGGTTGTGGACAGCAGGCACGGGAAGACCAGTCACAGCCAGGGTGGGGGGTGGGGGGTGGGGAGTCCCGGGTCCCTCTGCATTGCACAGGGCATCGCCTCACTGTGTAGCCCCTCAGGGGCACTTCAGCTCTCTTGGGGGTGATTACAGTGCCACAGACCCCAGGAGCCGGGGCTGAAGAGGGAAACCAAGCCGATGGTGGTGATGGTGATGGTGTTCTTTGGAGAAACCAAATGTGCTTCCTGCCCAAGAGAAGACAATCAGGAGGCCAATCCCCCAGGGTTATAGGGGGCAACCCCTCCCCTACTGCAGACAAACCGCCCTCTGTCTCACTGGCTTCCCACAAGTGGCTCACTTCAGATCGCTGGGCTTCTTGCTTGTGGTAGGCTTTAATTACATCAAAATGCAAATGAGCAGGGAAAGGGAAGAGCATCAACCCTTACTCACTGAGGTTTTAATTACCAGCGTTTTTATTATCTTCTAACATCAGCAACAACGGCTGGAAGCCAGCCGGGAGTTAATGAGGGGGATGAAAATGGGATTGGGGAGCCTGGCATTCAGAATGTGGAGGTGGCTTCCTCCTGGGGTCAGTGGGGAAACCTAGCATTAAATAGCTGCAGGGAATCCTTGTCCACCCCTCCACACCAGGGCTCCTGCCTATGTGAGGAGCAGGAGGCACCCTCTGCCCTGTAGTCTCGGGGGTCACATGGCTCTGAGAGGCACTGTGGTGACCTTGTTATAATTTCCTTTGACACAAACGTAGCCCAGAGTTGAGCAGTATGTCCAGATGTGAGGCTTCAGGGTTCATAGTCACATTGCATGCTCTGCTCCACATTTAGGGGGCATACTGGGAGAAAGGCTAACTTGGGAGTGCACAACGGGAGAGAGCATGCTGGTCCCACCTCTCCGTTATCCACACTGGTGGGGATGGTGTTTGGGGTGGTGTTGAGTGAGTATCAGGGTTAGGGTTAGGATAACTTTGGATTTCCCTTAAAAATGCATCACCAGTCTTGCTGTCAGTGATTGTTTGGGGGTGAGATTTACTGCCATTAATCCTGTTTGCCTCCAATTGACAGCCTAGCAAGTTTGCTTTCTCTGGGCCCATTCAGAGTATTTGGCGTTCCACCCCAGCGAGGGAGCACTGGCTGTGACAAATCCGATTGACATGGCGTGACCCACAGTTGATTCTGGAGCTCACCGTTAGGCAGGGAAGGTGGCCCTGGTGGTCTGCAGAAAGGAAGGGGTGAGGGAGGCAGACCTGGGAAACTTCATGGAGGAAGCAGGCTTGGAGATGATCACGTACAAGCAGGACTGTGCCCATGGCAGGAACCACTGGGCAGAGTCACACAGGGCTGTGGCTCAGAGCAAGGTGATTCAGTTTCCTATGTCCCCAGCCATGAAAGAAGAACAAGGCAGTGGGAAGTTGAGAAAGAAGTAGCTTAGCAGGAAACCTCATGCAACCTTTGATGCCGCAAAGGAGACCTTGGCTCACCAACTGAGGCCGAGCTGACCACCGAGCCATGCGGGCCCTGTATGGAGACCTGTCTGAAAGCTTGCTTCTCCAAAAGCTCCGAATTCCAGCTAAGCTCCCAGCGCAGGTGAACAAAGTCCTGAAGGGCATGGGGAACATGCAACGAGGAATATTCCCCCTTCTGGGAATAGATCCTGGCCTGTCCCTGGGCCACCTGACTGGAGAATTTAGTCTAAGCTGAAATGGACCCGAGAGGAGAGGAAGAGCTACCAATGCTAATGGGGCCCAGTCTGTGTGTCAGCATGAACGAAAAGATGTACTGGTGACTGCTGGAATTTTTGATCTCCTCCGGGAGTCGTCTGAATAAAAGCAGGTCCTGGCTCCTTGTCGTCATCTGACACCTTCGAAAAGAGTGGTTGGCAAGATGTGTTTGAAGATTTGTAGCAGGTATAGAAGTAGACGGTCTACATTTGCTGCATAGGGTGCTACAGTTTTGTCACGTGTTTGAGATGCAGAACTCCAAGTTTTTAGCATATTCATCACCCTGTTAAGAGAGTCTTAGCTTCATCGTAAGAATCTCAGGGGCAGGTGTTTGGTGCTGCAGGTGAGATGCTGCTCGGGACACCTGCATCTCGTATCGGAGTCCATGGGTTTGTGTCCCATTCTGCTCCCTGCTGGCGCACACCCTGGGAGGCAGCAGGTGAAGGCTCAAGTACTTGGGTCTCTGCCACCTGCCCGGGAGACCTGGGTTGATTTCTGGGGCTTTCGGTTTTAGCCTGGCCCAGCCCCAGGGGTTTCAGGCATCTGGGCAGTGATCCAGCAGGGGGAAGATCTCCCTTCCTCTGTCTTTCTCTCTGTGTCTCTCTGCCTTTCAAATAAATCAAACTGAAATGTAGAAAATAACCATTATAAAAAAGAATCTTAGCCATCCCTTTCCTGACCATCTGTACAAGAAGTCTTCAGAAAGTTCATGGAAAATGTATATTATGCAAAAACTGTGCTTGGATTTCAACATTTTCTTGTACCCAAATAAACTTACTTTTAATTCTATTTTGAACAAACTTTTTGAAGTACCCTCATATAGGCTTTGTAAAAGGGTCCATACAACAAAAGTCTGATAATCTCTTGGTGTATATCTTCTTTACAAAGATTTATTTATTTATTTGAAAGACAGAGTTACAGAGAGAGGAAGAGAGGGAGAGAGAGAGAAGAGAATCTTCCATCCACTGGTTCACTCTCCAAATGGCCACTATAGCCGGTGCTGGGCCAGGCTGAAACCAGGAGCCTGGAACTCCATCCAGGTCTCCCACGCAGGTGGCAGAGGCCCAAGCATTTAGAGCACCTTCCACTGCTTTCCCAGGGAGCTGGATCGGAAGTGGCGCAGCAGGGGCACGAACTGGAGCCCTTATTGGATGCCGGTGTTGCTGGAGGCGTCTTAACCCACTGTGGGGCCACGGCGGCCCCTTGAGCTTCTGGATGTAACACAGTTGTTCAGTTGTTCCCAGCCTTTCCAGACGCCTATGATGGAAGGTCACAGTCCCAGGGCAGCAGCTCGAGGTGTGCATCAGCCCTGCAAAGCTCCGTTCATGGTGTCTTTACTGGGACTTTCATTTCACAGGGGCATGACATACAGCTCCCTGGTTGCTGGGGCCTAAGGGATCACCCACTCCTGGGGCTGGAGAGCTCTGGAAGTCAGTACCCAGACCCAGTGGCACCGGGGTGGGGGTGGGGGACCTGGTACATTCAGTGTTGGACAGATATGGACAAAAGCCAGGGAAGTGTCGTGCGGCCTGGTTGGGGTGTTTCATTAGGGGACGTCGCAGGCCCAAACGTCTCAAGCTGAGTGATGCAGTTAGGAATGGGCCACAGTGTCTGGGTCCCCACCGGAGGCCAGTGGTCTTGCACTGCTGTCCAGATGAAAGGGGACAAGAGGGGAATTCAGGAGTCCTTGGGTACTGGAACCCACACGGCAGTATCTCCAGGTGCTCTTTGGGGAAGAAGATGAACTGCTGACCTTGAGGGGCGTGGGGTGAGTGTGGTGACTTGCTTGTGGGTGGGTCCTCAGGCCGTCTCAGGAGCGTGTGACCACGGGGCCTGCTGGAGGTACAGAGAGGGGACAGGCCCCTCCTGCCAAGAATTCAAGCCACAGCCGCAGGATGTGCCCACTCCTGCCTGTGCTGCCTCCTCTGGCTTGCCCGTGTTTTCGGAAAGTTTCTGGGTTGGAACTTAATCCCCCTGCCCTGCTGAGTGCTACTGTGACTCTTAGGGGAGTGGCTTTGTTACAAGAGTGAGCTCTCTCCGATGCGCTTGCTCTGAACCGCTGTGTGATGTCCTCCCTGGTGGCCAGGCCACGTTCCTGGACATCCCAGTCTCCAGAGCCAGGGGCTAAACAAACCCCCACCCTTTGTGAATTAGCCAGCCTGTGGTAATGGGTCACAGCAACACAGAACAGACTGAGACATAACCACACCCCAGCAGGTGGCTCAACAAAAGGAACAGTGGAGACAGGACGTGATTTAGCTAACTCAGGACCTGCTGCAGACGAGAATGTTCCCCCGATCCACTCACAATGGGACAGCCCAGTTTGGTTATCAGAGGGCCTCTGGGGCGTGGAGACTGACAGTGGATCATCACAGGCTCAATGCCAAGATTCTACCTGCTGTGCAAGATACTGTCACCATCATTGAAACAGTGGCACCCCACCCTGGAGCTGGGGACATTGACAATGAGCTGACCGGACCTGGTCGGGCCTCAGCCCTGTTGAAGTACAGGGCCCAGCACAGCAGGTGCACCCTCTGGATGTCCCTTGGGTGGGAAGTCAAAGAAGCACCCCAGGTACAATCAGGCCAAACGCTGGACTCTGGGACACTAGTAGGATGAGGCCTGGCAGGTGGTGGGCCTCTGACAGTAGAGACAGTGTGTACCATACCTGGCACTCCCTAGTCCTTCTTGGTCAGTGTGTCCTGCAAAGGCACAGCCTTTGAATGTGGCCCTGTGTAGCAGCAGGGCTCAGAAGCCACTCCACGAGCCAGAGCACATGCACTGCCCTTGAACCTGTACAGCAGGCTGCTCCACAGACTGGCAGGGGCCCCAAACCTCTTGATGTCTTTTTTTTTTTTTTTTTTTAGGATTTTGTTTTTATTTATTTATTTGAGAGATAGAGTTACAGACAGAGAGAGGGAGAGACAGAAAGAAAGGTCTTCCCATCCACTGGTTCACTCCCCAGATGGCTGCAACAGCTGGAGCTGGGCTG
Source organism: Lepus europaeus (assembly GCF_033115175.1). Lineage (NCBI taxonomy): Eukaryota > Metazoa > Chordata > Mammalia > Lagomorpha > Leporidae > Lepus > Lepus europaeus. The sequence continues at coordinate 119,255,886 of NC_084831.1, read as the reverse complement.
ATTTGAAGCCAGGAGCCAGGAGCTTCTTCCCTGTCTCCCATGCAGGTGCAGGGGAAGAGCAGCCGGGACACGAACTGGCACCCTATGGGACGTCAGCACTACAGGCCGAGGCTTAACTGGCTGCACCACAGCGCCCCCCTCCCCCGCCCAGGAGTCTTTGACTGATGTCTCTGGCAACAGGAAATGGCCAGTGGGGTGGTCTGTCTGCAGAACAGCTAGTGTTTGGTTATCGGTAACACTTCCTGCTGTAGCTGGGGCAACCTCTCGGGAGCTGTAGAGACTCTGGGAGACATCCAGGGCAGGCTCTTGGTTACAACAGCAGGGCCCTGGAAGGGGTTTTTCTTTGACCTCTTCAGCAACGTCTCCCCTAGGTGGCTGGGATCCTGGACGCCAGGGGGCCTGGCCATCCTCTTGTGGTGGCGGGTCCTCCTGGGTCTCGTGATCAGAATTCCGGCAGTGGTCCACAGTGTGGCACCGAGGTTGTCTCGGTCAAGGTGTCTCATGGATCTGAGAAGCAAACCTCTGCCTCCAGTTCACGCTGGCTTTGCTCATGGGGTATCCAGGTTGGGGGTGGACTGCAGGAGCAGACCCGCACGGCCTTGTCTGACGCCTGGAGTCAGCGGTCTCCTGGGGTGCAAAACCCATCCAGGATGCTTCTGGGGTCCCTGAGCCTCAGTGTGGCGTGATAGAAGTCCTTCCCTTCAACCTGTGTGAGTTCGGCCTCACTGCACCCGGGGAAGTGGCAAAGGCAGGCAAGCAGAGCCCACAGAGCCTGCTTGGAGGGTGGTGATCCCCTTGGCCCAGCCGCCTCGCTCTCAGCCACTGGCAAGTTGCAGTGGGACAGGGAAGTGGGGGAAGGCGTGGAGGTGCTGCTCTCCCCTTTCCTGAAAAGCAATCCTGAACTCGGGGAGCAGCGCTGCACCCCAGAACAACTTAGGAAGAGGTCTCCCCTTCCCGCCTCCACCCTTGCTTCCTCCAAAGGAAAGGTCGTCAAGGTGACCGCCGGTGGCCTTCCTGGGGACCTGGGGGCCAGCTCTGTGAGACAGCGAGGAGGGAGCTGTCTGCCCCCACCTGCTCAGACTGCACGTTCAGGGAGGGCGGGGCTGCTTCTGCCATGGCCAGCCCAGACCTCGACAGCAGCCCCAGGAGGTTTGCCACCTCCGAGCCCACCCATGGCTCCTCTGTCTCTTTGATCTCTGACTGGGATCCCTGAGTCCCAGAGCCTCGTGCCAGGTGACTCCACCCTCTGCCTCTCTCCTCGCCCACCTGGAGGTTACTGTGTGGGAGACAGCAGCTCTAGAGAAGGCACTGGGTGAGGGAGGGACTCCCAGGCCACGCGCTGGGCAACCTAGCTGGGGGCCCCACCTGCTGACGCCTGCCTGTGTGCTGCTCTCAGGTTTCTGGGTGTGATGAGAAGGTTCATTTTGGTTGCTGTAAATACTTACATTTGGGGGGCTCTTTAAAATTTTAATACGCTTTTGGGGCCAGTGCTGTGGCACAGTGGGTTAAAGCCCTGGCCTGAAGCATCGGCATACCTTATGGGTGCCGGTTCTAGTCCCGGCCACTCCACTTCTGTATTTGCGAACTGATTTGCAGCAAAACTGAGGCCCACAGACTTCCTTCTGTCCTTTCTTTTTTTCTTAAACTTAGCTCTCAGATATAAGGAAGAACATGCGATATTTGTCTTTCTGTGTCTGGTTTGTTTCACTCTACATAACTTCGTTTAGTTCAACGACTGTGCTGCAAATTATAGAATTTATTCTTTTTTATAGCTGAATAATATTCTATTGTATATATCACATTTTCTTTAAAACTCCTTCCTTCCTTCCTTTCTCCCTTCCTTCCTTCCTTCCTTCCTTCCTTCCTTCCTTCCTTCCTTCCTTCCTTCCTTCCTTTCTCTCTCTCTCTCTCTTGTTCATTTCTGAGTTCTTTCATCTGCTGGTTCACTCCCCAGATGGCTACAATGACAGGGACTGAGCCAGGCCAAAGCCAGAAGCCAGGAGCTTCTTCTGGGTCTCCCTACTTTCCCAGGTGCATTAGCAGGGAGCTGGATAGGAATTGGAGCATCTGGGACTTGAACTGGCACCCATAGGGGATGCTGGCGTTGCAGGTGGTGGCTTTATCTGCTATGCCCCAACACTGGCCCCAACATTTTCTTTATCCTCTCATCTGATGGTGGACATTTTGGTTGATTCCATATTTTGGGCTATTGTGAACAGTGCTGCTATAAGCATGGTGGAGCAGGCGTCTCTTTGATACAATGAGTTCATGACTTTCGAGTATACACCCGGTCGTGAGATTGCTGGATTATAGGGCATGTTTATATCTAGCTTTTAAAGAAATCTCCATCCTGTTTTCCACAGTGGCTGCACGAACTTACACTCCCAGCAACAGTGTACAAGAGTTCCCCCTGCTCCACACCCTCGCAGCATCTGTAGCTCTGTTTTGGATGGGAGCCATCCTGACAGGCGTGGCGTGGTATCTCATTGTGGTTTTGATTTGCATTTCCCAGATGATTAGTGATGCGGAGCGGTTTTTCGTGTTGACGATTCATATTTCTTCTTCTAAGAACTGTCTAGTCATGTCCTTTGTCCATGTCTTACTGGATTGATTGTTTCTTTGCTGTTGAGCCTTTTTGAGCCGCTGTTGTATTCTGGATGTTGATGCTTGGTCAGATAAGTGGCTCGCAAGCTTTTTCCTTGTTGTGTCAGATTTCTCTTCATGCTTTTGATTGTTTCCTTTTGGCACAATTTTGAAGGCAAACAGCTTGAAGTCTGGCCATAGGAAGTTACCGCGCCTCTCTAAACTCATTTTCTTCCTCTGTGAACTGAGGGCAGCACCAGCACCCAGCCCACAGGGCAGCTCTGAGAATTCAGCGAGGGTCAGGGCAAGGCAGTGCCTGGCGCGTTGTGAGTGCCCAATTTCTCTTGGCTTTCAAAAAATCAAAAACTTCATTCTTCAGAACAACTCTAGAGCTACAGAAAAGGTGAAGGATAGTACAGTTCCTGGGTGCCTGCACACAGTTTTCTCATGTTAATATTCCATTTTATTCCCAGATTTATTTATTTCTTTGAAAGGTAGCATTACAGTGAGAGGAAGACAGAGACTGAGAGAGGAGAGAGAGAGAGAGGAGAGAGAGAGAGGGAGAGAGAGTTGAGGGAGGAAGGGGAAAAGAGAGAGAGAGAGAGAGAGAAAGAGAGAGATTGATTTTCCATCTGCTGGTTCACTCTCCAGATGAGTGAACTGCCAAGCGTGGGCCAGGAGGAAGCCAGGAGCCAGGAGCTTCGTCCCACATGGGATGCCAGCATCCCAGGCAGCTGCCTAATCTACTGAGCCACACTGCTGGCCCCAATTATTAACGTTTTTTTGAAGGTTATTGCATGAAGTTTTTGGAAAGTGCAATTGAAAAGTAAGTATATTTTAGTGCAAAAAAGTTTTGAAATGCATGCATACAAGAGATTTTCAAAAAGTTCATGAGAGGCCCGGTGCTGTGGTGTAGAGGGTAAAGCTGCTGCCTGCAGCGCTGGCACCCCATTTGGACGCCGGTTCTCTGGCTGCTCTTCCTCCTCCTCCTCCTCTTCTTCTTCTTTTAAAAATATTTTATTTATTTAATTGATAGGTAGAGTTACAGACAGTGAGAGGGAGAGAGAGAGAGGTCTTCCATCCGATGGTTCGCTCCCCAAATGGGCACAATGGCTGGAGCTGTGCCGATCCGAAGCCAGGAATCAGGTGCTTCTTCCTGGTCTCCCATGTGGATGCAGGGGCCCAAGCACGTGGGCCATCCTCCACTGCCTTCCCAGGCCACAGAAGAGCTGGATTGGAAGAGGAGCAGCCGGGACTAGAACTGGCACCCATCTGGGATGCCATCACTGCAGGCAGAGGATTAACCTACTGCGCTTGGTGCCAGCCCCAATGCTCTACTTCCAATCCAGCTCTCTGCTGAGGCCTGGGGAAGCAGTGCAAGAAGGCTCAAGTCCTTGGGCCCCTGCACCCATGTGGGAGACCTGGAGGAAGCTCCTGTCTCCTGGCTTTGGATTGGCACAGCTCTAACAGTTGCAGCCATCTGGGGAGTGAACCAGTAGATGGAAGACTCTCTCTCTGCCTCTCTGTACTCTGCCTTTCAAATAAGTAAATAAACCTTTTAAAAAAAGTTCATGAAAATATAAATTACAAAAAGTTCTTTTGGGGGCTGGTGTTGCGGAGTGGGTAAGGTCATAGACTTTGATGCCTTCATCCTGTATGGGCTCTGGTTCTTGTCCCAGCTGCTCTACTTCCAATTAACTCTCTGTTAATGTGCCTGGGAATGTAGCAGAAGATGCCCCAAGTACTTGGGCCCCTGTACCCACATGGGAGACCTGGAAGAAGCTCCTGGCTCCTGATTTCAGCCTGGCCCAGCTCTGGCCTTTGTGGCCATCTAGGGAGTGAACCAGTGGATGGAAGATCCCTCTCTCTATCTCTCCTTCTCTCTCTGTAACTCTGACGTTCAAATAAATAAATAAATCTTAAAAAAAGAAAAAGAGTGAAAAAATTATGCACAGCGTTCATGTTTCTTTGCACCAAGATAAACTTATGTTTCAGTTCCATTTTCCATGAAGTTTTGGAAGTACCATCATATTAGTATGGGGTGCATTCATTGAAATTAATGAACTGCTGCTGATGTATTTTTATTAACTAAATCCCATATTTTATTCAGATTTCCTCATCTTTTAACTAATGTTCTGTTTCCTCTTTCCAGACTCCATGCATCACTTTGATTATTTTTCTTTTCATTATACACACACACACACACACATATATATGTATGTGTATATATATATATATATATATATATATATATATATATATACATATATATATATAAAATACAGCAGTCATTCAGCAAACGCCTCACCCCGTCTCCCTTTCCAGGCAGGAACACTCAGGCTGTGAAACTTGTTCTTTCAGTCATTTTCCCTCCAGGAAGCAGGAAGCCAAACGTGAAGCCTGGGTCCCGGGGTAGGGCTGAGAACTGGGCAGGCCAAGGGAGGGTGGGTGGGAAGGGGTGGATGGAGGCTTTTGTCTGAGGCTGAGCAGGGTAAGTTCCTAGGTGGATGCAATCTGAGCTGTTCCTGTTGCAGTCCAACCACAGGTTTATAGCTTTTCTTGGGCAACAGAGCATCGTCCAGCAAATTGCTTCAAGATGAATCAGAGAGATTTCTTCACCCCGGGGCAGGGGTAAAGCTTGGATGGTCTTATAAAAACCTGCCTGGCCTTTCACCAGAGCAGGCTTCTCCTCATAGCTCCGCACTTCTGCCCACTGAGGGGTAAGTGCCCTCTCCTTGGCTGGGTACTCATGTGGTCCACAGGATGGTGGGTGGGTGCAGGGGGCTACTTTGTGCACCATGGGGTGTTGGGGGGCCACAACCCTCTGAGTGCCTGACCACTGCATTGTGGACCCCAGCAGACCAATTAGCTGGGCTAGGTAGTCCCAGCACCAGGATGCAGGGATGGCTTGGTGGGGGGTGGCGTGGCGGCCATCTGTGAGGATGCTGTGGCCACATTACCATCACCTGGGGAAGGTGAATAGTCTGACCAATGGCACAACCTTCTCAGGTGAGCCTGAGCAAGTGATACCCTCCAGCCTATCCTCCCTGGTGGAAGAGGTGGAGTAGGGCACCAAGAGCAGCTCAGGGGGATGGTTCCCGGCTCTAGAGAGGATTGCGTGTCCTACTGTTCCCCATCCTCACCATAAAGGACATTTTATGGATCAAGCACAGAACCCAGAGACCTGGAGCCGATTTGGAGAACATTCTGCTTTCTGTAAACCTTAGGTGGGGAAAGAGAGGGAGAACGGGGTGCTGAGGGGGCTGGGAGAGAAGTGCTGCTAGCCCTCCCTTGTCTCCAGAAGGTTCACGTGAAGCTGGGACAATGACCAAGCTGGAAGACCACCTGGAGGGGATCATCAACATCTTCCACCAGTACTCAGTGCGCACGGGGCATTATGACACCCTGTCCAAGAGTGAGCTGAAGAAGCTGATCACCACGGAACTCGTGAACACCATCAAGGTGGGTGACGCCCTTCCCACGGCAGACTGCCCCCCCCCCCCCCCAGCCCGGGGGGCGTGGCATCCCTGAAACAAGACACAGGCAAGCACGGTGGTGGCATCAGCCCCAATCTGAGCCCTCAGGGATTCTCTTCCCTTCTGCTGGGACAGGACTTCTGCCTTCCTCTTCCAGTAACTCACTTTTAAAATTTTTTTTAAGATTTATTTTATTTATTTGAAAGACAGAGTTCCAGAGAGAGGTAGAGACAGAGAGAGAGGTCTTCCATCCAATGGTTCACTCCCCAATTGAACGCAATAGCCGGAGCTGAGCCGATCTGAAGCCAGGAGCCAGGAGCTTCTTCCCAGTCTCCCATGCAGGTGCAAGGGCCCAAGTACTTGGGTCATGTTCCACTGCTTTCCCAGGCCATAGCAGAGAGCTGGATAGGAAGAGGAACAGCCGGGTCTCAAACCAGTGCCCATATGGGATGCCGGTGCTTCAGGCCAGGGCTTTAACCTGCTGCACCACAGTGCCGCCCCTCCAGTAACTCACTTTATCACATCAAGTTCTCCTCGGTAGAGAGAGGTAGGGTAGGAGAGAGGCTGGGTGAGGGAAGCCCCAGGGTAACTTCCAGGTCAGATCCTGTGGGATTCCAGGATGATCTGTGATTTTTAGCTCCTCTGTTTGGTTGCATTGGGTTCTCCGACAGCGTTTGGGCTAAGCTCTGAGAGGTGGGAGGTCAGAGAAAGGTGGGGCAGGAGTTGCAAGAGTCTCCGTTGGGGCTCTGGGCTCATGGTCTCTGCCATTTCTTTCTCCTAGAACACCAAAGATCAAGCTACTATTGACAGAATATTCAAAGATCTGGATGAAGATGGAGACCAACAGGTTGACTTCAATGAGTTCCTGTCCCTGGTGGCCTCTGTGCTGGTGACTGCTCATGAGAACATCCACAAAGAGTAGCAAGCGCTCTGAGTGATGTCCCCAAGGGGCCCTTCACTTCCCACCAAAGCCCAGCCTTGCCCGAGGGAGTAGGTGAATAAAATACTCATGAAAGGTTCTTCAGTGTGTCTGGGCAGTTTTCTCTTTTCCGTGTCTGTGGTCCCCACTTCACCCCTGCCGTCCCAACAACTTCATTTAGAGCCTCCAGAAACCCTGCTCCGTGTGTTCACCAAACACTTAAGGGCATCAGCTGCTTGTTCATTCCTTCACTAAGAAATGTTCACTGGACCGCTGTGACAGCCGGACAGAGACCAAGGGCACCAGTCCACATCGTCTCAGAGCTTGCCGTCTACTGGGGAAGGGTAGAAAATAGTGCACAAACCCCAAACAGCTTACTGCATGATACCCTGGTAGGTTCTGGTAAGTGACAGGAAGAAAACTCTAGTACGGATGTAGGGCTGTTGTGAGAGGAGAGGGAGAGGGCATTGCTTCAGACGGGACGATCACTCAAACAGAACTCGGAAAGAAATGAAAGACTGTGGTGCAGGTATCCGGAGACCTAGAGCCCTGGTTGAGAGAGACCAAGGTCCTGGGGTGGGCACAGGCTTGTGCACAAAAGCCAGTGTGCCTGGAGGCCGGGAACTGAGATGGGAGACCCGGGGCTGCCAGCAGGGGCTTACAGAGCCGCTTCAGCCCCTGCGTGCTGAGAGCCCCTAGGGGATTCTGAGCAGAGGAGGAGCAAAGCGATTCCATGGATGCTTCACAAGATCCACTCTGGCCACCGTTGTGGAGACAGATTGTAGGGGCGGGCAGGAGCGGAAGTGGGGAGACCAGCTAAGTGGATTCCCCAGAGCAGTGCCGTGCATCAGAAATATAACACGGACCACACAACCCATTTCACATTTACCAGTTACTATGCTAAAAAGAGTAAATGGGGAAATTAACTTTAATAATGTGCTTTATTGATCCAATAGATAGAAATAATTTTCACTTCAATAGTATGAAATTATTGTTGAGATATTTTGCATTATTTTGTTATCAATCTTTGCAATCCCGGGTGCATTTGACATTTCCAGTGCCTCTCATGTACATGTGTCTCACAGTACGGCCACATTTCAAGGGCTCACTAGTTCTGTGCAGGTAGCTGTTGGCCAACCTACCAGACGCTCTTGCCCTAAGTCATAGAGAGCGGAGGCAGGGCTGGCCTGGGTGGAGGTGACCATGGCGGTAAGGGGCAGTCATATTCTGCAGACAATCTGAGGGTGGGATGTGAAAAATCAGGGACTACTTTACATCTGTTCCCTGGGAGCTTGGGCAGGATGCTGGCGACACAGTGGTCAAAGACCCAGCCCTTGCCTTGAGATGCTCAGCTCTGGTGACAGACCCCGTGCCATGCTGGGGGTGTTTTCGCAGAAGGAAGCACAGGTGCTGAGAGGATCAGAGGTGGCCCCAGTTTGGGGTGGGCTGAGGGCAGGGGGGCTCCTGAGGGGGCAGACACTCGGTCACGGCATTTGAGGCAGAAGGTTGAGAGCAAGAAAATGACTCAGACTTTGGGCATGGCACAGTAAAGAGCAGTTTGGTTCTCTCAATGCATGGGGGTGGTGGGGAGGGCTGGGAAGAACAAGGGAGAAGGGTCCAGGGAGAGAGTGCCACTGCTCTGTCTGACCAGGGGCGGGTAGGGAGGGCCGAGCTGGCCAGACCCTGTGCGCCCTCAGGGGCACTTGCCCTGGCGTTCCCCCCAACTTTGGGACTGCCTCACGGTTAGTGCCTGAGCACCCATCACCACATGGACCGGGCTTGTGCGAGCAGGTGCTTTATCACGGTGCACGGGGTAGGTGTTTTTGGGGCTTATGTTTTAGGTCTCCTCCAAAGTCCACGTGGAAACTTCACCCCTGGGGCAACACACAGTGAGGTGAGGCCGTCAGGAGGCAATTGGGGCAGGAGAGTTGTACCCAGCCTCATGGAAGGACTTTTACCCTCAGAAAGGGCTGTGGGTCAGGGCTGCCCCCTGTCCCTCTGTCCTGTGAGGGGGCAGTGTGCTTTTCCATCTATGGACACAGCCACTCAGCCACAAGGTGTCACCTTGGGAGCTGAGAGCAGGGCCCCTCGGGGCACCAACCTGCTGCCACCTTGTCCTCCACCTCCAGCCTCCAGAAAGGGGAGAAGTCCATTTGTACCATTTATAAACTGCCCTGTCTGTGGTGTTTTGTTATGGAGCACAAATGACCTCAGAGAGTATGTCAGTGAATGGTGGGAGTGTGGAAGTCACCAAGGCTGCTGGTTTTCTCCCCCAGGGAAGACAGAGGAGTGTGAGCTCGGAGGGCAGGACTCTCTCCTTGGGGTGTGGGGGTAGCTGCTGGGGTCCCTGTTCCCTCTGAGAAATGTGGCCTCTGGCTCTGACAAACCCTCCAGTGTGGCCCCCCCAGGCCCTTCCTTGGCACTAACAACAGACTGCAAGGCCATATTTGAGAAAGAATTTAAGAGAGGTTAGGTATCTTGGGACAGGCTTTGTGGGGCAGTGGCTGGCGCTGCCACCTGCCATGCCTGCGACCCGTCAGAGAGCTGCTTTGAGTGGCAGCTACTCTGCATTTGCTCCAGCTGCTAACACAGCTGGGAAGCAGCTGGTGATGGCTCAAGTCCTTGAGTTCCTGCCACCCACAGGGAGGCCCCAGGGCAGTGTGCCAGTGGCTCCTGGCTTCAGCCTGGCAAGGCTCCAGCTGCTGGGCCATTTGAGCAATCAACCAGTGGGTGGAAAATCTCTCTCTTTCTGTATTTCTCTATTAGTTTGCCTTCCAAATAAATAAGTACATAAACAAATAACTACATACATATTTTGGGTAAAGATTTATTTATCTTTTTTTTTTTTTTTTTTTTGAACAGGCAGAGTGGATATGAGAGACAGAGAGAAAGGTCTTCCTTTTTGCCGTTGGTTCACCCTCCAATGGCCGCCGTGGCCGGCGCATTGTGCTGATCTGAAGCCAGGAGCCAGGTGCTTCTCCGGGTCTACCATGGGGTGCAGGGCCCAAGCACGTGGGCCATCCTCCACTGCACTCCCGGGCCACAGCAGAGAGCTGGCCTGGAAGAGGGGCAACCGGGATAGAATCCAGCGCCCCGACCGGGACTAGAACCTGGTGTGTCGGCTCCGGAAGGCGGAGGATTAGCCTGTTAAGCCACGGCGCCGGCCTATCTATTTATTTTTTGACAGGCAGAGTTAGACAGTGAGTGAGAGGGAGACAGAGAGAAAGGTCTTCCTTTTCCGTTAGTTCACCCCCCAAATAGCTGCTAAGGCTGGCGCGCTGCGCCCATCTGAAGCCAGGAGCCAGGTGCTTCCTCCTGGTCTCCCATGGAGGTGCAGGGCCCAAGGACCTGGGCCATCCTCCACTGCCTTCCCGGGCCACAGCAGAGAACTGGACTGGAAGAGGAGAAACCCGGACAGGATCTGGCGCCCCAACCAGGACTAGAACCCGGGGTGCTGACACTGCAGGCGGAGGATTAGTCAAGAGACCTGCAGTGCCAGCCAAGATTTATTTTATTTGAAAGTCAGAGTTGCACACAGAGAGAAGGAGAGATTGAGAGAGAGAGAGAGAGAGGTCTTCCATCCTCTGGCTCATTCCCCAACTGGTTGCAACGGCAAAGTTGCGTTGATCTGAAGCAAGGAGCCAGGAGGTTCTTCGGGATCCCCCATGTGGGTGCAGGGGCCCAAGGACTTGGGCCATCTTCTACTGCTTTCCCAGGCCATAGTAGAGAGCTGGATCAGAAGCAGAGCAGCCGGGACTCAAACCAGCGTCCATATGGGATGCTGGCACTGCAGGCGGCGGCTTTACCTGCTATGCCACAGCGCTGGCCCCACTACATACATCTTTTAAGAAAGAGAAGGATTAGGTGAGTTGCTGGCACTCAGGTCTGACAGCTACAAAGGAAGGTGATAGAGAAGCTTTCTACTGGGTGTGGTGGGCTTGGCTCTTGGCTCATTTAGTGTGGAGAGGACGTGGAGGGAGCTGGTGTGAGCGCATATGAGGCAGCTTGTGGGTGTCTCCCCTGGGGAAGACGCTGTATCTGAGCCGTGGGTCTGGGTGAGCAAAGCCGAGGCAGGAGGCGAGTGTGGAAAGTGTGAGGAGGTGGGAGCCCGAAGATGGGGGCCAAGTGGGTTTGGCTGGAGAAAAGGGGTCTTGGGGTGGCCTAAGCCTAGATGGCACCTGTCACCGAGTGTGGATGAGAAAGAGAAAGCGCTCACTCGCTGAGTGACCTTGTGCAAATTCCTTTGTGTCTCTGGGCGCTTGTTTCCCTCAGTTTTGAAGAATGCAAAGGAATTTAAAAGTTTGTTTTGATGTGGCGGGCACTGTGCCTTAGCAGGTAAAAGCTGCTGCCTGCAGTACCGGCATCCCATATGGGTGCCAGTTCGAATCCGGATTGCTCCACTTCTGATCCAGCTCTCTGCTATGGCCTGGAAAAGCAGTAGAAGATGGCCAAAGTGCTTGGGCCCCTGCACCCACATGGGGGACCCGGAAGAACCTCCTGGCTCCTGGCTTCGGATTGGCCCAGCTCTGGCCGTTGTGGCCATCTGGGGAGTGAACCAACAGATGGAGGACCTCTCTCTCTCTCTGCCTCTCCTTCTCTCTTTGTCTATCTGTGTATCTCTGATTTCCAAATAAATAAATAACAATCTTTTTTTTTTTAAAGAAAAGCTTGTTTTGGAGGGTTTTGAACTAGGTGAACACTCAGGGGTCTGAGGATTGGTGTTTCTGGGTTCAGTTTTAATTTGCCAGTTACTAACTGTGGAACCTTGTAAAAGTTACTTAATATCTTTTTTTAAGAAAGATTTATTTATTTATTTGAGAGGCAGAGGCAGAGAGAGATAGAGAGAGAGATAGAGAGAGAGAGAGAGAGAGAGCGCGAGAGAGAGGTCTTCCATTCACTGGTTCACTCCCCAGATGGCTGCAATGGCCAGAGCTGCACCGATCTGAAGGCAGGAGCCAAGAGCTTCTTCCGGGTCTCCCATATGGGTGCAGGGGCCCAAGGACCTGGGCCATCTTCTACTGCTTTCCCAGGCCATAGCAGACAGCTGGATTAGAAGTGGAGTAGCCAGGACTCGAACCTGCACCCATATGGGATGCCGGCACTGCAGGCGGCAGCTTTAACTTGTTGCGCCACAGCGCCGGCCCCTTAAAATCTCAAAACCTCAGTTTCCCCATCAGTGAATGTGAATAACAAAGCAGCCCCCTCCCAGAGTTGGTGTGAAGATTAGACAATCTCATCACCGGTGGAAAGCACCGGGCTCAGCACCCGAGGCAGAGGAAGCAGTGGATTTTGGCAGTAACAGGAAGAGAGTTACAGAGGAAGTGGTTGTTGTAACTGCCCTGTTCTCTGGCACCGCCACAACAGGTAATGGTGGCCTTAAAATGAAGGCACACAGGTTGATTTTAGGGGTGGCCTGGGTGACGTTGACAGTTGGAGATGAGTGACCAAGAGTAGTTGTGCCAAATCTTTCTCCAAGGGTCTTGAAACCACACCAAGCTGTGGTTCTGCTAACTGGGTCTCTCCCTTGATGCCCGTCCGGGTTCAGTGCCTGGCTCTGCTCCTGACTCCAGCTTCCTGCTAATGCACACGCCAGGAGGCGGTGGGTGAGGCTCAGGAGACCAGGTCCCTGCCACCCATGCGGGAGACCTGCACTGAGTTCCAGCTGGGGGCCGGTGCAGGCGTCTGAGGAGTGAACCAGCAGATGGGACCTTTCTCTTTTTGTCTAGCTCTTTTTCTCTCTGACTCTCAAATCAGAAACAAAATTTTCAAAAACACAAGTTTATTTTGGTGTAAAAAAATTTGAAATTCAGGTACAGTTTTTTCATAATATATATTTCCTTTGAATTTTATAGTAAAAAAAAAAACTATGCATGGATTTCAACATTTTTTTTGCACAAAAATAGACTTATCTTTTAATTCCATTTCGCCATGAACTTTTTGAAGTGCCCTCATATATGTAGCAGCATCAGGATCTGTTGGAAACAGCATCCAGCAAGAATGAAAGTCAGCCTATTTGCTATTGTGAAAACACGCACTAGTGGTCAGAATAGCCCAAGTAGCCCACTGAACCACAGGCTGACCTTGAAACGCAGTTGCAAAAATTTTGAGAGCTGCTAAACTTGATCAAAATCTATTAGCTTGAGGCATCTGCTGACAGAGAAGACAGTCCGCTGACTGGGCTCCCAGGAGCTTGGTCTGACTCCCAGCGTAGCGTGCTTTCCTCTCGGCTCTGTGAGCCTAGGGAGCGCCTTCCCGTCTGCCCGGCTGTAACGTGCACCGTTTGGACCAGTGGTCTCCAGTGCGTTTGTGAAAACCCAGAGGCTAGCTCCCCTGACTGCGGCAGGTGTCACACGTACTGTCAGAACCTCAGGCCTCAGAGGTGAGACCTCTGCCTAGCCCCGGAGCCCTGTTCTGCAGCCACTCTAGAACATTCTCTAGAGGCCCTGTGGATTGTCCAGCTTCTCTCTTGGCTCTTGCTCCTGCTATCCCAGCGAGGTCTTGTCTGTAGGGCCCTTCCCCTGCTTCAGTCACAGCCAGTGTTCCTGTCCAGCCTGCAGTAGGCACGGGGCTCTCTGGACCCTTCTGTAGCTACCCAGGCCCAGTGCCCAAGCCACAGCCTAGGGGGCTCTCCTGCGCATATCTTGGTCCGCCAAGCATAGACTATGGGTTCCTTGCGGCTCGGGGCTGACCTGCCTGTTCCATTTTCAGTCCCTCCTCCTGGGACAGTGAGCTTGCTGAAACCATCTAGTAGAGGCACTATTGTGGGCCCAGGACTGTCAATGCCACTGTTTTGGGGTCTCCACGTGTAATACCTTGCTCTTCAGGGGGACACTTGAGGTGGGCACACCACAAGCCACAGCACGCCACCTCTGCCTCTGACCTGGGGGCCAGGAGCGGGGTCTGGAGCCTCCGGACCGGCTGCCCAAGCCCCCGATGTGAGAACCGCCAGGATCTGTCATTTTGACTTAAACACCCAAGAAGCCTCCAGGCAAAAGAAAGCAAAGTGACGCTCTGACAATCTGGCTGGCCAGGACTCGTCTCCCAGGGCTTTTGTGGTCTGTCTCGGTGTCTGACACGGAGCTGGGTGGGCAGAATGACAGCTCTCGGTCTATCCAAACACAGCTCGGGCATGCTAGGGCGTGAGCCCCAGGGAACCTCCTGTCACCTCCTCTCTGCCCCTGCCTTCACCTCGGGCCAAGCAGAGACGCAAAGCCTCACCCACACTCCCAGGGCAGCGGTGTTTCTCTCTGGTAAACCTGTTTGTTGGCATCTTTGGTCCTGCCAGATGCAGGAGTGGGAGACCTAACCTGTATTTGACACAAATGTCAATCTCAATGAATTCTCTCTCTCTCTGTCTCTTTTTAAAAGGATTTATTTATTTATTTGAGAGGTAGAGTTACAGACAGAGAGAAGGAGAGACGGAAAGAGAGGGCTTCCCATCTGTTGGTTCACCCCCCAGATAGCTGCAACAGCTGGAGCTGGGCTGATCCGAAGCCAGGAGTCAGGAGCTTCTTCCAGGTCTCCCACACGGGTGCAGGCGCCCAAGGACTTGGACCATCTTCGACTGCTTTCCCAGGCCATTAGCAGGAGAGCTGGATCAGAAGTGGAGCAGCTGGAACTAGAACTGGCGCCCACATGGGGTACTGGTGCCACAGAAGGCAGCTTTACCCACTGTGCCGCAGCGCTGGTCTTGCCATAGCCTCCTCATGGGTCCCCATGCCTCTGTTCCAGACCCACCCAGTCCCTGCAGCCAGGACGGCGTCCTCCAAACTCGAATCATATCAGCCACCTGCCCGATTAGAGCCCTCCTCCAAGCTCTCCCATGCCTTGGAAGGAAAGCCTCTGTAGAGACAGTGTCCTGTCATTCTGGCCTCATGTCCCTCACTCCCCATTAAGGAGGCCTTGCTGCCTCACCGCGTGGCTCGAGACCGTGTCCTCCTCTGCGGTCTGTGCGGACTCTCACCGGCTGACATGATCTAGGCGCTCTCTTCCTTGCTTTGCTCCTTGTCTGCTTCTCCTCTAGATGCAAGCTCCAAGGGAGCAGGGGCTTCACGTGGTTTGCGGACCCCGCCCCTGGAACCAGGTCCTGTGTCTGGTTGCCGCTCACTGAGTGTTTGCAGAATGAATGGATGACTGGCAAGCATTGGCTTCTTTGCAGAGAGTTTGTTTTCCAACCGAGGGAAGGAACAGCCAATGTGGGCTGTGGGGGACATGCTCGTGGCCGTGCTGGGGAGCGAGGAAGGGCTTGGCAGCACACGAGCCCCTTTGCAGAGTCCCGGAGGCCTCACGTGGGGCCAAGGCCACTCCCCAGACCTTGGCAATATTTTTAGGCCCACATCATGCTCCCCTGCCACATTGCTGGGGCTCAGTACCCCGGGGCCTTCACTTGGCTGTGGGACACAGGGTATTTGAAGGGGTTGTCCCTGGTTGGACATGACCCCTTGTGAATTCTCACGGGCAGCCCCTCCCTGAAAACCCCTCAGTGACGCAGGATAATCTCACCACGGAGCACAGCAGGGAAGAAGGCAGCCAGGGAGGACACAGACAAGGAAGAGAGAGGGCGAAGGGGGAGAAGAGGGAGCAGGGCGCAGACTCAACATGTGGCAGGTGGCCCCTGGGCTGCAGGCTGGGATCCCTGCCCCGCCTGCTCTGCCGCCACCCTTTAGGTCTTGGTGACAATCCCCCTCCTCACTGGGCGGTCTGCATGCGACAAGGCTGCCTCTGCAGGCGGAAATGCCAGCGCTCTTAGAGAAAAGGGAAAATTGGGGCCAGACGGAGGTTCTCCCTGATGCTTGTGTCTGGGGGGTGAGGGGGCCGCAGTCTGGCCAGAGTTCTAGGGGTACAGGATTTGTTTGAGGTGGGAGCCCAAGAGACAACAGGGCTTGGGCAACCAGGTGTTTCAGCCCTTCTGTGACTTTGGTAATCGGAATGTCAAAATTCGTGACACACGGCTTTCTAAAATACAAATTTAAGCAACTGCTGGGAGGGGGTAGGCTCAGAGGCTGGGCTCTGGATATGGTTCCGGGCAGGGCCTGCATCCGCATTGTGTAAAGTTGCCTCACAGGCTGTAAAAGCTGAGGTCTTTCCTTCCCGCAAAGTCTTGGCAAACTCGCAGATTACAGCATCCTATTTACCCTACAGGGTGTGTGCACTGTACCTCCATGGTTGAGATGGAGCCTGGGGGCTGGTTTCAGGTTCTTTTTTAAAAAAAATTTTAAAAAATCATGTATTTATTTGAAAGAGAGAAGGAGAGACAGAGGAAAAGTTCTTTCATCCTCTGGCTCATTCCTCAAGTGGTAAAAATGGCCAGTGCTGGGCCAGGCTAAAGCCAGGAGCCAGGAGCTTCTTTTGGGTCTCCCACATGGGTGCAGGGGCCCAAGGACTTGGGCCATCTTTTGCTGCTTAACCAGGCACATAAGCAGGGAGCTGTATTGGAAGTAGAGCAGTCAGGATTTGAACTGGTGCCCACATGGGATGAGGGTGCTGCAGGAGGTGGCTTAACCTGCTGCTCCACAGCATTGGCCCCTGGTTCCAGGTTCTGAGTCAAGTTTATTACTGCTGATCTTTCTTGCAGTCTCGAGGGCCTGTGTAGCAGCCCCCAGTAACTGTGTGCCTGTGGCCCCAGGTCCACCCAGGTCCGTTCCATAAGCATAGTCGGCCTTGTATAAAACCCAGACACAATTGCGTCTGTCCCTCCTGAAGCTGCACCTGCTCTTCCCTCTGTCCCACTGGAAGCCGTGCAATCACCCGGCCTAGTGTCTGCCCACTCCCCTCTGTACCTCTCCCCTCTTCTCTCCTCACTCTTCTCACTCTCACGTCCACCCATGTCCAGGCCTTCACCCAGGTGGTGGCCTTCATGCTTATTCACAGATGCTTCGCAGCCTTGACGCCACTCAGCCCCTCAGACTTCCAGGGAAACGCCCAGCTGGAGGCGCTGTTCCCACCTCCAAGTCCCACCACGCGTCCCGCCTCCCTGTCCTTTGCTCTTCCACATTTGATTGGTTTGTGGATCTGTCTTGTCTCCCTTGTGGGCCTGAGAGCTCCTTGACAACAGGACGTAGCCGTTTCCTCAGGGCACCCCTTGGAGCCCCACACAGTAATGCCAAGCATACAGCGGGTCTGAGGATTGCGGCTGCTTGGGAGAATGACTGAACAGACGAGGGAAGGGGAAGGGAACGCACTTCTCTCCCAGACTCACCTGGAGCACGTTCAGAGCAGCCAAGTGTGCAGCTCAGGCCACTTTCGCTCCTTCCTCACCCGTCTCCGAAAGGTGTCTGGAAGCTCAGGTCCCACTGCGGATCCCAGGCTGGAGGGGAACTCCCTTTTGCAGCCCCTTGGGCAGGGGCAGTTATCTCGACCAGGCTGTCTCTAGTTCTTTAGTTACTAGGACGCTGGTGGAATCCTCTCCCCAAATTTATGCTTCCTGAAAAGACTCACTCAGGGGCTGGCACTGTGGTGCAGCGGGTTAAAGCTGCCGCCTGCAGTGCCAGCATCCCCTATGGGCGCTGGTTCGAGTCCCGGCTGCTTCTCTTCCGATACAGCTCTCTGCTCTGGCCTGGGAAAGCAGAAGATGGCCCAACTCCTTGGGCCCCTGCACCCACATGGGAGAACAGGAAGAAGATCCTGGCTTTGGATCGGCACAGCTCTGGCCTTTGCAGCCATCTAGGAAGTGAACCAGTGGATGGAAGACCTCTCTCTCTCTGTCTCTACCTCTCTCTGTAACTCTGTCTTTCAAATAATAAATGAAATAAATCTTAAAAAAAAAGACCCACTCCACCATTTCTTACTTGGAGTGGAAAACTTCACCTTGACATTGATATTGTTGCTCTATCTCAGGGAAGAACCTAGCTACCCTCTCCTCACCAGAGGCAGTGTTTTTTGGAATGAGAAGGGTTAAGTCACTGTGACACCCTCTGATGAGCCATGTTCAGAGAAAATCCCACAGAGCTTTCGAGGCTAAAGGAAGAGCTCTTGGCACCTGGTGAGGCCTGTCTTCTCTGCTCAGTGGCTCTGCTTCTTCCAGACTCCAGGTCGCCAGGCAGCTGGCACAGTCCTAAGTGCTCGAAGCCACTACTCACCGCACCTCCCTGAAGGGCCTCCCTTCTGCTCCAACCTCTGTCTTAAGCTCCCTGAGGCTCGAGGACCATCCTACCTTCATTTGTTCATCCCTAATGCTCACCGATAGCTTGTTCCATGCTGGGATCTGAGAATGTGGGAAAAAAACCAGCCCTAAATCCTGCTCGGAGGCAGATGTGTAGACGAGGAGCCAGCATTCAGTGTGTGACGTGCAAGAGGAGAAGGCCCAGCGAGTCCCGTGGGCCTGGAGGAGGCACGCTCCATATGCTTCAGGAGGGCAGGTGGCTGGGAATTCTGCATGGAATCAGTGACACTGGCTGTGAGCCTTGGTGATCCCCAAGGGGTTTACTAGGGACACTGGAAGGCAAGGAGCGAGGCTGGAGGAAGCCTGGGTATAATCAGAGAGAGCGTCCTGGAGAAGTGGATGGTGGACACGTGCATGGAACGATGAGGCATCCCATTTGTTCTGTGTCCTCCAAGGCATGGGAGGGAGACTGGGGCCATGCCTGGCAGGCATAGGGAGGCAGGCTTTGGCTAAGGGTCGTTAAGAACTCCCTAGGGGTCAGTGCCAAAGGAAGAAGCTCCTCTCTCCTGGAGGAATTCAGGCAGGGCTGGTTCAACCACTTAGCATGGGTGTTGGGAGAACTACTCAAGGGTGGGTGTGGCAGTTGCGGGATTAAATTAGTAGTTTTGAAAACAAATCTGTCTTCCATTTGAAACGTGCTGTGTACGTGAGAGATAACAGCAGAACTGGTCTGACTGAGCAAAGTGGAGGAAGGGCCTCTGCCTTCAGGGTTGAGGTTCTACAGTGTTGGTCCAGAAGTCTTCCTTGTGTGTGTTTTCTCCCACTTCCTCCTCCTTTCCCAGCATTTTCCTCTGACAAGGGCACGTGGAACCCACGAGAAACTTCAGAACGCACGTACAGTTGTATGTGATGAGAGCCTGCTACGTGTCAACCTGCTCTAGGCATCAAACGTGAGGCAGAGGGCAAGACAGTGGACATCACCCTCTCAGAGGCAGAGTCCTGACGGCGTCTGTGGCACGTGGTGATAAGCAGGGTGGGCGGAGGGGAGGCAGGGAGCCCCAACTTCCCTACTGCAAGCTCTACTCCTGCAAAGCTTGTAGCAGACCCCAGGCCTTCCAGCGCTAGCCCGCTGCTCCCTCTTTGCACAGAGCTGCACTCAGCCGGGGATACGGGCGCGGGGGGGGGGGGGGGCTCCTCCCCGGGGGGGGGGGCTCCTCCCCGGATGCCGTCATGGAGTGGAAGGGCTGTCGGAACATGAGGGTCTGTCGCTGTGGGGTCCCCTGAGGAGAAGCTTTGAAACTCTGCACCCAGGCTCATGGCTCGGAACAGCACCGGAGCCCTTCAACCATAGAGGACGCCCCTGGGACCTTAGAACAAGAGGGTTGGGGACCTAACCTCAGCCAGGCCGTGCGGGGAAGAGCTCAAAGCTGGCCCCAGGGGCTCTACTCCCTCTCAGGGGCTCAGCCCAGGGGAAGGAGCAGGGGAGACCCAGCCAGTGGAGCAGATGGGATTCAAGTGCCGTTTCTCACTGTGCTGTTGTGACCAACTCTGTCCTCTGTGACCTTGGGTTACAAAGCTCTCCTCCCCATGCCTCGCTTTCCTCTCTCCCGTATAAAAGGGAGGACGTGACTGCTTGTCCTCGTTGGTTGCCCTACATCCTGATTTTGGAGTCTTCCCTCTACCGAGAGATGGGAGGCTGTGGTTCTGGAACCCGCTCCTGCTGGGTGTGACTCGGAAAGGACCTCATTCTGAGGGCGGCGAGATGGAAGAGAGAGTCACTGGGAGGTCCCGGCGACAGGGGAGTGTGCACTTGGATCTGCAGGCTGCGTGAGAGGCAGCAGCCTGGGGAAGCTGGAAGCAGAGGGCTGCTGGTGTGCTGGTGTTGCAGAGAGGAGCACACGCCCCTGCCGGCCTGAGCCCCGGGCTCCCACCAGGGACAGGAGGTGTCTCCATCGGCTCAGGGAGGTCAGCTGGCTCTCCAGGCCTCAGTCAGAGCCTTCAGGCCCCAAAGGCCCCCTGGACCCCGAGGACAACTCCTCATGCCAAACAGCCACGCCCACGCCCAGGTCTTCTGCTGGGCGGGTGGGTGCCATCAGCTTTACTGTGCCATCGGCTGGGGCTGGGGCTGGCCCAAGGCTGAACTCCCACTTCCACCCGTGTGAGCAGCCAAGGTTAGGATGCCAGGTGTGGCAGGAGGGGGCAGCTGTGAGCGGGTGGGTAAACACAGCCCAGTCCGCGCCTAGCGAGCTTTTGTAGATTCTCCACTGTGCAGCTTTGCTAGGAGAGAGAGGGCTGTGTGGACAGGGACCAGTGGAGGGGGTGGGCTGGATGGGAGGCGGCTGGCATGCTGAGGGGGAACAGATACGCCACTTCTGCTTTCTGTGTGACAAGGGCCTCTTTGACAGGCTGGACGGGGTGGGTCCTGAGCTGGGGCAGGATGGGACCAGAGCAGCCGTTGGCCTGATGTCAGAGGTGAGCCCCAGACCCACTGTGGCTGCCTCTCATTTTGCTGTGACTGCATGAAGGGGCTGAACCCAGAAGAGGCTGACGTGGGGGTGGAAGAAGCACACGGAGCGCTGGTGTGGAGGGAGGCTTTATTTCCCCCACCTGCAATCCCACAGCCAAGGCAGAGGCACACAGCATTCCCTGTGGCCCTGGTGGGGCAGGCACAGGGCGACCTGGCCTCCTGATTAGTGGCTGTGGCCGTGGCCATGGCCATGGCCGTGACCATGCCCATGTCCATGGCCTTGGCCACCCCCACCAAGGCCTGGGCCATGGCTGTGGCCCTCTCGGTCGTGGGGGGCGTTCTTGTGCATCTCCTCGTGGGAGGCGTGGACCAGCCTTGCCATCAGGATGACGAACTCTTCAAAGCTCAGCTGCTTGTCCTGGTTCGTGTCCAGGTCCTCCATGATATCATTTATGGCTTTCTCGTCCCTTGCCTCCTTCTGTGGGTTGGGGGGGGAGAGAAAGTTGTTAGGGCGGGGTGTGGCTAGTGTTGGGGACCAGCGAGCACAGCAAATGCCCAGGGCTCGGCGTAAAAATCACAAACGACCAGGGACGCTTATTCTCAGACCCTGCTGGGGAACTACGGTTCTCTCTGTTTTACAGAAGGGAAACTGAGTCCCTGGTGCTGGCCTGGAGTCAGAACCAGCCCCTCGCTGGTCCTTTTGAGCATGTCGTCAGGTGGAAGCAGTATCTTCCTGGAGGAAACGTGGCAAGGCTAAGGGGTTCCACACACCGCCTATCCGGGCCTGACTCGGGGCCCAGTCTCCTCCTGTCCCCTCCACTCCCTGCTCCCCCCAGAGCTCCCAGGATCCCACAGGGTAAAATGGAGAGGCGGACTCAGTGCACACGCCCTGTTGACCCTGAGGGGAGACATCACGTGAGGCGGTGAGATCTGAGGGCAGCGGAGAAGAGAGCCTGGCCCAGCTCCGGGTGCAACGCAGGCCTGCAGGCTGTGCACCTGGGCCGGGTCCTCTCCCATACTCCACCCCCGGACTCTCCCCAGCAGCCTGCCCTCTGGGGCCCTGGCTCCTGCTGCCATTCTCCTCCTTCCCTAGGTGTGGGCGGGATTGTGGAGAGTGCTGGTGACCTCCCCAGGTCGTCTGGCTGTGCACGGACCCAAGACTGGGACCCATGTGTTGCACCTTGTTTGACAAGAACGCTGCTTCTCCAAGCTCAAACCAAACACAGAGGCCACAGGGGCAAACCCCCTTCTCCTAGGGATGCCCAGGCACTTTCAGATCAAGGGGAAAAGCTAGCAATGGAGGCCTTGCACCTGCTCTTAGCATTAGAAGTCCTACCACGCATGCCCAGCTGCGCCTTGGGGTCCCCACAGCTTCCTGCCAAGCACCTGCCTCAGGGCTCCCCAGCGTTCAGGTCTGAGCTCCAGGGGGCCCTCAAGTGGCCCCTTCTTGTCCATCCTGTCACCTCCCCCCAGCCAGCCCCGGTCACCCACAGTGCTCCCTGTCATTGGCACTGCATGTCTCCGTGCTGCTTGTTGACCCCTTTGCTGGGTGTCCCCTTGCCTCTCCCTGGACAGCACTGTCCCCCTGAGCTGGGGGCAGGGCGGGCACACCACTGACGCCCCTGCACCGTTTCCTGGCTCTGTGGGTGCCGTCTCCCCCTTGGCGACGGGCCCCGTGACCCCTTGGGGTGGCTTCGCCGCTGCGGCCGTGGACGCCGGCCTACCTTGAGGAAGTTGTGCAGCTCTTTCTGTACCAGCTGCTTGAATTCCTTCTGGCTCAGGCTGTCCCGCGGCGCCACCCGCACGGAGTACTGGTGGAAGACGTTGATGATGGTATCGATGCTGCGTTCCAGCTGCGACATCCCGCAGGACATTCCTGTACCCCGCCTGGGTGGTGGAGAAGCCGGCGTTGGGGTGCTCAGAGGAGAAGGCTGTCGGGTGTCCCGGGAAAGAAGTGGGGAGAAGCCCACGATGAGGAGGAGAAAGCACACAGGTGAGAAATGATTTCTGGACTACCTGGAGAAAGCCAAAAAGCGAAGCACTGGAGGGCAGCAGGCGCCAGGAGAACACGGTCTAAGGAACCGTGAAGGAGGATTTGAAGTGGGCAGGCAGGGTCGATCAAGGAGGGCTCCCAGGAGGAGGACTTTGAAGAAAGCAGGGTGAGGGCAGGAGAAAGGCTAGGTCCCGCTGGGGACGCGGGCAGCTTGCTTACCAAAGCGGAGGAGCCCACAGACGTCTGACAGCCCGGGGTGGGCCCAGCCTTTATAGACGGCTCCTGGCTTGCTCGCGGGAAGATTGCTTCAGAGGGGAACCGTGTGGAAACTGTGCCAGGAAGGGAACCGGGCGGGACAGGAAATGTTCACAGCGCTCCCCAGGCTTTTTGTGAAATTCCTAGCCCTGGCCTGGCGCAGGTGAGGGGGGAGCCGGCCGGTTAGTTCACTTCCCCTTCCCCCTGCCCTGTGCCACCTCCCTGCCCCTGAGAGCAAGCCAGCAGGCCACTCCCCCCTGGCCTGCCACCCCTGTCCCCACTGAGGGTGTGGGCGCCATGCCCCCTTGGGACAGTCAGAGGCTGCTGCTGGGCTGGGGACCCTCGTGGGCAGCTCGCCCCTTCCATCCACTGAATGAGGGTGGACTGGCCCTTGCCCTGCACTGGACGGCCTGTGATGAGCCCCATTGCAGGGGAGAGGCTGGGTGGGCTTTTTAGATTCCCAGTGTGGGAGAGGGGGAGAGAAGTTAGCAGGGTCCCCAGGGGTGTCCACCCCCTAGCGTTCTAGAGGAAGCAACTGAGGCCCAGAGAGGGGCCTGAGCAGGGTGACGCAGCAGGAGCTGGACCCAGGCGTCACGGCCCGCTCAGGAGCGACTGGCTTTGCTCCCTCTTGCAGCCCGGAGGGGAGATGCTTCTGGCATCCCCTGCAACCAGCACAGGCTGCATTCCCGAGACAACACAGCTGTTGTGCAGCCTCTCGGTGGGCAGCACTTGTCTGTCCTCAGCCATGGGCCTCTGCTGCCTCCTCATGGCCCCCGGGAGAAGGCTGAGGGCAGAGGCCAGCCCACCAGGCCTCTGGGACAGCCCTGCTGGCCTGCTCCGCTTCCCCTTCACTTCCTGTCTGCTGTAGGCATACAGGGCCCACTTCCCACCTGCTGCCCCAGCAGTGTCCCTCTCCCACCCACAGGGTGGAATCCCCCTCCCTCCCCAGGCTCAGTGCAAGGCCACCTCCTCCAGGAAGCCTGCCATGTTGTTCCTGTTTGGAAACCTGGCCCCTCCCTGACGCTTGGGACTCTCCATGCCTGCTTTCCTGGAACCAAGCGATTTGCATTTCTTGACTCCATCTAAGAACTGGCTGTAGCTGCTCCAGGCAGCTTCTGACTTGCGCTTGTGCCCTCCCACGAGTGTAGCCAGGGCGTGGCACACGGGACAGTCACGCATTTGCTGGACGATGGCGTGTCCAGGAAGCACGCTTGGAGGACCTGTTAGAGGCACCTTCCCGGGCTCTCTTGCTCGCCCCCCTCCGCTTCCACCTCCTCCAGCCCTTCTGTCCTGTGTTCACGAAGCCTTCCCTCGACGCCGAGCCCCTCCTGACAGCTCTGCCATCTGCAAGCCCGACACAGCCCCTGTGTGCCCCAGCCTTGCCCTGCGTGCATCCTGCCAGGCGCCGCTGAGACAACTTGCGGAGTTGTGCTTTAGAGGTGGCTGTGGGACTTTGGGTGATTTACCTGGCTTCTCTGTACCTCTGTCTCCCTACCAGCCAAATAGGGTGCTGATCCCCCCGGGATGATTCTGGCAGTGTGTGTGGAGTTGGGAAGAACTCAGTACACCAGAGGCATCCTTGTTAGTTACCTTTCCATTTATTCATGCAGCAGCGTTGGTTGAGCACCTACTGTGTGCCAGACGCCAATGCTGGATATTGGGGGAATTCGGTGACTGAGACCCAACATGTGGGGGAGGCGTAATGTTAAATCCTGTCCTCCGGATCCACTTTAAATCCGTGGTAGCCGGGGTCCGGGGCTGCTGTGACACCAGGCACACAGCATCCCATAAACGCTAGGTGAATGAATGGCTGCTTGAATGGAAGAGCCACTCATCTAGGAATGAATGAACGGAGCCAACAGAGCCCAGGATGGAAACTTCAGGTCCCTTCCCTACCCAAGTCTGTCCCCATTCCTTGGGCTCACGGAGGAAGCGTGGACAACAGCCGGCCGTAAGCCCGCCCTCCGCAGGCTGTCAGTGCATCTCTAGTTTTAGGCAACGCAGCAGGCACCCTGGGCGCCTTCCTGTGTTCTCCTGCAGGGACTTTCAGCCGGAACAAGGATCTCCCGCACCTGCTTGCAGGGACAAGGCACAGAATGAAGCTGGCTGAGCGTGAGGATATCAACAGCCACCAGAGGCCAACCGACGTGGGGTCCCTGGGGCTGGAGACACCTGGGAGTGGTGGAGACTGTGGTACGTGGGTTTGCTCCTGACTTGAAGTGACCGGCAGAAGTCTCCCGGCCTCAGCGTAAGGCTGTTGCGGATCCCTGGAAGGTCCAGGTGATCTGAATTTTTAAGTGGACAATCCAGTTTGTAAAAATGTGTCAACTAACTTTAGAGAGAAAACGAGAACAGTAACATTGAAGCAGGGGGCATGGCAAGCAAAGCCGGCTGCATGCAGACGGCGGGCAGCCGCTGTTCTGCTGGGGAGTCCTGGCCTCTCTGGGGGCTGTCTCCTCCCTTCCACCGCAGCTCCTCCAGGCAGGGACACTGCCCGACTCACCCCTGGAGTCCTGGCACCGAGCAAGGGCCGGGCTCAGCGGGTGCCGGGCTGTTGAATGAGTCAGTGCAGACGCATGGGCATCTATGAGGAAATGATGGGTGTCACGCACAGGCTGCCCTCTGCGCTTCTGCTGAGCCCTGGCTGCACCCCATTCAGGATGGGAGTAGAATGGGGGGAGGGGAAGAAGGCTCTGCAGCTGGTGGCAGGTGAACCGCGCTTGGCACAGGAGCCCGCACCTCGCGCCGCCACGATGACAACAGGCCCTCATCCCAGAAGGCCACAGGGGAGCTGTCCAGGTGCTGGCCCAAGCAGGTGGCCCTTGGCTTGGTCAGTAGGTGCCCAAGCCCCGCCTGCCTCCTCACAGCCAGCTGAGGCCAGAGGCTGGCCCGAGGCTGGGGGGGGGGGTGGTGGCAGGGGAGTCTTCTCCCTAGGACACTGATTTTCCCAGGGGAAACTCAGAGCCTCCTGCTAGGGCATGGATTGGGCCAGCCGCCAGGCTGTGGACGGTGACTCTAGGGGTTGTCACTGGGAGAAATGGGTGTGCCGTCCACTGCTGGGTTAGCAAGGAGGAAGTGGACAAGAGGCGGGGCTCCTGCAGCCACAGGGAAATATGGGTCTCCTCTCCTCTCAACAGCCCTCCTGCACGAACCACATGGGGGTGCCACAGCAGGTGCACAGGACCCCAGGTGGAAGCGCATGGTGGACCGAGGGCCTAAGATGGGACCTAGTCTCAGGGTGCCTCCTCTGTCAGTTGGCCTTGGGTCGGTTGGCCTTTACCCCATTTCTAGCCCTGACTCCGGTCTCGGTGGACTCTCAGTGGACTGTGCCAGCAGATGAAGCCAGGTCCCCTCTTCATGATGCCTGGGTGAGGTGGGAGGGACAGTCTGCCTCCTCTTCCTCCACCCCCACCCTTCCCCCTCGGTGGGACTCCCAGGTGCTCCTCCACGGAGCTCTCTGGAGCTGAGCCTCCTGGTGCCAGCCCCTGGCTTGCGCCACCCCCACTGCTCATTCTGGACCTCTGGTGCGTGAGGACGGCGCAGAGCAGCTGCCTTTGGACTCAGCGCACACCAAGCTCGACCACCGCTTGTGTCCTTGTGGCTGCCGCCGGCTGGCCATCTGGGGGTCTCTGAGCCACCCTGCTCACGGCAGCCCCGTTCCCTGCACCGTGCCTGCTGCTCCAGCACCCACAGTGCGGCCCCCAGCACCGGGCTTCTGACATCCTCCGCCTGCAGCTCTCAGGCCTGAGCACCTCCCCTGGACCCTGCCTCAGCAGCTGCTGGGAAGCGTTGCCTTCCAAACCAGGAGTGCTGGTCCGCCCTGTCCTGGCCCCGGGCTTCTCTCTTTCTAGTTATGCCTCCCCTGCCATCTCTTGTTGAATCTGGCTTGTGTGCTCATTATGCCCCCTGAAGGTTCCAGTCCCTCTGGGTATCCTGCTGTTGACTCCCTCGGCCGGAATCCCTTTGAACCACACAGGGCTTGTAGAAAATAAAGGGTTTGCACAAACACTGCCGGGCTGGCCTTGTAATTGGCGGCCCTTGAGTCTGTCTCCCTCACTAGACTACTAAACACTTTGCTCATCCCTGGACGACGACAGGCATCTGATAAACGCTGGCAAAGTAAAGACTGACTTGGTTCTGGTATCTTATGTTTGCAGGACTGTTACCTCCTGTAATTAGGATGTTGGCAGCTCCGGAGAACACAGAGAAAAGGAAGCAGGGAGGAGTGCCGGGAGACCCTGGGGTGAGGCGGCTCAGGGTTGTCAAAGGCGCGTGCTGCCACCTGGCGGCCCACCTGCATTAGGACAGCCCGTGGCGTCCCTGCGGTCCCAGAATTTCAACTTTTTTGTTGTCAGGACCCTATTATACTTGTAGAAATTATGGACTACTCCAGAGGGCTTTTACGGGTTGTATCTATCCATATTTACCATATTTGAAATTAAAAAAATTTAAAATATTTGTTAACTCACTTAAAATAGCATTAATAAATTAATATTAACACATTCAAAAGATTTATTGAATTTATTTGAAAGGCAGTTATGGGGGGGAGGGAGGGAAGGAGGAAGGGGGAGAGAGAGAGAGAGAGAGAGAGATCTTTCATCTCCAGGCTCACTCCCCAAATGTAAAAACTGCCAGGACTAGGACAGGTTGAATCCAGGAGCCAGGAGCTTCATCCACCTACTCCCATGAAGATGCAGGGCCATCTCCTATGGCTTTCCCAGGTGCATTAACAGGGAGCCGGATTGGAAGTGGAGTAGTCGGGACTTGAACCAGTGCCTATATGGGATGCTGGCTTCACAGGCGGCAGCTTAGTCCATTATGCCACAATGCTGGCCTCCATATTAGCACATTTAAAATTTTATTTATTTGAGAGGCAGAGAGACAGGGAGACACACACACACACACACAGAAAGGGAGACAGAGAAAGAGAGCGAGCAAGATAAGCAAGTGAGCTCATCCACTGGTTCAATGTTCAATCCTGAAATGCTTACAGCTGAAGCCAGGAGCCAGGAACTCAGCTCAGGTCTCCTAGGTGGGTGGCAGAGACTCAGTCCCTTGAGCCATCACCACTGGCCCCCAGGGTCTGCATTAATAGGAAGCTGGGGCCTCTGCATCCAGTAATCAAGTCCAGACACTTCACCATGGAAACTCCAACGTGGGAGTTCACCGCTCAGCTGAACACTCATTCCTTGTATTTTAAAAAATTAAAAATAATTATGTGTAGTAAAAAACTAGTGAAAAGCATATCACACTATATATCAATATTTATTTATATTTTGTAGTTTATTGTGTGACTTCAAAGAAGACAACTGGACTTTTGAAAGTTTGCATTCAGTGTGTTGCCCGTATTTTATTTTGGTTAAGATAGGAAGAAGATCCAGCCTCCCACAGAAAAGTAGTTGGAAAGGGAAGGAATATAGTAATAGCCTTTAAAAATAAGTGTGGATATTTTTCTTTGATATGCTGTCAGAGCTCAATGAGTGGTAATTTCTGAAAGCTTAGTTAAGGTCTGAAACCATCGTCAGTGCATTCTTCGTGTTCTGTTATGATAGAATCGATTGGTCGGTCTCAAAATTTGAATGGATCTTTTATCCAAGTATGATTTTGTAACTTCATTTATTGATCATTAGAAAATATTGGCTCACCGAGTTATGCTGACATATTTCATATCATATACGTACACACACATGAACATATATGCACACTATACGTCGCACACACACACACCAGACACTTGTCACATCTGTTAATAGCACCATGATCTCATTATTAGAACCTCTAAGTTTTGGGAACCTCCCAAATTATAGTGGGAGACGTAAGATCATAATATTTGCTTGAAAGCGCTAATGTTGTGCCAACAAATTCCATTGGTTGTTTTTCTGGAAATGAAAGCCTCACTTGGTTCATTTTCAAAAATGTATCTGCCATATGCCCAGGTAGGAGTTTCTATGGTTTCTATGGTGGTGATTTTCATTTTTTAAATCTTATTTTCTTTTTTTGTAAATATTTATTTATTTGAAAGGCAGAATTACAGAGAGGCAGAAGCAGTGAGAGAAATCTTCTATCCACTGGTTCACTCTCCAATTGGCTGTAATGACGGGAGCTGGGCTGATCCAAAGCCAGGAGCCAGGAGCTTTCTCCAGGTCTCCCACGTGGGTGCAGGGGCTCAAGGTCTTGGGCCATCTTCTACTGCTTTCCCAGGCCATAGCAGAGAGCTGGATCAGAAGTGGAGCAGCTGGGACTCGAACTGGCACCCACTGCATCCAGAAGTGGATGCCGGCACTGCAGGTGGCAGCTTTACCCACTATGCCACAGCGCCAGCCCCAAATCTTATTTAATTTCATCTATTTGGAAGACAGAGTGATAGATAGTGAGAGATATTGAGAGAACTATCTTCCATCCACTGGTTCATTCCCCAGACAGCTGCCACAGCCAAGGCCAGGCTGAAGTCAGGAGCCCAGAACTCCCTCTGGGTCTCCCACATGGGTGGCAGGGGCCCAAGCACTTGAACCATCATCTGCTACTTTTCCAGACACCATTAGTAGGGAGTTGAGTTGAAAGCGGAGCTGCTGGGACTCCAATCAGCACTCCAATATGGAATGCTGGAATGCAAGCTGTAGTTTAACCTGCTGTGCCTCAACCTCAGCCCTGAAAATTGTTCTTTCATGTAGAAACGGTGTCCATGAAGACTCACAATCCAATCATGCAAGGGCTTTTCCTCAAGAGAACCATGGTTGAGATGAATGGAATGAATAGGTGTTTTGTTTTGTTTTTTTTTTTTTTTTTTTTTAAATTTTTGACAGGCAGAGTGGACAGTAGAGGGAGACAGAGAGAAAGGTCTTCCTTTTTGCCGTTGGTTCACCCTCCAAATGGCCACCGCGGTAGCGCGCTGCGGCCTGCGCACCGCGCTGATCCGATGGCAGGAGCCAGGTGCTTATCCTGGTCTCCCATGGGGTGCAGGGCCCAAGGACTTGGGCCATCCTCCACTGCACTCCCTGGCCACAGCAGAGAGCTGGCCTGGAAGAGGGGCAACCGGGACAGGATCGGTGCCCCGACCGGGACTAGAACCCGGTGTGCCGGCGCCGCAAGGCGGAGGATTAGCTTACTGAGCCCCCATGCCCCTGGCACACCTCTAACTCCCACGGACAGGGACCTCCCCGTAAGAGCCTCGGTCCCCCTTTTCCCTCAGAGCCACCCCCACGCACAAGCTGCACCCCCTCTCAGTGTTGAACCACAGCTCAGAGGCTGCCTGCAGCCAGCCCGCTCACAACACACAGGATAAAACTCATTTTGTACTCATTTTGTACGGAATGAATAGTTTTTTAAAATTTATTTTTAAAAGATTTATTTATTTAAAAGATAGAGTTGCAGAGAGAGGTAGAGACAGAGAGAGGTCTTCCATCCGTTGGTTCACTCCCCAGATGGCTGCAACGGCCAGAACTGCACCGATCCGAAGCCAGGAGCTTCCTTCGGGTCTCCCACATGGGTGCAGGGGCTGTGTTCTGTCTCTTCCTCTAGGTGGCAGTGTCCTCCCCTTGATTGCACATATACCCCACCTGAGTCAGTCTGGCTCTGGTCACCCTCTACAGGGGTTCTCACCATCTCAGGCTGCTTTTATCAACCTCATTTCTGTCAGTCATGGTGTTTTTGTTTGTTTGTTTGTTTGTTTGTTTAATCCATCATTGCAGCCTTGGAGAAAACCCAAGACTACCAAGACCCAGAACCAATCTCTACTCTAATCATCTCCAAGAGAAGAAGAAATAACATAAAGAAATGAGCTGTACGAGGTCTGAGATTCTCCAGCATTGCAGGAGAAGAATAAAACCTAAGGGAGAATGGAGGAGGTAAGGGCCGACGCTGGACAGGCAGGGTTTTGTTATGTGGTAGCTAATACATATGTGTTCTCTGGTCACATTTTATCACCCAGGACTACAGAATTGTGAAAGAAGACCCAGATCAATAGAAATCAGAGATGAAAAAGGAAATGTAAAAACAGAAACCACAGAAATAAAAAGAATAATTGGAATTACTACAAAGAGCTGTATGCTAACAAATTGGTAAACCTAGAAGAAATGGATAGATTGCTGAACACATAACAATCTACCAAAATTGAGTCATGAAAACATAGAAAACCTAAACAGACCAGTAACCAAGATGGAGATAGAATCAGTAATAAAGACCTCCCAACATGGCCGGCGCCGCGGCTCAATAGGCTAATCCTCCGCCTTCTAGTCCCGGTCGGGGCACCGATCCTGTCCCGGTTGCCCCTCTTCCAGGCCAGCTCTCTGCTGTGGCCAGGGAGTGCAGTGGAAGATGGCCCAAGGGCACCCCATGGGAGACCAGGATAAGTACCTGGCTCCTGCCATCGGATCAGCGCGGTGTGCCGGCCGCAGCACGCCTACCGCAGCGGCCATTGGAGGGTGAACCAACGGCAAAAAGGAAGACCTCTCTCTCTGTGTCTCTCTCACTGTCCACTCTGCCTGTCAAAAAAAAAAAAAAAAAGAAAAAAAGAAAAGAAAAGAAAAAAAAGACCTCCCAACAAAGAAAAGCCCAGGACTGGATGGCTTTAGTGCTGAATTCTACCAGACTTTTCAAGAAGAATTCCAATTCTTCTCAAGCTATTCAAAACATTTGAAAGGGAGGGAATCCTCTCAAACTCCTTCTATGAAGGAAGCATCACCTTAATTCCTAAACTAGAAAGAGAAACAACAGAGAAAGAAAACTATACACCAATATCCCTGATGAACATAGAACCAAAATTCTCAACAAAATACTAGTTAATTGAATCTTAACACTTCAGAAAGATCATTCACCTGGACCAAGTGGGATTTATCCCTGGTATGCAGGGATGGTTCAATATTCACAAATCAATCAATGTGATACATCACATTAACAAATTGATGTGGTTTTTGATAAAATACAATACAATAGCCTTTCATAATGAAAACCTTAATCAAATTGGGTATAAAGGGAAAATTCTTCAACACAATCAAGGCTATTTATGACAAGCCTACAGCCAGCATCTTATTGAATGGGGAAAAGTTGGAAGCATTCCCAGTAAGATGCAGAACCAGTCAAGGATGTCCACTTTTGCTATTGCTATTCAATATAGTTAGTATATACCTGGAAGTTTTAGCCAGATCCATTAGGCAAGAAAAAGAAATCAAAGGGAAGAAAAAGAAATCAAATTGGAAAGGAGGAAGTCAAACTATTCCTACTTGCAGATGACATGATTCTATATGTAGGGGATCCAAAAGACTCCATGGAGACTATTGGAACTCATAAAAGAGTTTGGTAAAGTGGCAGGATATAAAATCAACACACAAATATCAATAGCCTTTATATACACAGTCAATGTCACGACTGAGAAAAAACTTTTAAGGTTAATCATGGGCTGGCGCCGTGGCTCACTAGGTTAATCCTCTGCCTGCAGCGCCGGCATCCCATATGGGCGCCAGGTTCTAGTCCCGGTTGCTCCTCTTCCAGTTCAGCGGTTAAGATGCCCACATCCTACATCAGAGTGCCTGGGTTTGAGTTCCTACTCTGCTTCCCATCAAGACTTCTGCTAATGTGTGCCCTTTGAGACAGGTCCTTGCCATCCAAGTGAGATCCAGTTAGAGTTCTGGACACCTAGCTTCAGCCTGGCTCAACCATCACTGTTGCAGGCATTTGGGGAGTGACCAAGGAGATGGACAACTTCTCACTACCATCTCTCTCTCTCTCTCTTTATATCTCTGCCTTTCAAATGAATAAAAATAGGTAAACAATGAAGTAGAAACCTTTTATATTTTTATAAAGTTTAATCTTTTAAATTTATTTATTTGTTTTATTTAAAGGACAAGAAGACAGAGAAAGAGACAGACAGAGATTTATCATCCATTGGCTCACCCCACGATGACCTGCAATAGCCTGGCCCTGGCTAGGCCAAAGCTATGAGCTGGTAACTGAACCAGGATCTCCCACGTGGGCTGCAGGGGCCCAAGGACTTGATCCATGACTACTGTCTCATAGTGCGTTCAGTACCAAAAAAGCTGGAATGGAGAGCAGAGTTAGGACTCAAACCCAGGCACTCTGAAATGGGTTGTAAAGTTCCAAGTAGCATCTTAACTGCTGCTCAAATGCCTGCCCCAATTTCAACCTTTTAGGAGAAAAAGTAGGACAAAATCTTCTAAATTTGAATCAGATAACAATTTCCTAGTTAGGATATCAAAACTATAAGTAATAGAAGAATAAATTAATAATATCAACAAGATATTTAATTTCCTCTTCAAAAGGCACTGGTAAGAAAATGAAAACATAGGCCACATGTGTGGGGAAACCATTTGGAAATTACATATCTGACATAGGACTTCTATTGAGAACACTAAAGGAACTTTCAAAATTCATTAATAAGAAAATAAAATGCCCCATTTTTAAATGAGCAATATATGTTTAAGATATATGGAAGACACAAAAGAATAGGTGTCCAACATCATTAGTCCTTTGAAAAGTGCACATTTAGACTGCTGCACACCAAGCATTATGGCCACAGGTCAGAGGACCACCACTCCCAGTGCTGGCTGGCAAAGCTGCTTAAGAACTGGCACTGTCACACCCTAATAGTGGGAGTGTGAAAAGTTACCAACACATGAGAAAACAGACTGCAAGTTCTGACAATAATAAACCAAGACCTACCATATGATACTGACGTTTCACTCAAATGAACAGGGAGGTGTGTTTGTACATACCTTGGCAGAAGTTGGTAGGAGCTCTTTTTTTTTTTAATACCAGAAGCCATCAAAATCCATGAACACACGAATGAATAGAACAAATGGTGATGCAGCCTTGTTGCTGTGGATTTGTTCTGAGAGGAGGAACGTGGTGGGGGCAAGAGGCACGGAGTCACCACACAGACCCCAGGAGTCCAGTGAAAGTGGGCCAGAGGTGAGCAGCCCGCAGACTCATTTATTTCAGTTAGTACAGCAGCTTAAATAGCCAAGGCAGCCAATCCGGTCAAGGGGCAGTTTATGCCCTAACCAATCACAGCCTGTTGCCAGGCAGTATCCGAAGCCATCCAATCACAGCCTGTTGCCAGGCAGGCTCTGTTGCCATGTGGGCTTTGAAGCCATTCCTGAGTAACTGATGCTTGCTTGCCAGTGGCCATCTTGGCATGGCCTTCTCATTCCACCACATTTCCCCCTTTTTGTTTATTTTTGAGCAACGGGAGGCATGATTTTTGGCCATACCATTGTTGACCCCATTTCCATGTGGTCTCTGTATGCAGCTGTGCCTGTCTTAGGTTGTCCCCCAGGGGATCTTACCCATCATTGACTAACCAGCGCTCAAAATGAGAGACCACAGGAGTGCTTGCTCAGATGGGGTAGGAATGAGGAACAATGGTAAACAGGAATGGCATGACCGCACACAGGCTGTGGGCCGTTCGAGTGGCTGACCAGAGCTAGTGGGGTACAAAACAGTAATGGATGTGGCTATGGGCAGTTTCTCAGGGTAGGATGATAGGGCAGGTGCATCTGCTAACAAGGTAGGCTCTCAGTCTTGTTCAGCTGGTTCTGGTTGACTGTCAGTTGCAGGCTTGATGTTTCTGGCTGGTACCAAAATGGGCTGTTCCACATTCTCTGGAAAGATACAAGCATATCCTCGACCCTTGGTTAGCAGAGGGTGTGGTCCCTTCCATTCTCCTGTCAGGGGGTCTTTCCACCTAACCATAGGGGCTGGGGGCTGGGATGGAAAGAATCCCCAGTGTTTATAAGCTGGGCTGATCCCTTGGGAATCGAAAGTAAGAAAATTGATAGTGAAAAGGACCTCAGTCAAAGCAAGCTGTGGGTCTGGGGGCATATGATTGTTTTTCTATCTTTGTAAGAGATCTTTAATCGTCCTATGAGTTATTTCAACAATTGCCTGTCCCTGTGGGTTGTATGGGATACCTGTGGCAAACTGTATGTTTCAGGATTTCAGGAAGGAATTAAATTCCTGTGATGTATATGCTGGCCCATTATCAGTCTTTATGGTCCAGGGGACACCAAGGACCAGCATGGCTGACTTTATCACCTTTATCACATTACTAGCCTTTTCTCCAGATTGGGCTGTTGCAAATACAGCCTTTGAATAAGTATCTACCACCACATGGACAAACTTAAGTTTACCAAAGGAGTTAATGTGGATGACGTCCACTTACCAGAGCTTATTAGGAGCAAGGCCTCATGGGTTCACTCCTGCTTGTTGTAGTGGGCCTAACAAGGCGAGGGGTGCACAATTCTTTCAAGAGTGCACTAGGTGTTTGCATTGGCTCATTGTTAGCTCTGGGAAAAGCAATTTTATGTTGCTTGCTGACATATGGATGTAGAATACGGGCTTGTTCTAAGTGTCCAATGGAAGCCATGTTGCAGGAGATAAGATGATTAACCTTTCTGTTGCCTTGGAAAATAAAGCCAGGTAACCCAGTATGTGATCTTACGTGTGAGATATACCATGGGTGTTTTCTTTTCTCAGTTAGCTCTTTAAGTGTTGTGAACATCTGGTCAAATGGCTTATTGGTCAAGTTAAAGACTGCAAAAGGGATCGTCTTTGCTACCTGTACTGAGTATTTGCTGTCCGAAAATCTATTTACCGGCCTATCCTGGCTAAGGAGTAGAACTTTGATTATTGCCCTTATTTCTCCCAACCGTACTGATCCCCCATGGGGCTCTACATGGATCTTATCTTTTTCTGTTGAAAATTTGATTACTATTCCAAACAGTGACTTGTTGGCGTCCATAAACGCACATGGTGCCGTGGGTATAGGTCATTAAAGAGCCAGTATGTCTGGCTCTGTGTTAAATATCTTATTGGCATAATATCTTAATTTAAGTCCCATCATAAGGATGGCATCTACTTTGTTAACTATTTTACGACACTTGCTCCAGGCTATGTGCACCCAAAAAAGTGGTCTGTGTTGTTGCCAAACAACTCCCAAGGGGGCCTTGAGGGTAGATATGGTTATGGTAAATAGAGGCACCTGAGGGTCTTATCTAAAGGTTTTTAAATTTGACAACTGGTGTTGATCTTTTCTATAGTGAATTTGGCTGCTGGTGTCAATGTGATTTTTGAAGAAGGGCTATTCCCCTTAGTAAATCGAATAGCAATCTAAGCTCTGCAGGTGTTAGGGGAAGGAAGAGCTTCAGCCAATTGATTTGGCCACATAATTGCTTAAGTTCATTGATCAGTTATGCTTGACTTTTAGGTTTGGGCCCATTGGAGATATATGGGAAGAGACTTGATAACCCAAGAATTGAAAAGGAGGAAAATGTTGTACCTTTTCTGTGGCAATAGATAAACCCAGGAATTGTAAATTTCTTACTGTCTCACTTAGACAGGCCTTCAGAGTTGCCACATTCTCATGAGCAAGTAAGATATCATCCACATAATGTATGACCAAGCACTGATTTTTAAGTGTGCTGGTCGCATGAGAAAAGTATCTTTGGCAGATCGTAGAGCTATTTTTCATGTCTTGTGGGAGTACTTTCCACTGAAATCTTTTTGCGGGGAGCTGAAAATTGGGCTCCCATATTGTAAAGGCAAAGTAGGCCTTATCCTCCTCCGTGATGGGAATGGAAAAGAAACAATCTTTGATATCAATGGTAACTATGTGGTATCCATGTGGAATGGCCCCTGGATGGGGAATGCTAGCCTGGAATGTTCCCATCTTTTTTATGATTTTGTTAATGGCTCTCAAATCCTGTAGTAGCCTATATTTTCCCTGTTTCTTTGGTATCACAAAAATGGGTGCATTGTGAGGGCTAGTGGAGGGCTCTATGTGTCCCTTTTCCAATTGTTCCTGCACCAGTTCTTTAAGGATGCCAAGTTTGGGTTGTAATATTGGCCACTGCACTACCCAGATGTTTCCTGTTTTTTCCCATTCAATGGCGATTGGGCCTGGCTTTTGTATGAGGTGAACAGTGGCCCCTAGAATTGGGGGTAAATCTTACTTGTAGGCTCTCCATTAAAGCTGTTGGCTTGTGGAGATTTGTGATCCATAGTAAGGACCACTTGCATTTGTGAGAGCTCATCTCTCCCCCATAAGGTCATGGAAACCTCAGCAATT
Source organism: Lepus europaeus (assembly GCF_033115175.1). Classification (NCBI taxonomy): domain Eukaryota; kingdom Metazoa; phylum Chordata; class Mammalia; order Lagomorpha; family Leporidae; genus Lepus; species Lepus europaeus. Next base: position 119,219,012 of record NC_084831.1, on the reverse strand, counting down.
AGTGGAAAGATGGTTCCCGTATCTCCATTGTCATCTTGCCACATTACAGGTGTGATGACCTGGTCAGCTAATTTTAATTCTCCAATGCCTTGGAGGTCGGCCTGGGTGCTGTCTTCCAGTGTTACATTTCCCTTGCATCCCTAGCTTTTAAGACAGTGGCATCTGCCCCCGTATCAGTTAAACCCACAAAGGCAATGTCATCTAAATACAGGGTCAATTTTGGCCTCAGATTGAAGATAGGCATCAACCAGTTAATGGTGGTGGGACTCCCTCTTACTTGCTGGGCTGAGGGCTGCCCCACTGGGAGTTTAAAGACTTGGTCTTGCAATCTTTTGCTCAATGAAAGCCTTTTTTACATCTGGGTCACAGCGTTTTGGGTTTGCCCCATCTGTCAGCATCTGGGCAGTTTTGCCGTAGGTGTCCCGTTTCCTGATATCCCCAACAAACTGGAGGGTCATTAGACTTCCTTGTGTTCAGTTTGTTAATGGCTGCAGTTAGGGCCTGTATGGGTGTATCAGCAGGGTTTACCTCCTTTGTAGCTACTCTCCATTTAGAAATGTCTTCATTAGGGACTGGGGCGATTGCAGCTTTTGCCTCTTTGGTAGCACCTTCCCAAGCTAATTGTTTGACCAAATTGTCTTGATTTGGGGCCAAGTGGTAATCTTTTCTCTACTGTCTCCAAGACTCTGGCAAGGAAATCGGGGAACCATTCGCCTGGGCCTTGAACTAGGTTTCTAAAGAGATGACTATAATTAGGTGGATTTATATTTTTTAACGCTCTAAGTGCCAAATCTCTGACCTGATCAAAATAGGCAACTACTCCAATGTGGGTCTGTTCATGAGGACATATGTAGGTGCTGCGGCTTGTAAGCATATCAAAGGTTACTGCAATTCCATAGGCAGCATTATTCCTTGCCAGTTTCAGCCTCTTCCTCATAGGAGGCTTTCCACTGTAAGAACTGTGGTCTCGACAAACATGCTTTGAGCAGTGCAACCCAGTCAAAATGAGTTTGAAGGTTCTCTGCCTATTGTGTGAGCACCTGTTCAAAGTAGGAAGAGTCAGGGCCTGATTCTTGAGAAGCCTTTTTTAGCATGGTAAGGTCATTTATGGATGTTGGAATCCAGGGCCTGAATTCTGCATCCGCTCCTACATTAATGGCAAACATGCTGGTGGCATGGGGTCTAGTGGCTGCCCTGAGAGCCTGGGGTGCCTGGGAACTGCCACAAATGTAGGGATCCTCGCTGGGTGCAGATGGGATGACCTCGCATGTGTTATTGTCTCAAGGTCGTCTAAGTTCATCCCACCAGTATTTGGGGGGTGGCTGAGTAGGCATTGCTACATTGTTTGCTGTCATGTCATTTTCACTGTCCCAGCTCTCTCTCCCTAAGTCATCAACTATTGTCTGTGAGGCAGACACCTGGAGTGACAGGCTCTTATCACTCACAGATTCATTATGTTTGATAATCTGTGTGCACTTCTGAGGGGGGTATCTTTCCCATGTTTGAGTGCTTAAGAGTGGCATGCCATACCAACTCTAGCCAAAGGAAAGACACGCACAGCACTGCTGCCATAACAACACAAATTCCCAGCCCCTCAGCGGCTGATGGCATTCTGCAGGGGGTCCCTATGTTAGACGAACTGACAGTGGTGTATCAGATGTACGTATGTCCTGTGCTTAGTGGGGGACTTCCTTGATTCATTAGGTCAAGGCCGTATGCCCACACGGTGTCTCCAGAGTGTCACCTCTCTCGAGTAAGGGAAGATGACTTGGTCCCAAATTCTGGGATGATCAGTCCCTTTTGTGAATTCACCGGATGAACCGAAAGTAAAAGGAGGAGCTGAGAAGTGGCGTGCACTTCTGGGCGGTGTGTGCCTAACCTGGGGTCACTTAGACCGAGGACAAGGACAAGGACAAGGAAAGGGGTGTAGGAAGGGGTTCTGTGCTCACCCTCACAGACCTGAACAGCACACAAAACACCGAGGGGCCTACTTGCCGAAATCAAGGGGGGACCTCGCCGAGTCCGACATGCTGTCTCTCTCTCAATCACGCTGGTGAGCCAGAGGTTGAGGTGGATTTGTTCTGAGAGGAGGAGCGTGGTGGGGGCAAGAGGTGCAGAGTCACCACACAGACCCTCAGAGTCAGGTGAAAGTGGGCCAGAGGTGAGCAGGCTGCAGACTCGTTTATTTCAGTTGGTACAGCAGCTTAAATGGCCAAGGCAGCCAATCTGGTCAAGGGGCAGTTTGTGCCCTAACCAACCACAGCCTGTTGTCAGGCAGTTTCCAAAGCCATCCAATCACAGCCTGTTGCCAGGCAGTTTCCAAAGCCATCCAATCACATCCTGTTGCCAGGCAGGCTCCTTTTCCAGGTGGGTTTCGAAGCCATTCCTGAGTAACTGACGCTCGCTTACCAGGAGCTGTCTATTCCACCACACAGCCTCTAATGGAATACTACTCCGCAGACACCAGAGTGATTTATAGATACACACAGCATTTTTATAGATGAGTACTCCTCCAGTGTGAGTGTATTTGTTTATATATCTAATTTTCTTTATCCATTTATCCACTGATGGACATCTAGATTGGCTCCATGTCTTTCCTGTTGTGAACTGGGCTGCAATAAACATGGAGGCACAAGTATAGCTTTCATAGGCTGACTGCATTTCCTTTGCATATATTTCTAGCAATGAGATGGCTGGTTCATGTGGCAGACAGATTTTTAGGTTTTTGGGGAATTCCATGCTGTTTTCCATCATTGCTGTAGTAGATTTGTTGTACTTCTACCAACAGTGCACTAGAATTCCCTGTCTTCACATCTTTATCAGTATTTTTTTTATTTTTTGGGGGGTGGTGTATAGATATATGGGGATATTGGTCTATAATTTTCTTTTTTGTTCTATCTTTGTCTGGTTTTGAAATTAAGATAATTCTGCCCTCATAGAATGAGTTTGGACAGCTTCCCTTCTTTCTGGCTGTTTGGAACAGTTTAAGAATAATTGGCATTTGTTCTTCCTGACAATTTTGGTAGAATTCAGCAGTTAAGCCACCTAGGATTTTGATTACTGAGAAACTCTCTCACTGATCCAATCTTATTGTTATTGGTCTTTTTGTTTTTTCTTCAATGTCTTCATGAATCAATTTTGGTAAATTATGTTTCCAGAAATGTATCCATTTCTTCTATATTTTTCAATCTGTTGGCACATAGCTGTTCAAAAAGCTCCTAATCATTCTTTGTATTTCCATGGTATTGGATATAATATCTGCTTTGTCAACTTTGATTTTTAGACTTGAGTCTTCTCTGCATACTGTTGTGTCTTTTTTGTTTATTCACTCATCTAATCTGCATATTTTGATTTAGGAATTTAACTCATTTACATTCAAGGTTATTATTGATAAGTCATGACTTGGTCCTTCTCTTTTCTCCTTAAAATTTCTTGTTTTCGTATTGGATATCCTTTTTGTTTCCTACCGGGTTTTTTACTTTTACACATTTTCACTATGAAGTTTGCTTTCTTTTGTTTCTGTACATAGTACGTCTTAAATTACCATTTGTAAGGTCAGCTGAGTGGTGGTGAATTCCTTCAGTCTGCTTTTCTTGTAAAGCCTTTATTTTTCCTTCGTTTATGAAAGAGCATTGCTTGATGAAGTATTCTTAAGTGACTGTTTTGTTCTTGTAGAAGGTGGACACTTTAACCCCATTCTCTCCTGATCCATAATGTTTCCATTGATGAATCTGTTCTTAATCTAATGGAGTTCCTTTAAAAGTGACCTGGCATTTTTTCCCTATTTTTGGTAAATTCTAGAATTCTGTTTGTATTGCACTTTTGAAAGTGAATGGATTCCTCTCTAATGAGGATTGCTAATGTAGTGTTCATGTAGATGGGCTTCCCTGTTCACCCCAGCCCTGTTCTAGGGAGTCCCCTTGGCTATGTGTCTGGGAATCTCATTGCCAATTGGCTTTGTTCTTTCTCTCTCTCTGCTGCTGCTGTGCCTGCTCTGTGTTCTTACCATGTTCCCACTGTTCCCTTCCTGCATTCAGGTGCTCTTCCTTGGGCACTCTCCTCGAGTCATAGTTGCTTTGCTTCTTCTCAGTGGAGGAGAAGGTGATGCTGGATTTCTCTTGGTCATCTTGAAGCCAATCCTCATTCACTTTTTTAAAAAAGATTTTATTATTTTATTTACTTATTTGACAGGTGGAGTTACAGACAGTGAGAGGGAGAGACAGAGAGAAAGGTCTTCCTTCCATTGGTTCACTCCTCAGATAGCTGCAATGGCCAGAGCTGCGCCAATCCGAAGCCAGGAGCCAGATGCTTCTTCTTGGTCTCCCACATGGGTGCAGGGGCCCAAGGACTTGGGCCATCTTCTACTGCTTTCCCAGGCCATAGCAGAGAGCTGGATCAGAAGAGGGGCAGCCAGGACTAGAACCAGCGCCTATTTGGGATGCTGCTGCCACAGGCTAAGGATTAACCCACTGCACCATGGAGCCGGCCCTCTCATTCACTCTTGATCACCATCACCTCCTGACTAAGGCTGGTGTCTTAGATTGGCCATATCAGGCCTTGATTCTTCCTTCTTTCCAATTAACCCTGTGTATGCCATTGTGTCCAGTCACTGCACAGTGCACTGTGCATATGTTGGTGTGGAAATGTCTGTCTGGAAGGAGGAACTGAGGAGAATCTTTATGAAGGAGAGGAAGGAAGAATCCCTGCACTGTTTACAGAAAACGGGATGAATTTTGGATCAGGGATTCTTAAAAGATGGCTCTATATGTAGAGGAAGCCCTTGTTTTGTGTTTTTCTTTTCTTTGCCACAGGTATTTCCCCTAACATGTGGTGATGCTGGTGGGTGGGCTTTGTGAGGTCATTATCATGAAAATCTGCTGAAACACAGAAACTTATCACCAATCTCTTTCTGCTCTAGAATTTTCTCTACTATCCCCTTTTAGGACTTGCAATGTCATAATTTACAACCAGGACCAAGAGCTGTCCCAGTTACATCAGAAGTTACAAGAAGGGAGAGAGAGTTCTTACAGCCTCATGAGTATCTCAAGGATGTGTCACCCTGCATGGCCCTGACAGCTGCAAGGGGCAGAGATTGCAAATACTACTACTGAGGCTGTCAGGCTGCAGGGTGCCTTGTCAGCAAGTGTGGCCCAGGTAAGGTGGGCACCAGCTGTGATTAGACAAAGTCTCAAGTTTACAGGAGCCTCCACATATCTGCAAAGGGCATTTTGCCAGCAGTCTTTCTTGGCATTGAACATTTGTGTCATGACACGATCAGGACTGCCTGGATAAGAACAGAGATGGGAAACACAGGTTTTTCAGGGTCCCAGTATTCTAAATGTCTACTTCCTCCATGACTGCCACTTGCTTTTGGAGCAGGAGGCAATATCCACTCAGTTATAAAGGACAAAAGGAGGTTGAGACAGGAGACAGCTGTCAAACTGAAAAGAGTTCCCTGGGCAAAGAACAGAATCCTCCAGTTACATGCTCAGCATGGTTTTACAAACTGTAGACAGATGATTCCTTTGTCCTTCCTGGATTTTTGTGTCCTCATCTTTAAAATGGATCATATAATCTGTTGTGTTGCATCCACTAGTCAGCTAAAATAGAGTACTACAAAAACTAGTGACAGTCACGCATGAATTTTATTGAAAATGAGAGGCAAATGACAAGCAAGGCAACCGATCAGGATCGGCAATCGATTGGGACCAACACTCCTTACCAGGGTGCGGCCCCCAACAGCGAGTTACACAGCTTTTTATAGTATTCTGTCCACTAGGGCTCACAATTTCGAACTGGACCCCTGGTATGCAATGAACAATAAAAAGAAAACCAGAATATTGCTGTAAGATAACAGTTAACAATAACAAACCCAATAACAGATCCAAGATATGGTTGTAAGATAACAGTGAAGGACACATTTCGGTCAACCTAGTTCCTGGGAATTTGGGCCTACATAGTTTCACAAGATACACCCTCAGCTGTTAGCAAGCAAAGCTGATATATACAGAAGCAAGAGGTCTGCAATTAGCTTTTAGCCACACTCACTCCATTTTGATTCTGATTCTACAGTTGCATAGTGGATATTGCAATGATATGTGGGAGCTGTCACTTTTGTGTTTCATAATAGGATCAAGTCACTCTCCTCACTGGGTGGTGTCACATCAGGTACTGGAATGAGCAGAACTTGTGTTGGGAAAGTTGCTTAGCCTTTCTAGGGAAAGAATTTCTCTCTCTCTCTCTCTCTTTTTTTTTTTTGACAGGCAGAGTGGACAGTGAGAGAGAGACACAGAGAGAAAGGTCTTCCTTCGCCGTTGGTTCACCCTCCAATGGCTGCCGCGGCCGGCGCACCGCGCTGATCCGATGGCAGGTGCCAGGTGCTTGTCCTGGTCTCCCATGGGGTGCAGGGCCCAAGCACTTGGGCCATCCTCCACTGCACTCCCGGAACACAGCAGAGAGCTGGCCTGGAAGAGGGGCAACCGGGACAGAATCTGGCGCCCCGACAGGGACTAAAACCCGGTGTGCCGGCGCCACAAGGTGGAGGATTAGCCTATTGAGCCGCGGCGCCGGCCAAGAATTTCTCTTGATAACATAAACGAAGCCAACTTGGAGGGCCTGTGTATATATATATGGAGGGATGAGAGTCAGCATTGTCTATCATCTTAATGAAAGTGAAACTGACATGCTTATTAATATTTCCCAAAATTAATGAGCTGTGTGGCCTCTTGCCATGTATTCAGAGAAGAATTCTGAATACTAGCTCAAATAGACCAGCCAACATGGTAAGTTTTTAAGGATTTTATTCAGTGAGAGAAATGCATAGGAGAATGAGGGCTTTATCTAATGGAGAAAGAAAAGTCTAGAGACTAAGTTGGGGTCCATACAAAGCAGAGAACAGGCCAGGAGCCATGTGCAGCAAGAATTTGGTTATGAGCAGCCACAAGAAGCTTAGCACGGGTAGTGAGGCAAAGGTAGAATGATTTGGGGGCACTCTTCACCTTTTATGTGCTTTCCAAGGGGGGAGTGGCTGCATAGTCTGATGGCAGGTGAGATCAGGCAGGGGCGTGAGATCGCACAGTGGGCATGGTGGAGGGTGTGGTCTCCAGCTTACAGACCTAATAGGTTTCATTCTATCTGCCTGCCTATCTCAAAAGGAGCAGATTATCTGTGAGGCCGTGGGAATATAGAACCTGTGCATGGGGATCACACCAGCGGCGGGGGTGGGTGGGTGGGTGGGTGATGCACTCACAGAAGTCTAAGGGAAGCTTTGATAATCTACCAGTGATATGAAGATTTTGCCTTGTTGCAGGCTGACCCTGCCATAATTGTCATCTCCCTGATCAGAGACACAGTGCTGATGGATCAGAAAAGCATGGCAAGGCATTTGTTTAAAGACAGAAAATGGGAAACTTTGGTGTAATGCCGACCCTACACAGATGTTCGTGTCTCTGCACATATAGGCCACTGGGTTTGTTGTGAGTGAGTGGACATTTCTGAATTTAATGAAGATGATGAAAAATGAGAATAAGAAACTACTGCCGATAGGTAACAGTGAATGATTAAGCATTGGGAATGAACAGGTAAATAAAGAAAAGGATCTCAAAAAGAACAGAAAGGGGACCAAGGCAGCCACAGATTTCAGATGCAAAGCATAAACAAAACTGCAGATTGTGCTGATATAATTTGCTCGGAACCTGAAGTAGCTCTGCTAAAATAGCTGTCTGTTGTCTTTGTCCTATTTGTTAATCTGAACCAAAATGAACTCACCAGCCTTGGGTATTTCCTTCACATAAAGAGAACCCCTGTTCTCTCCTGTAATGCAAACCAGAGGAAGATGTGTATCTGCTTCCTACACAGTTCTCTTTAGGTCCTTGTTAGTGAACATAACCAGCAAAGAGGGAGCAGGTAAAGGGAGCAGTTAGGGAGTATCTGGCCAAGCTGCAACTTCAAAAAAGAAGCACCTAGACAAAAGCATGTTTATGTCTCACGTCATATTTTAAAAACATTTTTATTAACATAAGAGAACAGATTTAATGTATTTCATGGGTACAATTCTAAGAAGAGAACCATACTTCCCTCCCTTCACCTTTCCCTCTGTCAATTCCTTGTTTTTCTTAAATTTTGGCAAAAACATGACTTCAATCCATAATCACAGGCTTAATTCATCATTAGCCATAATATTCAACAAGTAAAAAGTAGAAAGACCACAGTTCCACAGGACTATAAACAAGGGTCAAAAACAACAATCAGATCACAAGATGTCTATTTCATCCCTATGCGTTTTGTTGTTGTTGTTTTGTTTTGTTTTGTTTTCTATATTAACTACCACATATCAGAGAAAACATATGACATTTGTTCTTTTGGGACTGGCTTATTTCCATGAGCATAATGGTTTCTGGTTGCATGTGTTTTGTTTTATGTCACAGTATTAAGAGAGGGCCCAGAGGCACCACATCTGCAAGGTCTTTAGAACTGTACTCCCAGGGCTGCAGTACGCTACACTCAACTTAAGCTCAGCACATGGTGTCAGTGGGGCGGCCGTCCACGTGTGCTCGTGCCATGGGTCTACCACGCAGGGACAGTGGAGGCTGCTCCCCAGCAGCTGCTGTCCAGTGCAATGAGCACCCGCTGCTCTCTTTCTCTCTGGCATCCTCTCCTCCTATGGCAGCCACACTGTGTTCCAGAGAGGACTGCTTGTTCCTTCTTAGAGGGGACTGCCCTGTGCTATCTATGACCACACCCTTATGCAGCCCATCAAAACCAGCAGGACTTTCTTGGTTTAATTTCTGTCATCCATATCCCACCTGGCTCTCAGGGAGCTACTACTAGAAGCAGAGGAAAAGGACATCCCAGAGAATTCACTGGAGCAAAGTTCTTTCACTCGTGCCATGGACCACCCCCGAATGACTGCTACCAGCCTGAGAGTAGCATGGAATGTACACTCAATGAAGAGGAAGCCCACTCTGTTCTGGATGTAGACAGTGAACATTCTGATTCCCACAAAGAAGGAGCTGTACACACACTCCCAGGCAGCCTCACATTCCTCTGTCTGGGCTGATGAGGCTCACCTCTGAGCACAGGCCCTGAAAACACACATTCTTGTGAATCAGGGACCAGGTGGGGACATTAAACAGACATCAGGTGAGTCCAGGAGCTTCTCTCTGCTCTTCACATACTGCCTTTTCCCACTGGACCCCGACAAACTCATATACACTTTGTTGGACCTGTATGGGAAGTGCCTTTCAGACTTTCTAGTTCGGAAACAATGTCTCTTGTCATCTGCAATGACATAATTTTTGTTTTAAAACAGTGTACCTGGAGTTCTATGCCAGTTCAAAGCTTTTGGCAACCTTCCCTCTGTGTTAGCCATGTTATGAGCCTGGTTTCATTGCTTTCAACCTGACTCTTTATCTCCTCTAAGGTGGCTTGTCTTAGCTAAGCCATCATCTCAAAACCAGGACATAAATACTTCTATATTTTTCTTCCTTCTATGTTTCCAAGAATTATGGAGGGGTTCTGTAACTTCCCCACATAATGAACGCCCAATGTTTATTTCTAACAGCACAGGCTGATTTATGAAAGGGGCTACAGAATTCATCCAGTCTTGCGGTTCAATTCCTCTACCATGATTAAACACGATATCAGATGGGAAAGTCAGTATTGCAGCAACACTCCTAGAAATCAGTTCCCAAAGGCCTTGGTGAGTGAGATCTGTTTGCTCAGACTCAGGACAGAGGACATGGTGATGATCATCTGTCCTATCAGGGTCATTTGCCCCATGGCACAGGCCAGGCAATCCAGTGACTTCTAACAAGTGTCAGTCTGAAGCTTGGGGGAGTTTCTCACACATCCTTTATTACACTGAATAGGCTCATGCCCCTGTGCAAGGTTTAGACACAGGGCTGGGCAAATGTGAAGTGGGATAGAGGCTATGTCATTGGCCTTCTATTATATATTTGTGGAGAATCAAAGTGATCCTGAAGAAGGGAAAGGACAAGACCAACTTGCCCCAGGTAATGTGGTCAAATCATGGGCTGTTAACTCACTGGCAGCATCTGTAGAGCTCATATCCAAGGAAATCAGAAAGTGATAAATCTGCCTATTTCATCCAGTCAGCAAAACACAGAGTACCCTTTTAAAGACTTTGCTGTTTTCATTGGGGTACTTGTATATTTTCCTATTCTGCATTAAAGTCTCAGTTGACCATTTAGAACAGAAATGGTCTTAGAGATCTACAGGAAACATCTGCACTGTACCTACAGCTTATAAACCACAGTGAGGAGTTTGTTGCCTGTTTGGTATTAACATGTAGACAAGGAACTCACAGCAAGAAAATTAGGTAGACAAAAACCAGTATTACGCCATGTCATCATCTTGAGAGAAAAAGGCCTTAATAGGTATCTAGGGCTATATAAGGCCTAAAATATATTTAATTGATTACTACATGAAAGATTCAATGTAATTTGAGGAATAGAGGAAAAGCCACCATCCGACATAATCTGTCATAAAGCTTGACTGCTCTAGATTACGTGCTCAATGTCTGTGTTTAAAAGCAGAGAGAAAATCGGGCAAATGTATTGAGCACCTAATCCCCTCTCTCTCTCTGTCTCTTTCCTCCCCTCCACAACACTCCAGTCTAACTTTATATCACCATGGCAGCCACCCTGTGTTCTACACAAAAGAACACACTATTTCTTAAAATGCATCCTTGCCTTTTCTTTAAACCACATTCAAATGTACTGTCAAATCTTCCTAGGTCACTGTGGCGTCTGATCCACCTTGGCTCATCATGGAGCTTCCTCCAGTGGAAGAGCCTGAAGTCCCACAGCACCCCCTGGTGTGTGCTTATTGCATACAGTCTGTCCTGGGCTGTCTGATGCCTACCAACCACGTACCAGCTGTTTATTCAATGAAAGAACAGCAGTGTTCCCTGGAAGGCGATGTAGACAGTGAGTACACAGTGTGAAGGTGACAAAGCTCCCAAGGGTGTCCTAAGTATCCAGAAACATCCTTGCACTCCTCACCCCAAACTGCACTGAGAGATGTCACTGAGGAAATTCTGATTGTATTCAAATCATGAATCCAGTTTGTGATTCCAACTTTTACTCTCTTTCTTTTCCTGGATATTACCATGACACTCTGGTGCCACTGCCAAGAAGGTGGAACCAGAGTCGTGGTGACAGATTCTGAGTTTACCATCTCTTGGCTGTTTACCATAGCCACGGTATCTTTTTCTTCTTATGTATTTACATATGAATTCCTTCCTCTGGGAGGCTTGAAAAAGAAAATCTGCATGCATCTAATAGCTGTCGAGAGCATTCATTATGATCATGTCCAGAGTACCCAAGCCAGTCAGAATTGTTCAATAAAAAATTCTGAATATCTGTTATCTGATCCTTTGCTTGTTCCCGTGAGTTACCCTTAGAAAGTGACTTCATATATTTCATCTGACACAGAACAACTTTTAAGATCTCTGAGTTTTAGGGAGCTGTCTTCCTTCGCTCATGCAGAAGATCTGATTTTCTGCTTCCTGTCCTTAGACATCCCTCGTAGGCCAGTGCCACCATTAGGAACCTTCATGGGCACTGTTGCAGGCACGTTCAGGAACGTGCACAACCTGGGCCCACAGCTCCCATCGTTGTGAAATAAGGGGCAGCCGCCCTATGAACGAGCCGTCCGTCTCGTGGCTCTTCATGGGATTCATGAGTGATACTCATCTCCATGGCCCTGTCCTGTGTTCCCTCCCCATAGAGATCCGGCTGTGCTCAGATCTGCAGAATCCCAACCGCTCCAGCTGGGTTCTCTCATCCTTTTCTCCACCACTCTCAGTTTCTCCTCCTGGAGTTCCTGGGGCTGGCTGGGGCTCGTGTCAGGCAATGCTCTCCTCTGAGAAATGAGGAGACCCGTGTTCTCAGAAGAGGTGGGGGTCCTAGCAGGTAATAAGCACCACCCAGCACCTTGAATAGGTGTCCTGGAAAGTTAACATTGGGGCACGGGGGTGCAAGGCCCCTGACACAGTCGTGATAGCCTGTGGTGTTCAGTCCTCTCCCCTCCCCTGGTCTCCTCTCCTTCTTGGACTCCCACAGTCCTAGCTGCCCTCGCCCAGAATACTGCCCCCGCTCACTGTCCAAGGAGGCCTGAGCATGAAGCCAGGCTCCCAGTGAGGTTTTGCAGACCAGGGTGCTTTCACAGCTCATCATTCATTCTCCAGCTCTATTCTGGGATTTCTCCCTGGCATCTGGTAGCACATTTGTTTCTCACGACGGCTTCTCTCTCTCATTCTTCAGGTGCCTGAAATATTGCTCCCACTCCAGCTGACCAAAAGAATGATAACATTTTACATAATATCCTCCAATTCCCAAAGTAGTAACTGCTTCAATTAGATAAATACATGAACACATGCAGTTAAACCATGTCACATACAACATATGTACTTGGTATATATTAACTATAGTGTGTATTATGTATATATGAAATATATCTGTGCTTATGAAAGACTTGTTAATCTCCAGTGTTAATCTTCCTCAGTTCTTTTCCCTTCAGTTGTTTTATTTTTATACATTTATCATTATATAATATGTATAAAAATCAACCAAAATGAAAATATCTTAGTATCCCTGTAGACGTCATCTTATTCTTTGGACTTTCTTGCTCCAGGCCACTTTCCTTATTTGGACAGGATGTCATAGAGATATTAGGTATAAATATTGATCCTGATGGTTGTGGTTTCATTTTTAGAGCTAGGTTTGATTGTCACCATGTAATGAAGAACCCTACCTAGCTGGAGGACAATGCTTGTGAAGAGTCAGCCACCAACACACACGATCATCAAGTGATCGGCCACATCAATGTCCCAGGTGCCCAGAAACAGAAGAATAACAAAAGAAAACCACAGTCCAGCCAGTGGTAACAGCCAGGCAGACTCCCTAGTGAGGAGATTATCAAAGGAAACCCACGCCTCAGCACTGGAAAACTGCAGTACAGCAAATGGAAACTAGCATGCAGGTTTCCCAGGCCTTCAACCCTACAATACAGAAGTAATCATGCCTTCCTCTTAGATACATTTGTTCCCTAGTGTTCTCTACATGAGGCCATAAAACATTCTCCCACAGGCCAGCAGCTGTGTAATCTCTGGTCTTGGTTCCCACAGGCCAGGCCTTTCCATGTCCATCACCTGTTTGCAGTCTGAGCTTTGCTCTACTCCCACTGCACGTGTCTCAGTCTTCTTTATCATAGCCACATCAAAACCCAGCTCCACAGTCTTCATAGGATCTAAAGGTCATCCTTCAGCTGCTAAACACATGGAAATTTGCCCAGAAGCACACACATTGTAGGCTTTCTTGCATCCCCTTCCCTGCTTCCACAAACCCACTTCTTCCTTGTGGAAGTACAGCTTTCGTAAATCACTTGTACATGGATCTCCTTGGGTCTACTGTTGGGGAGTGTGACTAAGCCAGTCCTACGCTCTTCCACACATGAATTGGAAGTGCTAAAACTGAGAGAGAGAGCTCTGATGTAAAAAAGTGAACTGGGACCTGGATTGCGGGGCATTAGGGTGGCAAAGGTGGTGCCAAGAGGAAGTTAGATGGGCGGAGTCCGGGTTGTTTACAAGAAAACTTGATTGGACACAGGCATCAGTTCTTGGACCCTATGGAAACCGAGCGCACGATAGGGTAATCTTTAAAACAATTGGCTGGCTTCTATTCCCCTCCCCTATAACTCTGCGGTTTTTTGCTTTAAGAGAGGCTTACAGCGCAATAATAAACAAGTTCCTGCTTGGCTCAACTCCCCAAGACGTCTGATTGTCTCCGGGAAAAAGGGAGGCTGGGGAACAGGCGAGCAGCGCATTACCTTTCCTCGGACCCAGTCCATCCTCGTTCGGGTGGACTAAGACCCTGCACTGGATCACAGGCACGAGATTTCTATTGGCCTGGAGTAGTTTTTTTTCTTCCTCCCAAGAAATACACACCTGTGCTAAACTGCACAGGGTTTCTGCTGACTCAGCATCTGCACCTCATGGGCTCATTCGAGCTGGAGTTACCTGGAGGACTTGGTTGCACTCTAAAAAGAAATAAGTTCCAAGTAGACAGAGAGGCCAAGATTTCAAAGGGCACAGGGAATTATGTGCTGAGCAATTCTGGCCTCCGTATTTCAGTCCTAAGAGCACTTCTATATGTTCATGATGTAGGAGTTGCTGGTACAAAGACCAAACAGTAGGCATGGGTCCACACTGGTGGGACAGAAGATCACAGAGAGAGCGTGGACACGAGCGGATACTGCTGACTGTCCTTCTGTTATCAGCACAGAGTCTGCGTGCTCCTCGGGGGATGAGGAACCCTCCCCAGGTACAGGGAGTGCCCTGAAGTTCCAGCCATGAATAAGGGGAAACCTCATGTCATCAGCCACTTCGATGTCCCAAGTGCCCTGAAGTTCAAGTTTACCAAAGGAAAACCGCAGGCCAGCAGGGGGAAACTCGCAAGCACATTCCCTGGCATTATCATGAAAGGAAAACCACACTCCAGCAAGTGGAAACTCGCATGCAGATTCTCTGGCCAGCAGGTTAATGAGACAAAGCCAGAGCCCAGCACGTGGGAACTGGCATGCAGATTCCCCGGCCAACAGAATATCAAGAATACTGCAGTCTAGCCCCGGGGGATCTCATGTGGATACTGCAGCCTTCAAGGCTAGGATGGAGAGGTAGTCACGTCAGTTCATCTTTGCTGCCTTTGTTCCTTATTACTCCCTACGTGGCCTTCTAGCTTATTCTGTCACCAGGCTGCTTCTCTCCCATGGCAGATGGGACCTCTATCAGGTGTTACCTCCACTGCCCGCAGCCACCACCCTATCCTGTCTGTCACCTGTTTGCACTCTCAGCACTGCTGGGCTCTCCCTGCTGCCGCCCCCTCTTCCTTACCAGTCCACAGCAAACTCAGCCCCATATCCTCGGTGTGATTTCTGGGAGCTTGCCTGAAAGCACACACACTTTCTTGGCTTCCTTGTTTCCCATTTCCTGCTTCCCCAATCCGTCCAATGCCTGCTCCTTCTGGGAGCCCTGTCTTCATAAGTCATTTGGACATGCATCTTCTCCGGTGTCCTTCTGAGAGCCTCATGCAATCCTACACCCTTTATTTCCACATGTGAATTGGAAGTGCTAAAACTGAGGAGGAAACTCTGATTCCAAAAATGAATTGGAATGTGGGTCACAGGGGAGAGATCTCTATTGGTCTGGAGTAGTTTTTTCTTCCCAGAAATGTACACCTGTGCTACACTGCCAGGGGCTTCACCTGACTCAGCATCTGCACCTCATGGGCTCATTTGAGCTGGTGTAGGAGGAGTAGGAGTAGGAGCGGGAGGACTAGGTGGCACTCTAAAGGGAAGTCAGCTCCACGTACACAGAGAGGCCAAGATTTCAAAGGGCACAGGGCATTATGTGCTGAGCAATTCCGGCCTCCATATTTAAGTCCTAAGAGCACTTCTGTATGTTCAGTGAAGAATCTAGAATAATGGACTCAGTTGAATCAGAATCAAGGAACCTAGTAGAGTTTCGAGAAAGGGAGTGATTACATGACGATGTCCACTTCAAGGCCAGGGGGAAGGAGACGCATGCTAGGAGAGAGTGGGGATGCAACAGGCATGGTGTGACATAGGGCAGGTCAACCGAGCAGTCTCAGAGTCAACACTGGGTGAGCTCTGAGTCAGCAGGGACTCTGACCAGCACTAAAATTTTAGTATGATTTACATTGGAAAGGTGGGATTCAGGCATTGGCCCTTTAAAAGAATTCCTCTGACAAGCACCTGGGGTTAGAAGGACTATGGAGCCAACAGAACTATGACAGAAATGTCTCTGTGTGGAGTCCCCTCCTTCCTGCAGCAAAGTCAGCTAGATGGAAGCTAAGACCATCACAAGCAGGTGCGAAAGGCAAAAGGGGTCAGGAGAACTTGGGTGAGAGCACCCACCCTGGTTTGGGAAGGCCGAGGGCCCTAACTCTGCCCCACAGGCTGGGCTGTCAGCTCAGGTCAGGTCAGTTGTGCCTTTCAGCAGCCTGAGATGCCCCCGTCAGCCCTCCTCTCTGCAGGAGCTCAGTCTCTCCCTGGGCTCTGTAACCTCGGAGCATTGGCTGCAGCTCAGCTCTCAGCAGGACCTGACCCATTCATTTTCTTCTCTCCCTCTCTTAGATGCCACTGCTGCTGGAAGTGTAGAAAGATAGCGCCGATTTATGTAAGAAAAAGTAGCTCAAACAGGAGCTCGGGGTAAATCCCAGACAGAGCACGGAGAGAGGACTTTGACCACCATGAACCACTCTTGATGGTTTCCACCACGGGAGGCTGGGGGATGAGAGCTGTGACTGTCTTTCAGCCTCTGACTGGTTAAACACCTACAGAGACCAAGGCCTGAATGCAGAGACATTACAGAGAGACTCTCACCTTGCCCTGTCACCTGCCTCCTGCAGAGACCCGAGGACTGAGGAGCAGGAAGAGACCGTGGATGGACCGGGACGCCCGAGGCCACGGGCGGGCTGTGCTAGGTGTGGGCGGTCTGCCACTAGCGCTCCTGCTGATGAGGGTCAGCCTGGGTGTAACCCTCGGGATGATCTGACTCCTGCACGGGCGCTCCACTGAGCCGGACAGCTGACCCGTCTCCTCCCACGGTCAGTGTTCCCACAGATAAGACAACATTGAGGAGGAGAGACATTTGGGGTAAAGGTGATTAAAAGGATCTGCTGCTTTGCTGCTTTTGAGCTGCAAACATCTCCTGTTTTTGTGGTCTGGGGTGTGGGGGGTGCACGCTGACTGGTCTGCGGGTGCCGGGTGAGGTCTGGCTCAGTGGCCTGTGTGCGGAAGTTACCTGGTGATTGCCTCGGGATGAAGTTCAGCTGCTCCACTGAGCCATTCAGGGCCTGCAGGGTGCTTCCTGCCGCGTGCCCTCTGCCTGCCAATACGTCCTGTGTGCCTGCCAGTCGTCCTGGCTTTAGGGTGGGTCGGCTGTAGATGAGCTGCCTGCTGGATCTGTCCATTGCGGAGGCGCGTTGTTCTCTCTGATTATTAAGAACTCCGGAGTGGGCGGCGCCCCAGAGCTGAAGCGGGAAGTGAGTGGGCAGTGGCTCTCCCTGAGTTCCAGTTTCCCAGGAGGCCGAGTCCTGTCCTGCGGTGGGGATATGGAAAAACAGGGTTTGGTGGGAGCGGTTCTGGGAGGTGGGCGTGGATGGGTACGATGAGACCAAGTTGATGGATGAGAACAGCAGTGACGGCCGGGCGGGACTCCAGGAAGAGCAGGCGAGGTGCACTCCTGGCTAAGGACAGGACACAGGACAGCTGGTCTCCAGGCAACCCTGAACATCCCCGAAACACCAGAGCCAAGCAGGGGGGTCTTGTCAGTAGCCCTGTCACCAAGGCGCTCAGCTCTGCGCAGCTAAGGATACTGCACGGGCTGCCAAGTCTCTGGGGTGAATGGGGCGGCGTTGGTGGTGGTGGTGGTGCTGCTGCAGGACATTTTCAAGGCTCCCAGAGCCCAGAGCAGCAGGGTGGGGTTACTGCAGGGGCAGGAGAGGGCTCTGGCTGCAGGAAGGGCAGGGTTTCTCGTTCCTGTGTCCAGGGCAAGGAAAGTTGTGCCCTCTGCAGTAGTTGCATGCCTGCTGCTGGCGTAGGAGATGCTGGTACAAAGAACAAAACCACCAAATACCACTGCTGTGGTAGCACCTGTTTGTCTCCCTTAGCTTTCTTGCTTCCTTTTTCATATCTGTAAAGAAGAAAATTATCCACCAGTTTTCCTTTCATGAAAATTCAGAAAATAGGGAGGGTGTTTTGTTTCAGGACAAGGGTTGTCTCCTCTCAGCGCCCTTTCAGTGATGTGCTCGCCAGTCTGTACGTGGATCACGTTCAGGTTTCATTGTGTACTTTTAACCCCTAATTGGCAAGATTTTGTTTTATATTATTTTTACACTAACACTGGGGGATGTGATCAGAATTTGAGGCCAGTTTCCTAGTTCATAGCTCATCAGGAAGTTATCTTCATAATAAATTTGAGGTGATAGCTACTAACATTGCAAACCTGGATCACACTTCCCTTATTTAGGCGAATGGTGATTACGGACACGTGGTGGGGGCGCACCTTGACCAGGCTGCAGACTTGAGGTTGCTGCTCCGCTCATGGCTGTCAGTGCACTCAGCTTCTCTGCTTCCGAGAATCAAGAATCATGGCTGCTCAGCTTCTTCCTGGGCACCAGAATAAGGAGTCTTGCTCAGTAGAAACCTACCTATAAAGTATCAGAGCCTGTGTGGCAAGAACATCAACTTTTGTTCCAGTAATAGGTCTCTGAGAAAACTCAATCAGGGAGGATGCAGAAACTGTAACATCATGGAGATTCTTGGCAGCCTCTGAAGGAAATGATCTCTTTACTTTCAGCTCCGGTATCCCATATGGGTTCCAGTTCGAGTCCCAGCTGCTTCACTTCTGATCCAACTCCCTGCTGATGCACCTGGGAAAGCAGTGGAAAATGAGTCAAGTGCTTGGGCCCTTGCACTAGCATGGGAGACCCAGAAGAAGCTCCTGGCTCCTGGCTTCAGACTGGCCCAGCTCTGGCCATTTGAGGAATGAACCAGCGGATGGATGATCTCTCTCTCTCTCTCTCTCCTTCTCCCTTTCTCTGTAACTCTACCTTTCAAATAAATAAATAAATCTTTAAAAAAAAGCCACAGAGCAAAACAAAATTTGTTTACTTTGTTGGACAAACCAAATTGGTTCTCAAAATGCCCAGTGCTTATACAAAGTTATTTAGTAGCTCCAAAATAATCCACCTAGTCATATATGACCAAGAGTGAAATCATCCTGTGTCTAGTTATTTTTTACCTTTCCTATTAGTTTCATCATTACCGACATAGATGAAAATTGGTCCAGAAATTCCGGAGTCTTTTTTTTTTAAAGATTTATTTTATGTATTTGAAAGGCAGTGTTACACAGAGAGATATATATAGAGAGGTCTTCCATCTGCTAGTTCACTCCCTAAATGGCTGCAACGGCCTGATCCAAAGTCATGAGTCAGGAGCTTCTTCCGGGTCTCCCACGCAGGTGCAGGGGCCCAAGGACTTGGGCCATCTTACACTGCTTTCCCAGGCCATTGCAGAGAGCTGGATTGGAAGTGGAGCAACCGGAACTTGAACTGGTACCCTATGGGATGCCGGCGCTACAGGGGGTGGCCTTACTCGCCACGCCACAGTGTTGGCACCTCCACAAAGTCTTTGAATCTGCTTTTAGTTTTGTTTTATAAACATGAAAAATGTCAGGAAATAAAATTTCAGAGTTGAAAAATGAACTTTAAAGAATAATAATTTGAGAATGTAAAAATATACTGTTTGTGATAGGCTTAAAATTTTACCATGCATTAACCATCCCTGCTTATACCAATTATTATATTCATGTTATACATTGATTTCTAACCCAATTCTTTTGAATATTTGTAGATGTTGGCATTTTGTAGTTAAAACATTAAATTCTTGACCAAAATGTAATTTATACCAAATTTGGTTTTAATATCTATCAATTTTTTCTCTATCACTTGGAATTTTAAATTTCAATGTTACAATCCATTACAAGTAACTTGTCAAACATCTAATATAGGGTTTATCAATCTTTTAAAGATTTATTTATTTATTTAAAGGCAAAGATGAGGGGAGGCAGACAGGGCAGGGGTGGGGTGGGGGAAACAGAGAAGGAAGACGGTGGAGGGGAGGGGGAGCGATAGGGAGAGAAAGAGAGAGAGAGAGAGAGAGAGAGAGAGAGGGAGAGAGGGAGAGAGGAAGACTTCTATGTATGATTACTTCTTAAATGCCTGCAAGCCAGGGCTGGACCAAGCTGAAGTTCTGCATCCAGGAACTCTCTGGTTCTCTCACACAGGTGACAGGGATCCAAGAACTTGAACCATCTTCTGCTGCCTCCCATCATTAGCAGGAATGCTGGACTGGAAGCAAGCATCTGGGTCTTGAACCAGGCACTCTAATATGGAATGCCAGGGTTGTAAGTGGTGGCATAACCCAGTGTGCCACAATGCCCATCAATGGGAGTTTTTTTAAAAATTAATTTATTTGAAAGGTAGAATTACAGAGAAGGGGTAGAGGTAGAGGTGAGATATCGTCCATTTGCAGATTCACTCCCAGATAGAGGAAAGTCCTTCTGCCTAACTGGGATGGGTTTTGGACCTTCCTGCATTTTGGACTTGACCTAGAACCACACACCATCTCTCCCACTCTCTGCCAGCAGCTCCTGGACTTCTTAGCCTCCATGAACACATGACACATTTCTGTCTTTTACATATGGTCAGCCCTTGGTTATCCCTGGGTCCACATCTGCAGATTCCGCTGTTAATTAAAAAAAATTCAAAAAATGCATCTGTACTGAACATGTACAAACTTTTTCCTCTTGCAACCATTCTACAGACAGTACATCATTTGCATTGTGTTTATATTAAGTATTATAAGTAAGCTAATGATGGCTGAAAGCATATGGGGGAATATATAGGTAAAATGCAAATACTACACCATTTTATGTACAAGACTTGAGCATCACTGATTTTGGTGTCTGCAAGGGGTCCCAGAACCCATCCTCCACAGATGTTGATGGACAGCTGTCCATATCCTATAAGTCCTTGCAGAGTCTTGGCTGCCACAGATTGTGGTCCCAAGACATGAGGTGTGGGTCTGATGAATTCTTACAAATATGGAAGCAGCTTCAGACCTGAGCAACAGGTAGAATTTGGAAGACTTTTGAGGTATATACTACACTATGGATGTGAACGGTGATTCTGATGAAGTGTGTGATGAAAAAGAAAGATTCTCGATGAGGACTAGAATGTCCTATAGTGGGCTTGAGCCACCAAAGTTTCTCCAAATTACCACATACTCACTGATTACAGTGCAAGAAATACTGTAGAGTCAACAGTTCTTTCTGTGGGGTTGAAAAATGCTTCCCCACCCCTCCAGCTTCCACTGGAAAAAAACATTCAAAATCCAAAGGTGCTAGATATCAAGTGTTGTCTTTGCACAAATTTGGGGGTTGATACCCGAAGCTGAGACAAAGACACGTAGTTTCTGAAGGCTCAGCAAGACCCTTTTTGCCCATTCCTTGGTGCTGCAGTGACACGTGGCCCTGTGTACTGAAGTCTGCTTTCATCTGCCTTTCTTCACTGCACTTCACACCTTGCACTCACTGTGAGTCCCTGAGGACTGGCACCTAAGAGGCACCCAGCTTTGCTCAATGCAAGAAGGTGCTCGGTTCCAGGGTCCTGGGGGACACTGTGACCTGTACCTCTTGGAGGGTGTGAAAGGTTTTTATCAGTGACTGTGATTTAAGCCATTGTCCTGCAGTTAGATCAGGCTGCCCAGCGTGAAGAGGTGTCTCTCGCTGCCCTGCGTGACACAGAGAACCACAGGCCTTGCCACGAAGGACAAGTCCAGGAGAGAACTCTGGGGTCTACTTCAGCCAAACAACCTGCTCCTGAGCACACCCCTGAAGGTCACGAGTGGTGTGCCACATTATTGTAGTGTGATACGCAGGGACGCGGCAGGAGCAGTCAGAATCCAAATCACAATACCAGACTCTGTTCTTGATTGAAGCTGAAAATGTCATGTGGTTTTCCCCTTGAACCTGGCAGTTCTCCGCATCCTGCCTGCCTAGACGTGGTGGTTCTTCATGCACTGCATGAGGATAATTCAACACCGAGAGGCACAGAGACCCCTGGAATGCAGGAGTCAGTAGTATCCCCAGGGTGGGGGATGAGAGTCTGAGACACTGAAGTTCCTCAAGCTTCCAGGAAGACAGGAAGGGGCCATCTCTTCTTGAGTGGTTAGGACCTGGTGCGCCTCTGTATAGAAGGAGTGCTTGGCTGGTTTTCTCGGGTCCTGCCCCAGCCAGAGGAGCCCGGTTCTGCTGCCATCACCACATGGAGGTGCTGTGATCCTTCCACATGGCACTGGGCTTGCAAAGTGTTCCCTCTGGTTTGGAGGTCGCTAGGCATTTTAGCTTCTTGGAACTGGAGCTCGTTTATTTTGGTCAGCCCAGGTATGGAACTGTCTTGGATTAGCCAGTTTTGCCCAGGCCTGAGGACTACCTGGGGACCCTCAGCCACTGAGCCTGGATGTCTAGCACCAGTAGAGTTCATCTCTTCACTCAGTTTCGCCAACAAACACCCCAAGGGCTTCTGACCTGAGAGAAATAGATTCCTCTTCTTCTAGGACTGCATTAGCCCATTCCTGTCATCTGATGTGTGTGTGTGTGTGTGTTCAGCAGGGTGGGAGTGAGGAAAGGGAAGGGGAGGTGCACCCCAGGAGAAAGAGGAGGTGGTGGACATGGAGAAGCCCTGGAGCTGGACAGGGCTGGGAAGGTGAGGAGGAGGCTGGCATTGTCGCAGAGCAGGTTAAGCCATTGTCTAGCAACCCACATGAGCACTGGTTCAAGTGACGGATACTCCACCTCTGATCCAAGTCTCTGCTAATGTACCTGGGAAAGCAGCAGAAGATGGCCCAAGTGGTTGGACTTCTGCCATGCAGGCAGTTCAGGCTCCTGATCATTTGGGGAGTGTACCAGTGGATAGAAGGTCTCTTTCGTCAAATATAAAAATCAACTAAAGATGGATCAAAGATCTAAATGTAAGATCTGGAACTATGAAATTGTTAGAAGGAAACAAAGAAGATAATTCAAGACAATAGTGTAGGCTTATTGGATAGGACCCCAGAAGCACAGGCAATGAAAACAGAAGTAGACAAATGGGATTATATCGAATTCAGAAACTTCTGCTGTTGTGCCCAGATCGTTAGATCCCTGCAGAGACCCCCAGAGAGTTGATCACTCCGAACTGCAAAAGCAAGGTTTATTCGGGAATACAAGCCGCGACAGGGACCCCATCCAACCAACCAGCACAGCGGAGGAAGGAGTGAGACCCCGTCTTTGTTTGGGAGAGTTTTTAAAGGAAAAAAGGGCTACATCAGCAGGAAAAAAGAGTTACATCAGTGGGGGCTTACAGCATGGAAGCTCTGGGTACAGGGAGTTACTTTGTTTAGCAGTCTCTACTGTGCTGTCCTCGGTCTACTGAGCTAGCTGTCCCTGGTAAGCTTTGATATCTCCGGAATGCCTGCTTTTACAAGGACCCGGGTCTGCTATGGGAAACGGAGGCTGCTTTTTTTATTGTTTTAAAATGGAGTCACTTTGGCTCTTCATTCCCCCCTTGTTTTTGTACATGTTTGAAAAACCCAACCATGGGTTTTGGACTGACATTTCATAGGTTTCACAAACATTTAAGGGTTTATATTGGGACTGTTGGAGCATTAATTGAACAGTGTCCAATTTTTTTTTTTTTAATAAACTGCACAAGTTTGTTAACAATGCAAGGACCAAAGGTTAAAATTAAAATCAGGAGAACAAGGGGCCCTATGAGTCTTGATAGTAGAGTGACTTGCCACGGAGAATTGAACCAAGACTCAAACCACCCCTGAGAGGCCTCCCGTTCTCTTTTTTGTTTTGCCAGCCCCTCCCTGACTTTAGCCAGCCATGTTATCTTTTAAGGCCTGAGTGATCAGTGTAAAAGCAGCATTTTTTCCCAGCCACATCAGCACAGCCCACCACATCAGTCCCAGAAGTCCAAGAGGGGCAGAGGGACAACAATTCGTCATCAGAGCCACCCCTGCTGACGTGGGGCAATGAGGCACTCTTCGCTGCCATGGGGCAATGTCTTGAGCTGCTGTCTCCTGGGTGGGGAGCCAAGCACATTCCTGTAGTAGCATTTGGTTGATTGCCTGGTTGCTGAAGGCTTTGGTTCGCTCCATTACCAGCTGTAAACACTTAAACAGACACTGTAGTATAGAGACAGGGTGAGAATAAAGCAGATTCCAGCCAAAACCGGGAGAAAAGCCACTCATTAGTGTGGGAGAGGATTATCAGTACACCCATGTTGGGAGTATAAATGGCAATCTACTACAGAGAACAAAGAATTTACAGAAATCCTCAGCGTTTAATTTTTGTTCTACTTTTATACATAGAATAATGACTAGTTATTTGTAGCATGTCTTTTAACTTTTTAATTTTATGCATTTACTTTTTCTGAACAAGGCGGAGCTGCTGTTGCTATGTGTAACTGAGACAATAGTTGATATTTAATAGGAAATACTGCTCACAGAACTGCACTCCCTACTAGCCAAATTTACCTAATAATGAATTATTTTGATAATGGAGAGTAGATACCATATGCACTAATTACACAGACGTTAAAGTCACAGTTTTAAACAAGGTAATTACATTTTGAAGTACACTACTTATGGTAATACTGCTTAAGAGATACTGCTGCCCCCACAGGATATGTGCAGAATGTCTGTATACCACTGACTTTAATAAGCAACAACATTACAAAGGAATGAGGCCCAGGAGTGGGCCAGACAGGGTCCAGAACAAAGGACAGAGTTGCTATTAGAGGAGTCAAGAAAGGTGTTGTCCAAGTTACAAATAAGTTTTCCGATTGAGAGGCGAAGAGAACCTGATAAAAGGGGCTTGATAATAACCTGGTGGCTTTAGGCCTTGTAAGTTAAGGGACCTAGACCTATTTATCTTTTTACATAGGGTACATTTTTAGGGAGGTATGAACCTCCTTGGGGAAGGCACTCTGTTGACTTTTTATTACTTACCTGGCCTGGGAGGAGAACTGGTCAGGTAAAGGTAGGTGGCATCTCCAACAGGAAATTTACAGCTCTGTCTGCAATGTTACTGACCCTACTTGGCCATTCTCTCAACAGTGGCGGTCACTTTGGAGGCTGGGCTAAGTGAAGGGCTTTTCAGCTTAGAGCCAATAAGATCTGTGGCTCTGACTTGAAGTCCTTCGACTCCAGGGCAGGTCCATTTTCAGTGATCCAACTCTTGGCTGGCAGAGCTGCCAGGGCTCTTCACAAGCTGACTTCTGCTGAAGCCCAAGCTTACCACACTGAAAGCCACTGCAGTGGCCTGGCCTGTTGGGTCTCCCTGAGGGCAGATCACTGTACAGAGCTGCCTGTAATAGGCATGCCACCCATCTTTACATTGCTTCTGATGTCCAGTTTTCTTTTCCTCCTGGTTTTTGTTAAAGTAGACCAGAGAATGCAAGTCAAGGGAGTGCTCGGTCCCACCTCTAATTTTTGTTGCCTAGACTAGAAGTCTAGAGTTATAGGCATATTTCTTATGAATATTTAGGTGGGCTGAGTTACTCTGATTTCTGAACATGGTTGACCATTAACAGAACTGACTTATGTCCTTACCCAAATAGCTATGCAAGGATACAGCCAGATTGTCACTACAAAATCTTACCAGTTACCAGCCATGCTTAAAAAACCTTGCACCACCAGAGGCAAAACAGATATATTACTCTGTGTGGTGTTGCCTGGCAGAGGCTTTAATTTTTTATGCTAGTCTTTAATCCAAGTAATTAAGTAATCTCACAAGGAATAATCATATATGGCAATAGGGTAAAAAAGGCAGGGGAGTTTTTTTATACACACACATTTTAAGAGTAATATCAAATGAAAACTTAGCAAGCAGATTCAATCATTAGACAACAACTTAGGAAAACACCTACCAGAAGGTCCTTCACAAATTTTAAGAATACATGTACTTGGAAACATCTGTTAAATACCCAACATGGTGTAGCTTGTTTAACCAGCAAATTTAAGCACAAGTATATAAAATGTTTTCAGTTTTTTTTTTCTTTTAACAAGTTTACAGAGATTTAGGTTACATGAATTTTTGATCAACTTTAACCGTTTAAATTTACGGGAAACATTCTGTTACAGATTACAATATAATCAAGCTCTACAGCAATATGTAACACTTGAAATAACTTTTTTGTATACAGAACATTTAGACCAGCAGGGACATGAGAAAAACATACATAAATGATACAGAGGAGTTGATTTAAAGGCTAACTACATTCAGATAGATGCATTTAGTTTCACAGCAAACTACAGGGTCCCATACTCAGAACAATAAAGCAGTTTCAGTGATAGTTGTTAGAATCTTTAACCTTTTTTATAAATCACCAATCGACTTGAATTACCTTTTGATCTTAGTAACCTCAGTTAACTATACTTTTTTCCAGTTGGTACCTGTAATACATTATTGGCTTTATCAGTTTACAGAGTCATCCCAAAGTACTGAATACAATAGATGTAGCTGGAAAAAGTCCATTGCAACCTATAGGAGGACAGTTAAACACAGAACCAACAATGCTTTAGTTTTATGAGCAGTAAATCTGATATACAAAACTGTGGATGACAAAAGACCTTAAGTTGTCATATTTAAAATTACAAACTTGTTAACCAACAAGAGACATTTGTTTACATTGCATTTTTGAAAGCACCTATAGGATTTTACAAGGCACACTTAATTTTTTTAGGCCTCTGGGGCCCCTTCATCAGGATGACTATTATGTTTAGTAACACTAGATTACCAGTCTTTATAATTTTTAGATATTTGTATCAATATTATTTTATATTATGACATAATACAGACCAAATTTGATCATTGTTACAGGTGATTATTTAAAGATTTGAAAATAAGCACATATTTAAATAACCCATAGCTCTTAATAAAAACTCAGTTGTTTTTAAACAATTAGAATTTAACAGAGACATCAAGAGAACATAATAGGTTAACTTATTGCTCTAACAGAGAATCAGTAATAGCTTTTGTGTCCAAAATTTTTTTTATAACTTTTTGTGACTTTTACACACCCTCTTTAACTTACTTGAAACATTTTATTTTTATACTTGTGATGTTTTTTATCTGTCAATTTTTTTGCTTTACATTTTAAAATAACCTATTAAAAATCTTTAAATTAAGACAACATTTTTAAACAAGGTAACACATCAAATTTCAGTATTAATTATTTTTGAGTGATGTTGGATTTTGCCTCTCTTGGAGCACTGCTCCATGCCACTCTGGCTGGAGGTCTTGGACTAAAAATTGCACTTTCAATCTCTGCTTGTCTGCTTGGAAATTCTTATTCCATGTAAGACAAAGAACTGGGGAAATATATTTTCTCTGTTGCCAGGTCCCTTGTAACACCAGGATACGTATTGACAGGTAGCTGGAATTAGCAGAGCCAGGACTCAAACCCAGGCACTCCAATATGGGATGCAGATATGCCAAGCAGTGGTTTAACACTATACCAAATACCCATCCATCTTAGTTTCTTTTCTTTTTTTCTTTAAGATTTATTTATTTATTTGAAAGTCAGAGTTACACAGAGTGGAGAATCCCACAGGAGTCTCAAAAAGAGTCACGGGTCACCGCTTACCTGGAAAGGAGGTAAACTGTGGGAACTCCACAGTAAAACATTGAGTTAAAAAGTTAGCACCAGCCTCAAAATAAAAGTAAAGTGCAGTTATAAATCAGGAGCTGAGGCAATACCTAACGGCTGTTAGGGAGATGCTCCTAATCATACCAAGCAGACATCTCTGGTCAGGCAGATAACAGTGTGCTATAGGCAATACCCTCCTACCCATGCTGACTGGACCGTTCAAACATAAGTAAGGTGGGAACAGTAATGACTGGACCGTTCAACTGCAAGCAAGGAGGAACCAGCATTGATTGGACAACAAGTTGGAGTATGGCAAGCTGGAGGACTGCTGGAAAATGAGGATAAAAAGGGGAGCCCTTGTACTGCTCCCCATCCTTTCAGGACGCTCATGGCCCGGTGTGTGTGAACCTCTGGATCTCCACACATCTGGAGCTGAAGAGGCAGCCCATTACTCTGCATGGAGCAGGTAGCAGCACAAGCCGACAACGGACAAAGGGCCCAGTGGGTGTGGACCTCTGGATCTCCTCGCACTTGGAGCTGAAGAGCCAGCTCACTAGCCCCCTTGCTAAGCAACACAAGGCAACTACGGGATCAAAACTCCAGCCGAGATGCCACCTCACCGCCTTGCCTGGACCCCTTATCAGCCTGCTGCCAGATCTGACCACAAAGCCGGACCAGACCTCTCAGCAGCGGACCTCTCCAACTTCTCGCCTGGCCGTCCGCCTGGTAACTTTGAGCCTACTGCCCAGAGTGACAGCCTTCCCACAACTTCCTGCCTGTAAGTGACTGATCTGAGATCCATCTCTGCCGAGACATGGAGCTCTGGACCTTGAACACTGACACTCTTTTTCATGACCGTGATACAAGCCTTGAAAACGCAGTTTTTACAAATAATGTTAGTCATGTGTAATATAATATAACTATGCTTTGACCCTATGTTTTGACCCTATGTAAGGTATCTGCAAATAATGCTGGAGATCTTGATGTACATATACTATAATAATTGGATAGCCCTCAAAATTACTTTAACACTGTATACTGTGATCTGTGGATTAATGAATAAGTTTAAGTAGTATTATTGATATTGATATTAATGGTATTGATTCCAGTAGCCCTCTAGTCATTAAGGAAATAGTGTTACTCTGATAGTTAAGTGTTATTATAGTAAGTAAGTTAAGTAGAAGATAAGTAGTTATGTTAAGCTAAGTAGCTAAGTTAAGTAGTTAAGTCATGATTAAGTAGTGGTGTTAAGTTTATTGATAAGTGTATTAAATAGTATAGATTGATAAGTATATTGATACTGATAAGTGTATTGACCTCAATGAGCATGCTGATGAGTAGTGTGATTGAAGGGTTAAAAGCTTAAAAGTAAAGCCATAAAACTAAAACTGCAAAAATCCAAGTGTAGCCACGGTGATAAGGAACCGAATTATCTCTGTTGAAACATGTGTCCCCACTTGCCTGTGATACTGTCCCCATCTGCTTGAGAAATGGCCTTGTAAAACTGCTTTGTGTAACTGTCTCATGCAATAACACTTGCAGGAGTCCGGAAAGAGCTACAGTAAGTTCCTGTAGCTTAGTGACCTTTGTATGAATGCACCCCCTCCCGTTTGTTTGTTGCACTGTATAAAAACCCTAGCCTTCTTTCACTCGGGGCTGCTCTGTTCCTGAGTGTTCAGACAGCCCCAGCATGCTGGAGAAAATAAACCCTTTGCTGATTGCATGAGAGTGTCTCTTGGAGTTGTTGCGACCCTTACATGATAAAAAACCCCTGGTGTGTAAGCAATAAAATCTCTCATTGGAAAGACAACAAAAATTACTTTTGAGTGATGTTGAACTATTTTTTATATGGACAATCTATGAAAACATGTTAGCAAATTTAAGTAGTTTCTTTTTATAGAACATAAGGTGTTGAAAGTACCAAAGTTTACATTTAGACACATTTATCTTATTTGTCTTTACCCAATTTAAATGAGCAGTTACACCTAAATGACTTAAGATGCTGATATTATATATCTTTTTTTGAATTTAATTAAAATTAAAATTGTATTTATCTAAAACAAGTGTTAATTACCTATTACTGTTTCACTGAGTACTGACCACCCAGAAATTTGTTAAAACAAATTGCAAAATAAGTTCAGCAAGTTACAAAAGCAATATCTTCTGGCTTGGCTTGCATGAGATAAAACAGAAGAGCCATTAGAAGGGTGGGATACCCGATTTGTTTCAATGATAAGACAGGGAGAGTAGACTTTGGATCAGACCTGGTTTTAAGGTAAAGTTCAAATTCTGAGATAAGGCAAGGGGGGAGGAGAGTTACCCAGTCCATGCCAGTCTCTAAGGCCAAATTCAAATTTTGCGCCAATCTTGTGTGCCGCCACTTTGAGACCCGCCAACAGAGCCTGGCGATAGACATGGAGTCTTTCCTTTATAGAAATTAACCCAATTGTAATTGTCCTTTTTAACATTTACATTGTTCCAACATGTCAAAGGCTGTTCACCTTGGAGACCTGCTGCAGATGTGGGTATGGCCTGGCCTGAGATTTACACCCTCTTCCCTGGATTTTTAAGGGCCAGCTAGAGCTCACTGGATGCCACTGCCGACCCCCTGGGGGCTCCCACTGGCTTCTCCGTGCTTCATTGAATTTCTTTGACATTCAGAGCACTGGGCAGAAACCACACTACGTCAACACCCGCCACCGGCCCTCAAGATGCTTTGTATTACTTAAACAGTTGGATTCCCCTGGTCCGCACCAGTTCTAAGTCAGCTGCTAGGCGCTGGCCAAGGTGAGGCGCCATGTGGAACCACGGTCCCAGGGGTGGACAGGGTGGGGGGGACTGTGGCACTGCAGCGCAGGGGGAAAAGGAGAGGGTCTCCTCCTTGCAACCTGCACGCGCGCGTGCAACACCTGCTGGGCTCCTCGAAGGCGGCCGCTTCCCGGGTGCTCGATGGGGGGGTGCACCTTGTCCAGCTGCGGCGCACACCCAATCCCACTTCGCGCCCCAGCCCGACCAACCCAGCCCTTAACCTACATTATTATGAGCCGCTTTTTTTTACATTTTTTTTTTTTTTTTTTTTTTTTTACTGTGCAAGAGTTAAATTCAGTGGAGAGGATGCAGTCGCCCCCATGTTCTGTTAAGTCAGTTGTCAACAGAAATAACACAAACACCACTTAACAAAAAGATGAACAAACATGGAGCCCATACAGAATTTCCATGGACAGATTCAGATGGTCATATTACAGAAGGTCTCGACTGCTCTGAGGGTGAACCTCCGGGAGTTTGAAGGAGACCAAAGACCTTACGGATGGGACGAGGACTCTGCAGCAATCCCTCTTCGTCCCCAGATACAGATTGGATCTTTCCAGGTCCCCAGATACAGATTGGACCTTCCCAGGTCCCAGACGAGGAATCGGGATGTCTCCCATTTCCTCCAAAGTGTGCCCTTCGAGCGTGTCTGCTCGGGCCGTGACCCTCCACAGATTCAGAATACAGATGCAATGGCAGCCGATGCTACAGATTCAGACTTAGACACAATTAAACAATGAACAAATAGACTAACGAACTCACCCAGTTGACTGGAGCAAACCTTCAGGATCGAGGTTGCTGGGGGGCTTTTGGGGATCACAATCCCAGACGAGCCTCCAAATTATGTTGTGCCCAGATCGTTAGATCCCCGCAGAGACCCCCCCAGAGAGTCAATCACACCGAACTGCAAAAGCAAGGTTTATTCAGGAGTACAAGCTGCGACAGGGACCCCATCCAACCTACTGGCACAGTGGAGGAAGGAGTGAGGCCCCGTCTTTGTTTGGGAGAGTTTTTAAAGGAAAAAAGGGCTACATCAGCAGGAAAAAAGAGTTACATACAGCATGGAAGCTCTGGGTACAGGGAGTTACAGCGGGAGCTTACAGCATGGGAGCTCTGGGTACAGGGAGTTACTTTGTTTAGCAGTCTCTACTGTGCTGTCCTTGGTCTACTGAGCTAGCTGTCCCTGGTAAGCTTTGATATCTCCGGAATGCCTGCTTTTACAAGGACTCGGGTCTGCTATGGGAAACGGAGGCTGCTTTTTTTATTGTTTTAAAATGGAGTCACTTTGGTTCTTCAGTAACAAATGCTGATAGGACATGGAGAAAGAGGAACTTGTGAGGGACCCATTCTCAGAGAAAGTAACCGCGCTATAGCGCAGTTTGAAAGAGGAAACGGCCTATCCGCAAAACCGTTATAATGGCCTAACTGCAAACCGCAAATCAACCGTCATAACCGTCGTTGCTATGACTGTGGGACCCTGGAGGTCGGTGCGAGGGTGGGGCTGACCTCTAGAAACCACATATAACAGGACCCTCAGACACTGTAAAGCAGAGGTTGCTCAGCCTCTCTCCCCAGTCTGTAGTGCCTTGTGCCCGTGGGGAAAAGCTCCTGGTCCGTAGCGCCTTGTGCCTGCAGGAGTAGGCTTGAGCGATTGCTCCTCCTAGTCGCCTAGAGTACCAATAAAGTGTGTTTAGCTTGACCTTCCTCAGTCTCCTCGACTCTTCCTTCGTGGCAACCTGGCCAGTTCCTGGAGGGGAGATCCTGACAACTGGCACCCTAACAGGGACCTGAAGTCTGATGGTGAGTAGACGAGCCCTTGAGGAATTGTCAAAAGGGTGAGTAGCAGTGGTTGAAAGAGACCACGATGGGTAGGACGTCCCAGTCAAAAGCATATAGGCAGGCACTAGTGAGTATAGAGAAGGTGAAGTCCTTCCAGGCCAGGCTCCAAGAGGCAAGAAAGTGAAGTGCTACTCAGCAGGAAATGTAACGTGGGCTTGTACGCTGGCAGCAGCTTGTACAGGACTGGACCTCCAAGATCTGCGGACCTTGGAAGAGGTAGAAAACCTCCTGGAGGAATTTCTACAAAGAGGGAGAAGGCGCCACAACAGGGAAAGGTTATAAATGTGCAGTAGACACCCTTAAGGTGTTAATTTGTTGTGGCAAGGGATTAAATCCAAAAAAATACAGGAGATGCCTGTAAGCTCCATGACGCCATAACAGAATGTAGGCAAAAACCTCAGGTTATTCCCAGGGAGTTAAGTAAGGAAGAAAAAGCAAAAGAACAGTCAGCTTACCCGACAATGTTAAGACATGGTAGATAAGAATATGAGCCTGTGGGACCTGGACTAATAGCTGCTTGGCTTAAACAAGTTCAGGAACACGGTCTCATGTACTCAGCTACCATCACTTATTTTGCGGTAATTTCAGTGAACTTTACATCGGTACACATCAATATGCTTCTAAATGTAACTCCTGGCTTTGCAGCAGAGAAACAGCCAGTCATAGATAAGATAAAAGAGAAGGCGATAGCATGGGATGAGATGCATCCGCCTCCCCCAGACGACGAGGCTGGACCAATGCCACTAACAGCAGATCAGATTAGGGGAATTGGATTATCACCAGAAGCAGCAGCTGGCCCTAGATTCACTGATGCCAGAACCCTCTATAGAACATGGGTTCTTGAGGCGCTTCAAGATTGTCCGAGAACTATCAGTAGGGGCCCCTAAAGCAGTCAGCATCAGACAAGGGCCCAAAGAACCCTACCCTGAGTTTATTAATTGATTATTTACTCAGACTGATATGGAAACATCTAGAGAGGATTTGAGAACATATTTTAAGGACACCATGAGCATTCAAAATGCTAATGAAGAATGTAAAAAGTTGCTTAGAAATTTAAGACCAGGAGATTCGTTAGAAGAAAAAAATGTATGCCTGTAGAGTATTTGGCTCCACCTCCTATAAGATGGCCATGCTGGCAGAGGCCTTAAAGGCTGGAGATAGACAGCAAGGGTTAAGAAGTTTTCAGGGAAATTGTTACAGGTGTGGAAAAAGGGGGCTTACGGCAAGAAATTGTAGGAGTGGAGAAAAAACTCCGCTAAAATGCTATAATTGTAGGAGAACAGGACATATGGCAAAAGTATGTAGACAGCCAAAAAACGGGAAAGTGGGGGGCAATGCCCCCTGGACCATGATGGCATCTGCCCAGAATATCCAGTCATCTATCCCACCATCTACCCCACCCCTGGGGGAAACACAGATAGAAGCCCCTGCGACAGGGCTCTACCCAAAACTACCAAAATAGAATTAAAACAAAGACCTACCTTAAAGGTAAACCTAGGGGGAAAAGATATAATAGGGCTGTTAGACACAGGGACTGATTTAACTATAATAAGGGAACAAGAGGCTAAAGGAATAAAAGAAGGGATAACAGAAGGATGGCAAAATATAGAGGGGGTAGGAGGGTGCTCTAAATTACAAAAAATATCACAGGTTACACTGAAAGACAAAAAAGGAAGGAAGACAAAGACATCCATTCTAATATCTCCAGATGTTCCCATCAATATATTCGGAAGGGATATCTTAACAAAGTTAGGGGTAGCCCTAATTATGGTGCAACTCTCTACCCAAATTACCCCAATAAAGATAAAAATGAAAGATCCTAATAAAGGTCCCTTGATTCCCCAATGGCCTTTAACCAAACAAAAATTAGAAGGGGCCGGCACCGCGGCTCAATAGGCTAATCCTCCACCTTGCGGCGCCGGCACACCAGGTTCTAGTCCCAGTCAGGGTGCCGGATTCTGTGCCGGTTGCCCCTCTTCCAGGCCAGCTCTCTGCTGTGGCCAGGAAGTGCAGTGGAGGATGGCCCAAGTGCTTGGGCCCTGCACCCACATGGGAGACCAGGAGAAGCACCTGGCTCCTGCCTTCGGATCATCGTGGTGCGCCGGCCGCAGTGCGCCGGCCGTGGCGGCCATTGGAGGGTGAACCAACGGCAAAGGAAGACCTTTCTCTCTGTCTCTCTCTCTCACTGTCCACTCTGCCTGTCCAAAAAAAAAAAAAATTAGAAGGAATTAAGGGAATAACAAAAAGACTACTGCTGGGTCTCTGGCAGACCCAGATAATCCCTGGAACACGCCAATATTTGTGATAAGGAAAAAATCAGGTAAACGGTGAATGTTAATAGATTTTAGAGAACTGAATAAGTTAGTAGATAAGGGAAGAAAAGTTCAGTTAGGTATTCCACACCGTGGAGGATTACAAAGAAGAAACCAGGTTACTGTTTTGGATATAGGGAATGCTTATTTTATCATCCCTCTGGATAAGGACTTCAGGCAGTACACTGCCTTTACCATCCCAGAGGTTAATAATCAAGGTCCAGGCCATAGGCATGTTTGGAATTGCCTCCCACAAGGTTTTGTATTGAGCCCCTTGATTTACCAAAGTACACTAAGGGACATACTAGAGCCCTGGAGACAACAACACCCAGAGGTAGATCTTTATCAATATATGGATGATATATATATATTGGGTCCAATCATTCTCCAAACCAACACAAACTGACTGTAGAAAAACTCAGAAAAATGCTTTTAGAAAAGGGATTCAAGACCCTGAATGAGAAATTACAAGAACAATATCCTTAATCATGGATGGGGTACTTGCTACACCCGAATAAATGGACATTGCAAAAACTAGAGTCGCCAGAACTTCCAGAGAAACCCACCCTAAACGAACTACAAAAGTTAGTAGGACTCCTTAATTGGATGACCCAAGCTGTTCCTGGAATTAATACAAAACCTTTTACTCTCATGATGAAGGGAAACCAAGAGTTAAATAGTATTAGGGAATGGACCCCCCAAGCAAGACAGGAGTTACCGACTATAAGGAGGCTATTACAAGAACACAAACCTTTAAGCTACTAGGACCCCGGCAAGGAAGCTTACTGTACCATTATGATGGGAGGTAACCCATAAATTATAAAGTGCACCAAGGATCTGATATCCTTTGGGTAGGTAGACAGGAATTTCCAAAGGTATTGGCAGCATCTCCTCTAACTAGAGCCCTAAAATGTCTACATAAAATCAGACAAGAATGTATTATACGAATAGGGCAAGAACCTATATATAGGTTACCTATAAAAAAAGAGGATTTAGACGTTATGATTCAGGAAGACCCCTACTTGCATTGGGTACTGCAGATTGAATGTATCCATGCACCTTTAATGCTTAGAAGAGCACTAAACAGTCTTCAAGGTCATCCCGTGCCAGGACCTGCTTACTATGTTGATGGAGGAAGCAAACAGGGGCAAGGAAGATATGGCTTTTGGAGATCAGATGGAGTTAAACTAGTTAAGGAGAGTGAGGGAAGTAATCAAGAATTAGAAAAAAGAGCCATGCTACTAGCCCTTCAAGAAGGACCCCCGATAATGAATATAGTTACGGATACCCAATATGTATATACATTAATTGAGGCCAGACCCCTACCTGTAAATATTGAAGAACCCTTTCTTAGAACCATAATAGAAGCTATAGAAAGAAGAAATTTACATCCAATGGGTGCCTGGACATAAGGAAATCCCAGGCAATGAAAATATTGACAAATTAGTTTCACAAATAAATACAACTCAAATAAACCTGGTAGTACAAGGTGGTCACATTAAGGAAAAAGAACCAGAACAGATTGGATACTCCATAAGTGGCCCAAAAGATCTGGTACTTATGCCAAAGGTAATAGAGACCATTAACCTACAAACACAAATTACCATAATCCCAGGACAGTGGGGGTGGATAACAGAAACATCAGAGATGACCGAGGCCAAAGTAAGGGTAGTTGGAGGTTTCATCAGCCAAGAAGATCAAAATCCTTTAAAGATAAGATTGGTTAACCTATCCCAAAAAATAGTGTATGTAAAGACAGGACAACTAATAGCTCAGTTAATTTTAATGCCTGTCATCCATAAACAATTAGTATATAAAAACATAAATAAGGCACCAAACATCTTTTTTTCTAGAACATATTGAGACAGCCACGGACGATCATGCTAAATGGCATAGTGATGTGTCATACTTGAGACAACAATTCAGCTTACCAAAAACTGTAGCAGAACAAATAATAAAGAACTGCCCCAAGTGTGTGCATAAAGGAGGAACTACGCCTCATATTAGATCAGGGCCAGGACTGTGGCAAATGGATGTGACCCACTATGAGGCCCGGCTAATCCTGGTAGCCATTGAGACATTTACCGGCCTTTTATGGGCTAAGCTAATTCCTAAGGAAACTGCTCAGGAAACAGTATGGGGAATATTAGAACTACAGAACCTATTTCATATCCAAGCACTCCATACAGATAATGGCCCTAACTTCACAGCAGAAAGGGTCACGGGACTGTGCTGATATTTTGATCATACTACAGGCACACCCTATAATCCACAGTTGCAGGGAATGGTTGAGAGAGCTAATCAATCCTTAAAACAAGAAATGGATAAATTTGCTGATGTGGTTCAAACCATTGAAGCACAGCTACAATTGGCTCTTAGTGGCCTTAATCAAAAGAAAAGGGGAGGAATAGGGGGCTATACTCCTACTGAAAGATATATCCATCAGAGATGGCAAGAACTAGAGCAAACGCTCCAACTCCAGAAATTTAAAGACAAAAAACTCTTTTGCTTTTACAGATTACCAAACAGTAAAGACTGGAAAGGGCCCACTACCATCCTTTGGAAAGAAGAAGGAGCAGTAGTGATTGATACACCTGAAAAGGGGATTATTAGCTTGCCCCAAAGACATGTTAGGATGGTTCCAGCCCCAGGAACTCAGGATTTGGAAATTTCCAATTAGGCACTAATGGAATATCAATTGCAATTATCCTGTCAAGAGAACTCATGTGTTTGTAAGAAATGTAGATACCACTGTCAGTTGCGCTTTTTACAGAAAGAATTAGGGATTTCATATTCCAGAGCTAGGACTAAAGAACTCCAGAAATGGCAACAGCAGCAGCAAATGGAGAAATGTACATTAAAGGAAGAGAAGCAAAAGACCTCTATGAACAGTATACACTTAATTAAGTGAAGAAGAAAATCCACCACTTGTAAACCCTTTTGAAGGACTGCCCGAGGACCAACAAGATGAATTAGCAGCCCAACAACAAGCACATCTACAGGTAAAAGAAGAATTAAAGAGATGGGACTCAGATAAAGGTAAGTTAATTGAAGGTAATCGAGCGCTTAAACGATTCAAAGTATTAGGTAACTTAATGAGATTGTGGGAAAGATTTGAACTACTTATGCTCAGAGCTTATGGAGTGATAATGAAAATTATCATCTTAATATTTGAGATGAGTTTTCTGTCTCTTTTATTCATAAAAATGGCTCAGAGCATAGATATATTAGATGCAGAGCTCCAGGTAATAATCAGTCAACACATTGTTTTTGGCAGGCAGGATATGAAATGTTTCACAAACATTTTGTAAAAACTCCAGTAAGGGAAGACCCAGGAAGTTGGACATGCAGGACAGAAGGGGAGGTATTGTATACTAGATGCACACACCCATTAGATTCTAAAAAGGAGCTCGGTTGCCATATAAGGGACTTGGAATGGGAAGAGAGAATGATAACATTCTTGGCTCCATATATGGTGGTAAAGGCAACTCCCTTCACATATGTACCAGTAAATATGTCTGATTTGACTATACCAATAAAACCAATGTGCAAAAAAGGAGACTTGGAGTAACAGCAGCTACTGTCGCCACAGCAGTGTCAGCAGCCGCGGTAGCTGGCGCTGTGACTGGAGCACTGGCTCTAAGCACTACCCAACTACAGGGAGATGCTTTAGAGTCCCTCCTGAAGATAATTCAGGAGCAGTAGGCTCAGTTAGGTGACCAGTCAGCATTGCTTAAGACACATGCTATGGGGCTCCAGATGCTCGAAGCACGCACAGTACAAATAGAACAGATAATTACTATATTAGCTTTGGAAAGAGAACTCAAGTGCGAAGTGATTGGAAGAGTTTGCATTACTACCATTCTGTGGAACAATCTATCCATTCCTAATGCAACGCAACTAGCTGATATGTTCAAACACAACCATTCTACCTGGCTAGAGTGGGTAAATGCAACTGCTCATCTTGAGGCTAACATTACTAAGAGAGCTCTACAGATAATACAGCTTCAAAATATAGCGGCATTTAAGATAGGTCCGGTCAGAACAGTGGAACAGACAATAAATACTCTGACACAGTTTCCTATTGGCTCCCATCCTGGAAATGGTTTAAAATAGGAGCAATATTTTGTATGGTTCTTGTATGCTTTCCTATCTTACAGCACCTCTTCAACTGGACGGAATTTCACGAAGGGCTATGTAGCCCTCCAAGAGGAACCCAGCCCACCAGAAATAGAAGAAGAAGAAGAAAAAGAAGACCCGAATCTGGAAATCATTCCAGGATATGCTCAAGATGTTCATTCCTTTGGGCCAGCGGCTCATCGGGCTTTACAGGGCTATGAGAGCATTTAAAGAAAAGGGAGGACTGTTAGGGACCCATTCTCGGAGAAAGTAACCGCGCTATAGCGCAGTTTGAAAGAGGAAACGGCCTATCCGCAAAACCGTTATAATGGCCTAACCGCAAACCGCAAATCAACCGTCATAACCGTCGTTGCTATGACTGTGGGACCCTGGAGGTCGGCGCGAGGGCGGGGCTGACCTCTAGAAACCACATATAACAGGACCCTCAGACACTGTAAAGCAGAGGTTGCTCAGCCTCTCTCCCCAGTCCGTAGTGCCTTGTGCCCGTGGGGAAAAGCTCCTGGTCCGTAGCGCCTTGTGCCTGCAGGAGTAGGCTTGAGCGATTGCTCCTCCTAGTCGCCTAGAGTACCAATAAAGTGTGTTTAGCTTGACCTTCCTCAGTCTCCTCGACTCTTCCTTTGTGGCAACCTGGCCAGTTCCTGGAGGGGAGATCCTGACAGAACTCTTACACACTGATGGTACAGCCACTAGAGAAAACAGCCAGAAATTTCTTTAAAAACTAAAAATAGAACTGCCATATGATCCAGCAACCTCACTACTAGTTATACATCCAAAAGACATGAAAATCATTGTATCAAAGACATACCTGCTCTACCATGTTTATTATAGCACAGTTTACAATACCAAGATACACAATCAAGCAAGATGTCAATCAGGGGAATGAATAAAGAAAATGTTGAATATACATGTAATATTATTCAGCCATAACAAGAATGAAATCCTGTCATTCAGTGCAAAATGGACAGAACCACAGGACTCCATGTGAACTGAAGTAAACCAAACACAAACACAAATGCCAAATTTCCTTCATGTGTGGAAGCTAACACACATATACACACAACCTCAGTCTAAATACAGAATGGTGATAAACAGAGCCTGGGAGGATTGGGAAGGATGCAGAGAGTTTGGATAATGGGCACCAAATCAGTTAGGTTGCCAGACTGAGTTCCTAGATTGACACAGCACATTGGGAAACATTAGTTCATAAAAACCTAGTGTAACAAACAGAAATTGAAAAAAATCTGTCACCACTCACCCAGCCTTACAAATGATGCTTAAGAATGTGCTACACACAGAAACATAGAAAGATGGTCATCATTATAAAAGAATGTGAAAACAGAAAATCAAACAGATTTTTTTTTTAGGGAAAAAAATTGTTTTTTTTTTTTTAGGGAAAAAATTGGTTATTTATTGATTGTCTTCATACCTCTGGGAAAGAGGCGGAGCCAAAAACCAACATTTATTGGTGATGGTAAATTATCTCTACTTATTTGTAGAGCCGATTCGTGTATTGTTTTCTATGAACATGGTGGCAATATTAAATGGCGCTAGCACCCATGTTTTTTGCCAAGGGTTCGACATACTTTGTGAGCATCGGTTCTTTGCTTCCCAGTTCTGGCTGAGGATAAACAGGGACCAGGGTCTCCACCTCTTAGGTGGTGCATACGTGTCCGAAGTCTACCTTCTCTGTCCAGGATAGTTCAATAGCAGCGATGGCCATTTGTGGGACCTCCTACAGTGTGCTAAAAACTTTGTGCATCATGTTTGATATCCTTAGCACAACTCTGCAGGTTGGGTTGAATAGCTATCCCTACTTTATAGGTAAGGAAACCGTGTCACAGAGAAGCTATGCTAGAAGATAGTGGCTAAGTTGACAGAGAAATCTAATGACCTGGCCTGGGAGCCTGTGCCCATTGGATGCGGCTACTTCAAGAAATATAGAGACTGAAAACGCAGCCCATGTGTTGGTCTGCAGACTCAAGCATGGAGGGTGCACTCCCTAATCCTATTCAAGTGAGGTGGGGACTGCAGGATGTCAAAAGCAGTGTGCTCCCCAGGGCTCCTGGACTGTCGTGCTAGGCTCAGCTAAACTGTCCTGCGTTTAGCTGGACAGTTTACAAAGCAATCAATAGGAATATTTATGGAAAAATGGCAGGGCTAAGTCATTACTTACCAATAGTATCCTTGAATGTAAAGGGCCTAAATTCTCCAATTAAAACATACAGACAGGCTGAATGGATTAAACAAGACCCATCTATCTGCTGCCTACGAGAAACACATCTTGGGGTGGATGCTGTGGCAGAGGGAAGTTTAGCCTTTGCCTACAGTGCAGGTTTTCCACACGGGTATTGGTTCCAATCCTGGCTGCTCTACTTCCAAACATGCTCCTTGCTCGTATGCCTGGGAAAGCAGTGGAAGATGGCCCAAAGGCTTGGGCCCCTGCACCCACATGGGAAACCTGGAAGAAGTTCCTGGCTCCTGGTTTCGGCCTGGCCTAGTCCCAGCCATTGTGGCTATTTGGGGATCAAATTTAAGTGAACCAGAGGATGGAAGATCTCTCTCTCTCTCTCTGCCTTTCAAATAACTAAATAAATCATTAAAAAAAAAACAACACTTCAGCATCAAAGATGCAGACTGAAAGTGAAAGGATGGAAAAAAATATTCCATGTTAAAAGAAAGCAAAAAACCAGCAGGTGTAGACATCCTAGTATCAGACAAAATAGACTTTAACACAAAAACTGTTAAAAGAGACAAAGAAGGGCATTATGTAATGATTAAAGGATCAATTCAACAGGAAGATGTGACTATAATAAATGTGTATGTACCCAATGCCAAGGAGCCTGGCTATTTAAACCAAATGTTAATGGATCTAAAGGGAGACATAGACTCCAATACAATAGAAATGGGGAACTTCAACACCCTCACTTTTTTTGAAGATTTATTTATTTATTTGAAAGTCAGAGTTACACAGAGAGAGGAGAGGCAGAGAGAGAGAGGTCTTCCATCTGCTAGTTCACTCCCCAGATGGCTGCAATGGCCGGAGCTGTGCCGATCTGAAGGTTCCTCCAGGTCCCCCACGCAAGTGCAGGGGCCCAAGGACTTCGGACTACTTCCACTGCTTTCCCAGGCCATAGCAGAGAGCTAGATTGGAAGTGTAGCAGCCGGGACTCGAACCGGTGCCCATATGGGATGCTGGCACTGCAGGCAGTGGCTTTACCTGCTACGCCACAGCGCTGGCCTCCAATACCCCCACTTTCATCAATGGAGTGTCTAGGTCAACTAGACAGAAAATCAACAAAGAAATAACAGAGCTAATCCACACTATGACCAAATGGACCTAACCAATATCCACAGAACATCATCCCACAGTTAAAAAATATACATTGTTTTCATCAGTGCATGGAACTTTCTCTAGCATAGCTCATATGTTAGGCATAAAGCAAGAGTAAGCATATTAAAAAAAACCTGAAATCATACCATGCATCTTTTTTTTTTTTTTTGACAGGCAGAGTTAGACAGTAAGAGAGAGAGAGAGAGAGAGAAACAGAGAGAAAGGTCTTCCTTTTTCTGTTGGTTCACCCTCCAAGTGGCCGCTATGGCTGGTGTGTAGTGTGTTGTGGCCCGCGCGCTGCGCTGATCCGAAGCCAGGAGCCAGGTGCTTCCTCCTGGTCTCCCATGTGGGTGCAGGGCCCAAGGACTTGGGCCATCCTCCACTACCTTCCCGGGCCACAGCAGAGAGCTGGAATGGAAGAGGAGCAACCGGGCAGAATCTGGCACCCTGACTGGGACTAGAACCCGGGGTGCTGGTGCCACAGGCAGAGGATTAGCCTAGTGAGCTGCGGCGCTGGCACCATGCATCTTTTTTGACCACAATGGAATGAAGCTGGAAATTAACAACTCAAGATTCTCTAGAGGGGTCAGTGCTGTGGTATAGAAGGTTAAGTTTCTGCCTGCAGTGCCAGGTTCCCCTCTGGGTGCTGATTTGTGTCCTGGATGCTCCACTTCTGATCCAGCTCCCTGCAAATTCATCTGGGAAAGCAGCAGAAGATGGCCCAAGTTCTTGGGCCCTTGCATCTACATGGGAGATCTGGAAGAAGCTCCTGGCTCTTGGCTTTGGCTTGGCCCAGCCCTGGCCATTGTAGGAACTTGGGGAGTGAGCCAGCAGATAGAAAATCTCCTTCCTTTTTCCTCTCTGTCTCCCTCTCCATTTCCATCTCTCTTTCCTTCTCTTTCTGTATATCGCTATCTTTCAAATAAATAATCTTTAAAAAATATTCTCTAGAAAATATGCAAATACATGGGGACTGAACAACATGCTCCTGAAGAAATCAAAAGGAAAATCAAGAAGTTTCTGGAAATGAATGAAGATGACAATACAACATATCAAAACTTATGAGATACAGCAAAAATAGTGTTCAGAGGAAAGTTTATAGCAATTGGGGCCTACATTAAAAAATTGGAACCCCAGTTAGAATGGCTCTCAAACAGAAATAAAAAACAGTAAATGGTAGTGAGGATGTAGAGTATAAAGGTTCCCTAATACACTGTTTGTGGGAATATAAACTAGTACAGCCATTATGGAAGACAGTATGGAGATCCCTCAGAAATCTAAAATAGATACCATATGACCCTGCCACCCAACTCCTGGGAATTTATTTACCCAAAGGAATGAAAATCAGCATATGAAATAGTTATCTGCTCTCCCATGTTTATTGCAGCTCAATTTACAATAGCCAAAATAAGAATCAACCCAGATGACCATCAGCTGGTAACTGGATTAAGAAAACATTGTATATATACACTATGGAGTACTACTCTGCCATAGAAAAGAATGGAACCCTGTTTTTTGGCAACAAAATGGATGCAACTGGAAACCATTAGACTTAGTGAAA
The DNA here is from genome assembly GCF_033115175.1 of Lepus europaeus. Lineage (NCBI taxonomy): Eukaryota > Metazoa > Chordata > Mammalia > Lagomorpha > Leporidae > Lepus > Lepus europaeus. The sequence continues at coordinate 119,175,716 of NC_084831.1, read as the reverse complement.
TAAGCTAGTCCCCAAAAGAAAAATACATGTTTTCTCGATCTGTAGTAACTGATAAGAATAACAAAAAATGAATGCATATGAGAGAAATGTAATGTGTATATTGAGATTTGATTATTGTTTAAAACCCTTGTCTCTGCTATTGAAGAGCAGTGCTTTTTTTTTCCTTCTAATTATTTGTTGAATTCTTTACCTAGTGGAAGGTTAAGCTTATGCGTATAAAATAAACCGAAAGCATGTGATTGTGAAACTTAAAGAATAAGAAAGGAAGGAGGAGAGTGTGAGGGTGGGCGGAAGAGAGGGTAGGCTGGGTAGCATCACTATGAGGAATATGAAATACATGAAATTTCTTCACCTTATATCAATAAAAAATTGAAAAAAATAACATCGGATGAAGTAGATTTCAGACTAAATCAGGAAGCTAATGTGATTAAGAGGGATAAAGATTACAAGGGATAAAGAGGATTATTTCATAATACCAAAAGAAATAGTTCAGCAAGAAGACATAGCAGCCTTCACTTAAGACAAACAGAATTTCAAAACATTCAAAATAGGATTTCAAAATACATGATGGTAAAACTGATAGCACACCAAGGAGAAACATAAAAATCTCACTGTGGTCAGAGATTCATTAGCACTTCCCTCAGTAAGTGACTGAAAAACTGGGCAGGAAATTAACAGGATGTGGTTGACTTGAACACACTGTGAACAAACTTGACCAGAATAATGTTTAGACTCGACCAACAAGGGCAGAATGCTGCAGTTCACCTGCAGCATGCCCCAGGACAGACCACATTCTGGGCTATACATGTTTCAAAAAACATAAAAAGATGCAAAGAAAAGGTTCTATGATTATGGAGCAATTAAATCAGAAATCAATATATTTTTTAGAATCCCCTCAAAATATGCAAAAATGAGTAAAATATTTATACATGATACATGTATCAAAGAATAAATATGAAAACTAGAAATTAATTTGAACTAGCTGAAAATTAAAGTGCAGCATAGCAACATGGAGAATGACAGGATTCACAGAACTAAGTGCCTGTATTAGAGTAAAAGAAACAGATCCAAGCCAGTGAGCACAGCTTCTACTTGAAGAAAGTACTAAAGAACAGTAAACTGATATTAAGCTAAGAAGAAAGAAAATAATAAGGATCAAGATAAATTCTATTACATATAGTGATAGATTGAGGAGTATGAGTAAATTATATAACTCATGGAAAATAAAATAGAAATACGTTTGTTTTGGTGTAAACAATTTGGGATCCATGCATAGTTCTGATAATATGCATTTCCCATGAACTTTCTGAAGACACTCAAATATGCTCGTGCAACACCATCAGCAGCACATAGGTTCATGGTAGTTCATGTCTGTGGTGCCCTCTGTGAGCCACGGTTACAGGTCTGTGTCCACTCAGTAGTGAAATCCCGTCATCCTCATCCAAGACTCTGAAGGAGATTTATGTATCACACTTCTCCTTCCCTTTCCCTGAGCTTCTCACAGTAACGGGTGCCTTCGGGTCTTTACCTGGTATCACTGGTTTCCCTGCACTACCTGAAGGACTGAGGTCAGCTCCACCTAGCTCATCTGCCCTCTAGGTTGTAAGGTCCCTTTTTTGGGCACATGACATCAGAAGTTACCATCTGTATTGACATCAGGTTGCTGCATTTCAAATCACAGTATTCACCACTGAACCACAGCACTCAATAATCCTCTGATTTAGGCCTATCTCATCCTTACATTTTTAGAAATTAAATTTACATGCAATAAAATTTACTCATTGTAAGTATAATGATATAGGTTGTTCAAGTAATACCATAATCAAATTTTTAAAAATATTTATTTATTTATTTGGAAGTCAGAATTACACAGAGAGAGGAGAGGCAGAGAGAGAGAGAGAGAGAGAGAGAGAGAGAGAGAGGTGTTCCATCCGATGGTTCACTCCCCAAATGGCTGCAATGGCTGGAGCTGTGCCAATCCGAAGCCAGGAGCCAGGAGCTTCTTCTGGGTCTCCCACGTGGGTGCAGGGGCCCAAGGACTCGGGCCATCTTCTACTGCTTTCCCAGGCCATAGCAGAGTGCTAGATTGGAAGTGGAGCAGCCAGGTCTTGAATTGGCGCCCATATGGGATGCTGGCACTTCAGGCCAGGGCATTAACACCTGCACCATAGCACCAGCCTCCATAATCCAATTTTGGAACATTTCCTTTACCTTCCCAAATTTCTTCAGTGCTACTGTCACAACTCTCATTGCCTCCTCCAGCCTGAAGCCACCAGTATTCTATTTGTTGTGTTTATAAATATGTTTATTTCCAATAACTCATACAAATGGCATAATACAATATGTAGTATTTTATGATTGCCTTTTTAACTTAGCATAATCTTTTTGAGGTTTATCTATGATATCTAGGTTTTGTTGATGAATAGAAGATTGTACAAATATACTCCATTTTGTTTATCCATCTACTTGCAATTAACCCTTATTTCTTATTATTGCTATTATGAATAATATTGTCACAAACATTTCTGAATAGTTTATGTGAACCTATCTTTTCAAGACTCTAGGACAGATTTCTTTCATTCATTTTATGGGTTGTTTTCCATTATATTGAGTTTAAAATTCTTTAGATATTGTGAATATAATATCCATTATTGGGTACTTGATATGCAAATATTTTCACCTAGTTTGTGGCTTTTTATCTTCTTAGTGGTGTCCTTTGAGGGACAAAGTTTTTAACTTTAATGAGATCCAATTTACTAAATTTCCTGACTCACAAATGGCCCCTTCTCTCTGCATCCTTACGTTGTAGAAGGACAAGACTGCTCTATAGGGCAGATTACATAAAGGCATTAGGCCCTTCAAAGAGGCTCTGACTTCAAGATATGATTAACACTCAAAAGTTAACACCTGGGGCCAGTGCTGTGGCGTGGTGGGTCAAGCCGCTGCCTGCAGTGCCGACATCCCATATAGGCACTGGTCCAAGTCCCAGCTGCTCTACTTCTGATTCAGCTCTCTGCCATGGCCTGGGAAAGCAGTGGAAGATGGCCAGAATCCTTGGGCCCCTGCACCTGTGTGGGAGACCTGGAAGAAGCTTGAAGCTCCTGGCTTTGGATCGGCCCAGCTCCGGCCATTGTGGCCATTTGGGGAAGTGACCCAGCGGAAAGAAGATCTCTCTCTGGATGGAAGATTCTCTCTCTCTCTCTCTCTGCCTCTCCTTCTCTGTGTAACTCTTTCAAATAAATAAATCTTAAAAAAAAATTCCAAGCTCCTGGCTTCAACCTGATCCAGCCCTGACTAATGTAGCAGAGTAAGCTGTTTCTCTCTGCTTTAAATAAATAAATAAAAAGTTAACACCTCTGGGCCAGCCGCTGTGGCATAGCAGGTTAAGCTGGGGCCTGCAGTGCTGGCATCTAATATGGGTGCCTGTTCAAGTCCCGGCTGCTCCACTTCTGATCCACCTCCCTGCTAATGCACTTGGGAAAGCTGCAGAAGATGACCCAAGTATTTGGAACCCTGCTACCCACATGGGAGACCTGGGGGAAGCTCCTGCCTTTGGCATGGCACAGCCCTAGCCACTGAGACCATTTGGGTAGTGAACCAGTGGATGGAGAATCTCTGTCTCTCCTCTCTCTCTCTGTAATGCTACCTTTCAGATAAATAAATAAATCTGAAAAAAAAGTTAACATTTCTGATACCAGTATGTTGGTTGTCAAGATTTTTTTAAAGCTGTATTTATTTATTTGAAAGTGAGAAGTGAGAATTAAAGAGATGGGGGTGGGTGGGTGGGATGGAGATGAGAGAGAGAGAGAGAGATCTTCTATCAGTTGGTTCACCCTCCAAGTGGCTACAATGGCCAGGGCTGAGTAAGGCTGAATCCAGGAGCTTCATCTGGGTCTACCACATGCGTGGCAGGGAGCCAAGAACCTGGGCCATCCTTTGCTGCTTTGCCCAGGCCATTAGCAAGGAGCTGTATCAGAAGTGGAATAATTGGAATACAAACTGGTTCCCATATGGGATGAAAGTGTGGCAGTGGTGGCTTTACTTGCTATGTCACAATGCTGGCCCTGGTTGTTAGGATTTCAATGTATGATTTTTAGGGGGCTAGAGACATTCAGATCATAGAATACATTCTATGGATCATGAGATGGAGGAGGAAGGGAAAGCAGGAAGGGAGTCAGAGTATGGGAGAAGTCGGATGGGAGAAGAGCAGGAGCTGAATCACTGGCCCTTGTTCCTGGCCAGAGAATGGAAGGCTCTCCTCCTGGAACTTCCCCCACCCCATTCTGCTCACATAGTCTACCATGGACTCAGCCTTCTTTCTTCCCACAGAAACCGTCTCTCTCCCTTCCTCCTCTCCCCTTATTCTGGGTACCCTTTCCTTTTCCATGGGGCTTGTCCAGGCTTGGCCCCAAACCCTGCAGCAGGAGAAAGACTGTCACCTACTACTCCCACCTCCAAGACCTTTAATTCTAAACCCTTCTTTTGTTATTCTGAGAATCCAAGACACAAGAATATTGAATATGAAATGTAAGTGCAGGCCTGGACTCCAGGTGTGGTGGGTAGGAGAGGGGGGCTATGCGAGTCAAAATCCAGCTGCCCCTGGTCATTTTGGATGGGATTTGTGAAGACATTAAACCCGAATGGAGTAAGGAGGATAGGTACAGAACATACAGTGATTAGCACTTTAACTTGAAATCCTGAATGTGTCTATCCAATGTAGTATGTGTTTCCACTTTCATTTGATATTTACATAAATTGTACACTATACATATTTTGCTTTGAAGTTTTTAGCTCATAAAGGCTTGGACTGCCACAACACAGGATCCTGGAGTTCTACTGTATCTTGTGTGACTCAGAGCCATGAGTGCTCATAGCTCAAGGACACTTGTCCAAACTGGGAACAACTCAAATGTCTATGAGTAAAACAATGGACAAATTGTGTTCTATTCCATTGGTAGTGAGGATAAGTAGCTCATGACTATTCGATGAATAAATTTCAGTGAAGAAAGTCAAGAATAAGAGAATACGTCTTGTGATTATAGATTAAAACCCAGATCTGTAAAGGGTACATAAAAAGCAAAAAATTATAAACCATAAAGGGTACAGAGCATCACGACCATAAGTAGGTAGTAAGTGTTCAGGGCAGAGCTGGAGGCGTGACAGGAAAGGGTATCTTGGAATCTTCCAGAAGCAACATATATTCTAGTGCTGCCTAAGTCATATGTTAATTTGTAGAAGTTTGTTGAGCTGAATGTTTTCATTTTATGTACTTTTCTGCATATTGTTTTACACCACTAAAGAAAAAAAGCCACTTCTGCCAGTACGCATCCTACTAGGCACCATACTGGTATAAGTGTGCAGTTGGGTATGTGGGTATGAACCCCACATTGAGCTGTGAGGATCATGATGTCCATGTGACACACGGAGAAAGTACAGAATGAGGAAAATACAAAGAGACCAGTGGGTGTGCTAGGACTGGAGGAGGCGCCCTGCGCAGAGATCAAGCTGGCCGACAACAAACCTGACCTGATGTCTCTGAACTGACAGCAGCACCTATGAGAATCCTGGAACCCTTGGCATCCTCGGGCCTTGAACTCTAATATGAAGTATTTTCTAGGGGGTGAGAGAATTGTCCTAACTCATGGGGCCTTTCCAAGAAGTTAGTGCGGTGACCACTTCCCATTTGCTGCCAGGTCAGAGGGCAGGGTCGCTGGCGTGTGCTAGGTGTCTCAGGCAATTGAAAATGATGCCCAAGGAGAGGCTGAAGGGTTGGTTGCCTTCCACACAGTCCAGCAGACTTGGAGAGAAGGTAACGCCAGAGATGGAGGAAAGCTTACAGCCTGCGGGTAGCACATTCACTTTCTAGTATGTTCCCAAAAGCTCATTCACAGCACAAACTCGGGGAAAGCTCATGGAACGTGCCCCCCACCCCCACCCCAACTCCGTAATTGGAAAGGAAGCGCAGTACCTGAGAGCGCAGCAGTTCAGCAACGTGTTAGAGAAGAATGGCCACGAAGGACGCCTGCACGGCCGACGCTGCTTCTCCACTGGCGTCTCCGGCAGCCCCAGGAGCTGTGCCAGAGAGATGGCGCATGAATAGGGAAGGAAGGACCGGAATAAGCAGAAACAATAAAGATGCAAGTTCAAGGTTGGCGTAGAGCTCATTCAACCTCAACGAGGAGGGAAATCCCACACGCTTATCTTAACGCTAAGCTACCCAGTCAGCGCTTCCTCAGCTGCGAAAAGGTTCGGTTAAGAGGACAACACGGGAGCCTTACCCTGGGGAGGTGGCCTTCTAAGATGTCCGTCCTTGTGCACGGGAACGGACGCCACCCGTGTCCCAGGCACAGCCCCGTCTTCCTGATACTCTACCCCCAGCGTCCCTGGGGTCCCCTCACCCCTAGTGGGAGCCCCTCCACGAAGCACAAACTTCTGCTCAACTCAGCCAGCAGCCCTGGACTCATTCATTCCCAGGGCAGCAGAAACCCCAGAGCGCTCGCAACTCGGGGCCTCCACAGCGGCCCTCAAACCGCCGAAAACGGCCACGCCCACAGAGGCCACGCCCACCGCACCAATCCTCAACGCCTCCCCACCCTCGCGCAGGCCCCGCCCACCCTCACTCTGCCCTCGCGCCCCTGGCGCAGGCCCCGCCCACCCTCACGCCCCTCGCGCCCCTGGCGCAGGCCCCGCCCAGCCTCACGCCCCTCGCGCAGCCGCGCACCGAGAGCATCGGTAACGTCGCTGATTCCCGCGCGGAGGCCGGAGAGGGCGTGGGAGGCCTGCTGCCTTTAATGAAACCTTATGCGGACACCAGCCTAGGGAAAAGAGCGGTAGAAAACGAAGACCGCGACGACACGGGTCAGAAAAGGGGAAACATTTGGCCGATCACCTGGACTCGGAATAGGAGAAGAAAGATAAACGCAGGTGGCTGTGCGGGAAGCCCGGGTTTGAGTGACAGGATTTCCAGAAGAAAAGGCGCTGGCCTGGGGGGCCTCAGAACCGAGGCTCACTGGGAGGAGGATGCTGGGAGCAGCGCCCCGAAGTTGCCTGGAAGGAGCCTGGGGGGGAAGGGCCGGGCGCGGCGGAGGGAGAGGGCCGGCAGGGTGCCAGCCTTTGCTGTGCTGTCCGGAGAAATGGGTGTGAAAATATCATCTACTTTTGAGGGTGACGTAAAAGTGTGACCTTTGATCTCTTCAAGAAATGGAGCATTTCCTTCCGCGGGCGGGCGTGGGCGAGTCCTATAACATGGAGGCTAACAGAGTTTTCTGATCACTTTAGGGTAGCTGTAGTCATTTCCACACAGTTTTGGGTTTAATGTCTTCTGGAGCCCGCACAGTTATACCAAGCAGAGGGACCCGGATGTTGCAGCCCCGGGGCAAGAGGATGTGCACAAAGTGGCCATGTCTACTTCTGTTGGGTCATCATTAGCTCTTTCACAGCTGAACTGAAAAGTTGGTGGTTCAAGGCCAGCTGGGACTGGGTTTTGAGTCTTTGAAGTCTTTTCGTTTTTTTTTTTTTTGTTTTGTTTTGTTTAGAGATTTACTTATTTATTTGTAAGTTAGAGTTACAGAGAGAGAAGGAGACACAGCAATCTTTATTCTACTGGTTTACTCCCCAGATGACTGAAATGACTGGGGCTGGGTCAGGCTCAAGTCAGGAGCTTCTTCCACGTCTCCAAATGGGAAGCAAGGGTGCAAGAGCTTGGGCCATCTTAGGCTGCTTTTACCAGGTCATTAGAAGGGAGCTGGATCAGAAGTAGAGCAACAGGGACATGAACTGGTGCCCCTTCCCAATCTTTTAAAGAGGAGTTTGTTATGCACATTCTTTCTTAACTAGCCTTTCTGTTATCCTTCTTCAATCTGCTTTATATCAGATGTGGACAAATCCTGCTGGAACCCCCACGATTCACATTAATACAGAATCCCTGGGGCCGGCGCTGTGGCCTAGCGGGTAAAGCTGCCTGCTGCAGTACTGGTATTCCATATGAGCACTGGTTCGAGTCCTAGCTGCTCCACTTCTGATTCAGCTCTCTGCTATGGCCTGGGAAAGCAGTAGAAGATGGCCAAGTCCTTGGGCCCTTGCACCTGTGTGGAGACCCAGAAGAAGCTCCTGGCTCCTGGCTTTGGATCATTGCAGTTCCAGCCATTGCGGCCAATTGGAGAGTGAACCAGTGGATGGAAGACCTCTCTCTCTCTCTCTCTCTGCCTTTCCTTCTCTCTCTGTGTAACTCTTTCAAATAAATAAATAAATCTTAAAAAAAAAAAAGGAATACCCTCTCTACCGCAAGTGTCAAAGCAAGTTCTATGCCTTTTGTACTTCCATATGAATTCTAAGGTGGTGTTCCCTAGTTCTGTGAAGAATGTCACTAGTATTTTGATGGAGGTTGCCTTGAATCTAAGTCACTTTGGGTAGAATGGACATTTTAATAATACTGATTTCTTATAATCCATGAAAGCAGGGTTTCTTTCTTTCTTTTTTTTTTGTCTGTCAGTTCAATTTCTTTCTTTCTTTCTTTCTTTCTTTCTTTCTTTCTTTCTTTCTTTCTTTCTTCTTTTTTTGATAGGCAGAGTGGACAGTGAGAGAGAGAGAGAGACAGAGAAAAAGGTCTTCCTTTTGCCGTTGGTTCACCCTCCAATGGCTGCCGCGGCCAGCACGCTGTGGCCGGCGCACTGCGCTGATCCAAAGGCAGGAGCCGGGTGCTTACCCTGGGGTGCAGGGCCCAAGCACTTGGGCCATCCTCCTCTGCACTCCCAGGCCATAGCAGAGAGCTGGCCTGGAAGAGGGGCAACTGGGGCAGAATCCTGCGCCCCGACCGGGACTAGAACCCAGTGTGCCGGCGCCGCTAGGCGGAGAATTAGCCTGTTGAGCCATGGCGCCGGCCTGGTTCAATTTCTTCAATAGAGTTGCATAGTGTTCATGGTAAAGAAAGACATTTAAAAATGTTCAAATTGGAGTATTTCCTACTTGGGTTTTCATATTTTTTAAGATTTATTAATTTATTTCAAAGAGCAATGGAATGAGAAGGAGAGACAGAGAAAAACCTTCAACTGTTGCTTCGTTCCCCAATGCCACAGCAGCCGTGCTAGGTCAGGCCACAGCCAGGGACCAGGAACTCTACCCAGATCTCTCACTTAGATGGCAAGGATATAAGTACTTGGTGATTGTCTGCTCTTTTCCCAGAGACCTTAGCAGGGAGCTGGATCAGAATTTGTGCAGCTGGGACTCAACTGGCTCTTTGGGACCAGATATCTGCATGGTAAGCAGCAGCTTAACTCACTGTATTACAGTGTTGCATGTTTTCTGAGTTGTTCATCAGCATCTGCATTTTCACAGTCTGCTGTGTTGTCTTAGACGTGTGTAACTTGTCATGTTGTCAGTGGACCAATCTATTTGTGTATATAAGTGTTCCCCCAAAGATTCCAATTTTTATAATTATACATGTTTCAGGGACATCGTATCCATGCATGTTTTGTATGTCCATTATTAATTGTGGAAGTGTCTCCAGGTTGTATTCCTGTAAAGGGAATTGCTGGACAAAAGTCTTTATACTTGTGTGATTATGTTGTGTCTGCCCTGTCATCTGGCAAAGATTTTACGGTTCACATTCCTTGCCATTGATGAGAATATTCTACTCGCCATCCTCTTGCTGAAACTGGGCAGTCCTGTGCCTACCACTTCCTTTTGCCCTTATTTAATCCCTGGTTGTGAGATTTCCTCAAATCAAGTTTCACTCAGTTGGTCTGGAAAAGCTGCAGTCAGTATGGTTTTCTCTGTTCTCTTGTATTTGATGACTGTTCCATTTTCTCAGATAATCTGAGCCGATAGCAGTGAAAACACATCACTCTTGCTTGGTGGACACCACCGCATGTTGGGTTCCCGCAATGTTCTGGTATCTTGGGTGAGGACTGGTTCACAAGAGAGTCTGAGGAAAGATTGGTGGCTCAAACCCCGTGATGTTCGAGTCCTCAGAAGACTTTGTTGTCACCTAAGTTGTTTTTGTGGCTTCTGATCCTGGAGCTGCTCTGTCTTTCAGGCAGGGAGCGCCCCTGTCGTCCTCAGGTCCTCCCAGTCTCCTTGGTTTGTGGGTGCTGCTGGGTGGCTGTGAGGTTCAGTGACAGCACATTTTCACCCCTGATATGGCCAGTGATTTCTCCCTGTCCTTTCCAGATGTCCCTGGTCTCCCTGCACTCTCCTGGGTGAGACTTCTTTGAGCCAACTGGTACACCATCTGGAGTCCGGGGGCACTCCTAGGGCTTGCAGAGGAAGGCACGTGCAGCCAGTTTGCTAACTGCTCTCACTCCAGGTCGGTGCATCTCAATATGCCATGTTAAACATACAGCCACAGAATGCCACCAACACTTTGATTTGGAGCAGTTGCATCCTGACTTTAAAAAATTAAGATATTATTGTATAGGGCAGTTATAGATTTACAGATAAACTCAGCAGACAGTACAGAAGATTCCCACATTTCCCTCGTTGCCTCCCACACTTTCCCCTTGTATTACCGTGGTACATTTTTATAATTGATAAACCAGTATTCATACATTAATATTAACTAAGCATCATAGTTTACATTATAGTTCATTCCTTGTGTTGAACATTTCCGTGGGGTTTTACAAATGCACGTCATGAATCCCCATCTCAATATCTAGAGTGGTTTCATCATGAAGAATGCCTGTCTTTCACTATTTATCCCTTCTGTCCCCCTCCACCCTAGGTGACCACTGATATTTTTACTGTCTCTTTAGTTTTGACTTTTTCTACAAATGTCCTATAGCAGATAGCTGTAATCATACAGTATATAGATTTTCAGAGCTATCTATTTTTTAAAGACTTATTATTTATTTGAAAGAGTTACACAGAGAGAGGAGAAGCAGTGAGAGAGAGAGAGAGAGAGAGAGAGAGAGAGAGATCTTCCATCATTGGTTCACTTCCCAGTTGGCTGCAGTGGCCATAGCTGCACTGAGCTGAAGCCAGGAGCCAGGAGCTTCCCCCATGTCTTTCCACATGGGTGCAGGGGCCCAAAGACTTGGGCCATCTTGTACTGCTTTCCCAGGCCTCAGCAGAGAGCTGGATGGGAAGTGGAGCAGCTGGGACTCGAATTGGCACCCATATGGGATGGCGGCACTAAAGGTGGCCCCTTAGCTGCTTTGCCACAGCACTGGCCCCTCATATTAACTATTTAAAATTCTTGGGGCTGGTGCTGTGGTGTGCAGGTAAAACTGTCACTTGCAGTGCTGGCATCCCTTATGGGATTCAGCTTGGGTCATGGCTGCTCCACTTCCAATCCAGCTCCTTACTTATCCCTGGGAAAGCAGTGGAAGATGGCTCAAATACCTGGGCCCCTGCACCCATGTGGGAGACCCGCTGAAGCTCCTGGCTTTGGCTTGGCCCATTCTTGGCTGTTGCAGCCACCATGTGGGGACTGAACTAGCAGTTGGAAGACACGCACCCCTCACCCCCATCTCTGCCTCTTTCTCTCTGTAACTCTGTCTTTCAAATAAATAAATAAATCTTTAAAATTAAAGATAAACTAAAATTCCTTAGTGCTTTTTCATGGCTTGCTAGCCTACTTCTTTTTATTTCTGAATATTATTCCATGGCATTGGAATAATATATTTTATCTTTCACTTAATGAAGAATATCTTGGTTACATACAGTTCTTGACGACTTGAATAAACCTGCTATAAATACTCATGCAGGTTTTTAGAATGAACATAAGGTTTCATACATTTGCATAAATACCTAGGACAGCAATGGCTTTGTCATGTGATAAGACTGTCTTTAACTGTGAGAAACTTCCAAAGTGTCAACCATCATGGCTGTATGATTTCACATTTCCAGCAATAGTGAGAGAAAGTTGTTGTTGTTTTTCAATCTTTAAAATTTGATTTAGTTATACAAGTTTCATGTATTTCATATATACAGATTTAGAAACATAGTGAGATTTCCCACCCTCCCCTCTCTCCCCATGCTCCAACCTTTCTTCCTCCTCCCTCTCCCACTCCCACTCTTAATTTTTACAAAGATCTACTTTAAGTTTACTTAATGATCATAAAATTAACTCTACACTAAGTAAAAGAGTTTGACAAATAGCATGAAGCAAAAAATCCACTGTCCTTCAAAAGAAGAGACAAGGGCTGTAAACAATCATTAAATCTCAGAATGTCCATTTCACTCTAATACATTACATTTTACATACTCTAATAGTTACCTCGGAGCACAGAAAACATGTGGTATCTGTCTTTTTGGGACTGGCTTATTTCACTAAGAAAATGGTTTTTAGTCGTGTCCATTTTGTTGCAAAAGACAGGATTTCTTTTCTTTTTTTTTTTTTTTACAGCTGAATAATACTCCATAGTGTGTGTGTGTGTGTGTGTGTTATATAATTTCTTCATCCAGTCAACAGTTGATGGATATCTGGATTGATTCCATATCTTAGCTATTATGAATTGTGCTACAGTGACCATGGGGGTACAGATAACTCTTTCATATGCTGATTTATTTTGTTTTGGGTAAATTTTCATGAGTGTGATGGCTGGTTCATATGTTAGGTCTATATTCAGGTTTCTGACGTATCCTCATATTGTCCTCTACAGTGTGATTCTTTCGGTCTCTTGTGGGAATCTTTTGGTTCCCCTGTATGTAGAATCGTGTTTTCTGCAAATGGAGATAATGTGACTTACTCCTTTTTTTGTTATTGGTAAGCCTTTTATTTCTTTCTTTTGCTTAATATTATTACCTAAAACTTCTAGAACTGTTTGAATAAGATTGGCAAGAGTACCCATCCTTGTCTGGTTCTGGGTCTTAGTGGTAATGCTTCCAGCTTTTCCCATTCAATATAATGTTAGCTTTGGGATTGTCATCTATAATCCTTATTGTATGCAGGTATATTCCTTCTATACCTAATTTACTCAAGGTTTTTTAAAATCATGAATGAATGTTGTATTTTATTAAATGTTTTATCTGCATCTATTAATATGATCTTTCAAGTTTTATCCTCATTCACCTGATTTGGTGATTTATTGATTTGCATGTGTTGAACCACCCCTGCATTGCTGGAATAAATGCTTTTTGGTCAGGGTAAATGATCTTTTTCATGTGTTGTTGGTTTGATTTGGTAGTATTTTGTTAAAGATTTTTGCATAAATTATTATCAGAGGTATTGGTCTATAGTTTTTTTTTTTGTATTGTATTCTTGCATGGCTGTGGAATTAAGGTAATGCTGCCATTGTGGAATGAGTTTGGAAGGCTGCTCTCTCTTTCAGTTGTTTGGAACAGTTTCAGCAGAATTATTGATAGTTCTTTCTTAAATACTTGGTAACATTCAGCAGTGAGGCCCTCTTGTTGTAGGCTTTCCTTTGTTATTGAATCTTATTATTTTGTTCAGGTTTTGTATATCTTTGTGATTCAATTTTTGTAAGTTATGTTTCTGGATATTTATCCAATTTCTAGGTTTTCCAGTTTGGGAATTTAGTTTTCATAGTAGTTTCTAATGATTAATGTATTTCTGCAGTATCAGTTGTATAGTCTCCATCATCATCTCTCATTTATTGATTGAAGTCTTCTTGCTGTTCTTCTTGTCTAGTGTGGCTTAATTAATTGATTTTGTTTATCTTTTCAAATAAGCAACTCTGTTTCATTAGTCTTTGTACTATTTCAATTTTGAATTATTTTTTCTCTGTGTTTTTATATCTTTTGCATCAAGTCTATGTCTCTTTTGTGTGATAAAAGTGTAGTTAGTCCTCCTCACTTTTGATTTCCATTTACATGGGATATCTTTTAGATTCTTTCAATTTCAGACTGTGGGGGTCTTTACTGGTAGAGAATGTTTCTTATGGCAGCATATTGTCACAGGATGCATATTGTTGAGTCTTACTTGTAATGCATTTATCCAGTCTTGGTATTTTAATTATGGAATTTAGTCCATTTACATTCAAGATGACCTGGATCGGGAAGGATTGTTTTGTTTGTGGTTTTTAGGATAGCCAGTTGCTCTCTCTAGTCACTCTGCTAAGCCTCCTCTGAAGAACAACTTAGAAGTTGTGGTTATGTTCCCTGTAATGTTTATCTTCCATCCTTTCTACCCACCAGGCTCAGCAGGGAGGTGCCAGAGGTAGAAGATCATGGAGTCCCACAAGACACACAGAGAGAATGCTATTTGACTCCTTTGATTCTTCCTGAAGTTTCTGAATCTTACTCTTCTTCTCGGAACACCTGGTATTCAATGGAGGGAGAGCAGTTCTCCAGTAACCTTGATGTAGACAGTGAGTACTCCACTGTGCGTGAGATGAAGGGACACTGGTCTCCCAGAGAGCCTCTGTAGTCTTGGTTATCTACAACCTATGTTGCCCAAGAGATGCCATCCCTGCCGTTAGGTCATGTGAGCTCATATTGAGTCTGACTCCTCAGTGAAGTCCTGAGCAGATGCATCAGGTGGGTAGAACTCAGTTCTCTGTCACCAGGTTCAGTCTCAGAAGTGCAGGCTGTTGGTATCAAGAGAGGCAGGGGAGAGGGTAGTAGGGGATGATTGCAAACACTCAGCCTCCACTGTCTAACCTGGGGAAGTGTGTGTAATCAGCCTCTTCTGTATGTTGAGACATTTCTTTGTGTGTGTGTATGTGTATGTGTGTGTGAGAGACATTTAGTTGCTAATTGCATTTCATGAACAGCATCTCCCTAACTTCTCTAATTTTCCCCTTTGGCAGTGTACACAACATTTTTCAATGTCTGTTACCATATTTCCTGGGTGTCAGATTCTCTACTTCCTGTCATGGCTCCCCTTCACCTGAGGCAGTCTAGTCCCATGTCTTCCAGTGGCCGTGGGTTCATCCTCTACGGCACCAATCATTTTTCTCTGCATGCTCGGAGTATAGCTCCAACTGAGTGTCTACTCTCAGGTTATAGTCTCATGTAATTCATCCATATCCGGTGTGCATGAGAGGACCTGGACTAATTTATGAACAAAACAGAGTTTCTTCCCTGCCATCATCCCCGGAAAGTCTGTTGAGCAAGAGCCCCTTCATAGGCGGTGTGGAGAAAAAGTAGAATTTTCCTTACTTCTTAGATGAGATGTTTACGTTCTGTCAGACAGGAGCTTTGTGTTATGAGTCTTTATTTCTCAAATCGTCGTTCACGAAAATCAAGAATCTCTGGTGTTCCTCGCTCTGTCTGATGTTCTATAGTGGAATTAGCAGTGACAAATTTCCCTTCAAATGTTTTTGATCAGGAAGTGCCTTTTCTGGCTAACGCCATCCACTTTCCTGTTTCCAGGTTCTCCCTGAGGATAGAGAAGCAAAAGCTTTTCCCAAGGTCAATCACAGGTCAATTCGCAACAGAAAATCTGCACTCATTCGCTTCTGTGTTGTGCTATGTCCCCTGTCCAGTGAACTCTATCTAAGACTTAATGCATTAGGACCTTGTGGGAGCCTCTCAGACAGGAAGTGATGAGTCCACCTCATCACTGAGGATGCTGAAACTCAGCCAGGTCACATAGCTTTCCCAGGTCACCCCACATAGTGCATGGTGGGATTTCCGGCCCTAGGGCTCAGGCTCTGTCCACTTCCCTTCTGCAGGCGTGTCAGGGACTCAGCTGGGATGGGTGAACACTCCTCCTTTTTGCTTTTTTAACATATTATTTTGAAATAATTTCAACTGAAGCAGAAGAGTGGCAAGTTTGGTACCCAGAACTCCTACAGCCCCTCAGAGATTCCCAGGCTGTTAAGATGATGGTGCTTTTTGTCTCCAAGCAGATCCTGTGCCTCACCCAGAGCCTCCTGGAGCTGGAGCTACAGCTGCACCAGTGTGTCTGTGGATGATCAGACATGGCCAGTCAGGTCCTGGTCTCTCCCCTCAGGGTTTCTGCTCTCAGGGGCTCTGTGCGACCTTGAGCTTGTCTGTCCTACAGCCCCAGGAAAGCTGTGTGGCCATGTCTCAGAAAAACGCACATCCAGGCCTGGACTCCCATGAGGACCATGGGAAATGCCCGACACTTGTCTCAGAAGGGAGAAGTGTGTGAATGGGCACGGCCCTGCCAGGGCGTTTGGAAAATGGGCCAGGAGGGAGCGCATCCACCTCTGTGGATGGGCTGAGATGACTGAACCCCCACATTTACCAGGACCCATCCCGCGTGGGGTGACTAACACATCCGTGTGAGTTGTGTATAAAGTGCACAGCCCTGCCTCCAGAGGGTCTCTCCAACCCACCCTCTCCATACAGGGAACTCTCCTGTTGAGACAGCATGAATAACTTGATTTTCTACTGGGCTCTGGCCCCAAGCTGCCTCAACAGTAACAGGTGCCAGGGCTTCTGATGTTCAGTGGAAACTCTTTCTGCGACAAATGCAAAGCACATTCAAAGCTTGAGTTTCAGAAGTCTGTCATCAGCCAAGAGTGCTTGAACTACATGATTACATTAAGTGTGGCCATTAAACACAGCCTGGGGCTGGGTTCCCAGCAGCCCTTACAGAGCCCTAGGTCAGGCACAGGGTTGGTGGGGACGTTTTCCCTTTCAGCCCATTCGCACTCTCTCAAAACCTTACCTAGTGGCCTGAGTGACCTAGGATTTGGCATGAAGCCGTGCCTGAGGGAAACAAGGAGGGTGTGTGTGGGAGCCCCTGTCCACCTCCTGAAAGGGCATAGCCAGTGCTGATTCTGGGAGCTGTGGCTGCTCCTCCAGGGCAGGGGAGGCCTGGGGAGTGACGGGTCTGATCCGTGTGCTGATGTCAGGCTGTTGGGGGTCTCTCCGTGGTCATCCAGGGTCAGGTTGAAATCCTGATGCTCTAACACGGTGGAAAAGGAACGCTGGGACCTGGGCTTTAGGTCAGCAGTGCTCTCAGATCCTGACCTGATCATTGCCTGGCCACTTTACTTTGCCAGGTTGTTTGTCATCTTAGATATTTACATCTCAATTCTTCATTGGAGAGGCCTCAACAATAATATCTACATCCAATTGCTATTGAAAGCATTCATTAGGATCATTTCCAGAGTGCCCAATCCAGTCAGATTTGCTGAGTAAACCTGTGGATGCCTTTTAGGCTTCCTGTCAAAGGGAGCGTTCCTTATTTGCTGTCCACACTGGTGGGACAGAAGATCACAGAGAGAGCATGGACACGAGCGGATACTGCTGACTGTCTTTCTGTTATCAGAGTCGAGTCTGCGTGCTCCTCGGGGGATGAGGAACCCTCCCCAGGTACAGAGCAGTGCTCCGAAGTTCCAGCCATGGATATCGGAGACCTCTTGTCATCAGTCGCCACTTCGATGTCCCAAGTGCCCTGAAGCTCAAGTTTACCAAAGGAAAACCGCAGGCCAGCAGGGGGAAACTCGCAAGCACATTCCCTGGCATTATCATGAAAGGAAAACCACACTCCAGCAAGTGGAAACTCGCATGCACAATCTCTGGCCAGCAGGTTAATGAGACAAAGCCAGAGCCCAGCACGTGGGAACTGGCATGCAGATTCCCCGGCCAACAGAATATCAAGAATACTGCAGTCAAGCCCCGGGGGATCTCACGCGGATACTGCAGCCTTCAAGGCTAGGATGGAGAGGTAGTCACGTCAGTTCATCTTTGCTGCCTTTGTTCCTTATTACTCCCTACGTGGCCTTCTAGCTTATTCTGTCACCAGGCTGCTTCTCTCCCATGGCAGATGGGACCTCTATCAGGTGTTACCTCCACTGCCCGCAGCCACCACCCTATCCTGTCTGTCACCTGTTTGCACTCAGCACTGCTGGGCTCTCCCTGCTGCCGCCCCCTCTTCCTTACCAGTCCACAGCAAACCCAGCCCCATATCCTCGGTGTGATTTCTGGGAGCTTGCCTGAAAGCACACACACTTTCTTGGCTTCCTTGTTTCCCATTTCCTGCTTCCCCAATCCGTCCAATGCCTGCTTCTTCTGGGAGCCCTGTCTTCATAAGTCATTTGGACATGCATCTTCTCCGGTGTCCTTCTGAGAGCCTCATGCAATCCTACACCCTTTATTTCCACATGTGAATTGGAAGTGCTAAAACTGAGGAGGAAAACTCTGATTCCAAAAATGAATTGGAATGTGGGTCACAGGGGAGAGATCTCTATTGGTCTGGAGTAGTTTTTTCTTCCCAGAAATGTACACCTGTGCTAAACTGCCAGGGGCTTCACCTGACTCATCATCTGCACCTCATGGGCTCATTTGAGCTGGTGTAGGAGGAGTAGGAGTAGGAGCGGGAGGACTAGGTGGCACTCTAAAGGGAAGTCAGCTCCACGTACACAGAGAGGCCAAGATTTCAAAGGGCACAGGGCATTATGTGCTGAGCAATTCCGGCCTCCATATTTAAGTCCTAAGAGCACTTCTGTATGTTCAGTGAAGAATCTAGAATAATGGACCCAGTTGAATCGGAATCAAGGAACCTAGTAGAGTTTCGAGAAAGGGAGTGATTACATGACGATGTCAGAGAGAAGACTGATTCTTCAAGGCCAGGGGGAAGGAGACGCATGTTAGGAGAGAGGGGGGATGCAACAGGCATGGTGTGACATAGGGCAGGTCAACCGAGCAGTCTGAGTCAACACTGGGTGAGCTCTGAGTCAGCAGGGACTCTGACCAGCACTAAAATTTTAGTATGATTTACATTGGAAAGGTGGGATTCAGGCATTGGCCTTTTAAAAGAATTCCTCTGACAAGCACCTGGGGTTAGAAGGACTATGGAGCCAACAGAACTATGATAGAAATGTCTCTGTGTGGAGTCCCCTCCTTCCTGCAGCAAAGTCAGCTAGATGGAAGCTAAGACCATCACAAGCAGGTGCGAAAGGCAAAAGGGGTCAGGAGAACATGGGTGAGAGCACCCACCCTGGTTTGGGAAGGCCGAGGGCCCTAACTCTGCCCCACAGGCTGGGCTGTCAGCTCAGGTCAGGTCAGTTGTGCCTTTCAGCAGCCTGAGATGCCCCCGTCAGCCCTCCTCTCTGCAGGAGCTCAGTCTCTCCCTGGGCTCTGTAACCTCGGAGCATTGGCTGCAGCTCAGCTCTCAGCAGGACCTGACCCATTCATTTTCTTCTCTCCCTCTCTTAGATGCCACTGCTGCTGGAAGCGTAGAAAGATAGCGCCGATTTATGTAAGAAAAAGTAGCTCAAACAGGAGCTCGGGGTAAATCCCAGACAGAGCACGGAGAGAGGACTTTGACCACCATGAACCACTCTTGATGGTTTCCACCACAGGAGGCTGGGGGATGAGAGCTGTGACTGTCTTTCAGCCTCTGACTGGGTAAACACCTACAGAGACCAAGGCCTGAATGCAGAGACATTACAGAGAGACTCTCACCTTGCCCTGTCACCTGCCTCCTGCAGGGACCCGAGGACTGAGGAGCAGGAAGAGACCGTGGATGGACCCGGACGCCCGAGGCCACGGGCGGGCTGTGCTAGGTGTGGGCGGTCTGCCACTAGCGCTCCTGCTGATGAGGGTCAGCCTGGGTGTAACCCTCGGGATGATCTGACTCCTGCACGGGCGCTCCACTGAGCCGGACAGCTGACCCGTCTCCTCCCACGGTCAGTGTTCCCACAGATAAGACAACATTGAGGAGGAGAGACATTTGGGGTAAAGGTGATTAAAAGGATCTGCTGCTTTGCTGCTTTTGAGCTGCAAACATCTCCTGTTTTTGTGGTCTCGGGTGGGGCGTGGGGGTGCACGCGGACTGGTCTGTGGATGCCGGGCGGGGTCTGGCTCAGTGGCCTGTGTGCGGAAGTTACCTGGTGATTGCCTCGGGATGAAGTTCAGCTGCTCCACTGAGCCATGCAGGGCCTGCTGGGTGCTTCCTGCCGCGAGCCCTCTGCCCGCCAAGGACGTCCTGTGTGCCTGCCAGTCACCCTGGCTTTAGGGTGGGTCGGCTGTAGATGAGCTGCCTGCTGGATCTGTCCATTGTGGAGGTGCGGTGTTCTCTCTCTGATAGCAGTGGGAAGTGAGTGGGCAGTGGCTCTCCTGAGTTCCTGGCTGCTCCCCAGGAGGCCAATCATGGCCTACGGTGGGGATATGGAAGAACAGGGTTTGGTGGGAGCGGTTCCGGGAGGTGGGCATGGATGGGTACGATGAGACCAAGTTGATGGATGAGGAGGACAGCAGTGACGGCCGGGCGGGGCTCCAGGAAGAGCAGGCGAGGTGCACTCCTGGCTAAGGACAGGACACAGGACAGCTGCTCTCCAGGCGGCCCTGAACATCCCCGAAACAGCATCCATGGGCATTGGGAGGGGCAATTGCAGAGGAAAGGAGCACTGTGCTGGAGCCTGACAGCAGTGCCTCCTGTGCCTGTGGATGAAGGGTCCTTGAGTCCTGCATCGCCTGGGAAAGGTGTGGATGGAGTCCTGGGAGGAGAGGGGGCCCATGAAGGCCTGGGCGTCCTGGGCTGAGCAGAGCCGCCTGTGCTGGTGTCCAGGTGTCAGGTGAGCGCTCTGTGCTGAAGCGGCCCTCCGCCCAGTCTCAGGGACCAAGTCCTGGAGTCCAAGCTCAGCCCCCTTCTCAGGCGGCTGCTTGCAAACTCCTCTGGCTTGGTAGCTCCGGGCGTGTCCAGCGAGCCCAGCCCGGGGCCAGAGAGACCCTCGGAGCATCCTCGCATCAATCCCAAGGTGCCGTGTCTGCTCCCGTCTCGCCGCGTCCTGGTTTAAGGGAGAGGATGGCTTTGGCCACGGGCTACGGGCCGCTCTGGTCCCCGGGTCCCTTCCACACCTGGGACCTCACAGCCGCGACCCCCGCCCCCTTTCCTGCCCTCAGCCCCAGGATTCCAGGTTTCTAGAGCAGCCGAAGCCGCATCACAGAAGTCGTCCGAAATGTGACCACCGAGCTGTGGGTCCCTGTCCAAGGCGAGTGCCCCGGCCCGTGTGGCTGCGCCAGTCCATGGCGTCCGAGCTTCCGGGTCCGCGGCCGAGGGCCCTGCGACCCACAAGTCACGCCACACCCCCAACCCCATCCGTCCTCACTGACCCCCGAGGTGTTAAGTCTCCTCTAAAAAGACCCCCAGCCACGGGTACCAGACCTCGACTTCCCTCTCCCGGATTTCTCGTCCCCGGCGGTGCCCGGAGTCTGCGGGCAGCACCGCGCCCATGGAGAACCGCGCTGCGCCACGCGCCCCTTCCCTCGCGTCCCCTGCCCAGTCTCCGGGTGTTGGCCCTTCCCGGGGGGTCCAACGCCATAAAACACTGGCTTTCCCCTAGGTCTCGTTCTGGAGGTGCAGGGAAGGTGGCTGAGGTCGGAGGGACGGGGAGGGGCAGGGGGAGGAGACACCTGGTTTTGGGGGACACTTCAGACGCCGCTCCCCGTGCGTCCACGGAGACGGAAACCCTCATTGCCGTCCTTATGGAGCGCCTTGACGCACTTGTTTGGACTTAGTTCTTAGGGGACTTCTTGTCATGTTGTGGGGATGAAGGGGAGGAGAGAATTTTGCGTTCTTACAGTGTGTCCAGGACCCGCCTCTCTCCAGGCTCTTTCCCCCCACCCTGAATCCCTCGCCTGCTGCGTGCACGCACCCGGGAACGGGCACAGTGCTCCTGTCCTCACTGGTACTGACCGGCACCCAGCATTTTCGCCTTTCTTGGAACTCTCCATCTTTGGTCAATGTCTGCCTAGTCCTGCTCATGGAGATGTCTGTATCCAACCCCCCTTTGACCCCACAAGGAGCAGCATGCAACCCGAGGTGGGGCAGCCAGATCGAGTCTGGGAGCCATGCCAACGGTTGTGTGCCCTGTGCTGACACTGTAGACCCAGGTGATAAAACTGTCTTCAGATAAATAAAACAAATGGAGTTTTTAAAAATATAAAACTTTGCTGTATAAAAATATAAAAATGCCACAGTGCTATTCACTAATTCTTTTCCCATTATTTTCAAGTTCATTAAAAATATAGGACAAAATACAATGTGTGTTACTTAATGAATACACAGTTTAATAAATATTTCTCTTATCTCAATATTCTTTATGCTGCATTCCAGTTTTAAAAAGATTTATTTATCAATCTATCTATCTGAAAGGCTGAGTTACAGAGAGGCAGAGAGAGAGAGAGAGAGAGAGAGAGAGAGAGAGAAAGGAAGGTCTTCCATTATCTGGTTCACTCCCCAAATGGCTGCAATGGCCAGAGCTGTGCCGATCCAAAGCCAGAAGCCAGGAGCTTCTTCTGGGTCTCCCATGCAGGTGCAGGAGCCCAAGGAGTTGGGCCATCTTCTACTGCTTTCCCAGGGCATAGCAGAGAGCTGGATCAGAAGTGGAGCAGCCAGGACTTGAACTGGCACCCATATGGGATGCTGGCACTGCAGGTGGCAGCTTTACCTGCTACGCCACAGCAACTAGTGGGATTCCTGTTCAACCTCAGGACTCCTCCGTGAGCCAGCTCCTCATCCATGAAACCCAGGGCACTGTGGGATCCCAAGAGAGAAGCCTTTACCAGGCAAGAGTAATACGCTTTCTCCACTATTGGCTGAGGGAAGAGACCAGGTGGTCCTACAAGAGACGAGAACAAAGAAAATCATTTCAATTGCAACTTTCCCAGGATGCTGGTGAAGGTAGGCTGATGAGCCTAAACTCATCTAAGGAAGTCTTTCGGTGAAGAGTTAATTGGTGATAAAATACATGGTAGTGACTGATGCTATTCAGTGTTGGAAGGAGAGCGGAAGAAAGAACATTCTCATCAAATGATTGGAAACATGAATTGGTAAATCCTCCTTATAAGGCAAGGAATCAGCAAAATAAGAAAGGTTAAACCCTTTCATCTTTTTATCTACCAAGTTCTCTTATAGCAATGGAAGTCTGCATGGCCAACTGCATCCCGCTGGCCCGGCCTCCCTGTGCCCCTGGCCTCTCTCCTGGTCCTCGGGCTTTCTTTCCACGTAGATGTCTCATTCTTCTGGTGTCTCTTTGCCTGCCTGCCTTCTCCCTGCCTCCCTCCCTCCCCAGTGCTTTGCCTGTCTCTCTCTTTCCCTCACACTGTCTCCTCTCTACTTCTCAGGGTCTCTGTCTGTCTTTGCCCCTTTTCTAGACTAGGATCGTGTGGAAGAAACAGTGGTCAAGGGAGGCCTGAGCCTTAGCCCTGTGGCTGCACGCAAAACTCCCCTTCTCTGTTCCTGGGCTGTGGGGGTTACTGGTGAGTGGGAGGAGAGGGACAGCAGGCCAGAGCAGGTGGCTCTGGGGCAGGTACTCATTTTCCAGAAACTTAGAGCCAAGCACAGAGCCAGAGCAGGCCCCTAATTAGAGCAGAGCTCTGAGAAAGGGGAAGGTGTCATTAGGTGGTAGGGGAGATGGGGCTCCTGGGGTGTGTGGCGGGGACTGAGTAAGAAGCAGGTCCCTGTGAGTAGAGAGCCAGGGGCTCCCTCTGCAAGGCTGGGAGTGCTCAGTGCCCAAGAGGAAGCAGCTGCGAACATGGGTGGGGAGGGCAAGATGGGGGGGGGCCTGCACTAGGGGATTTCCCTGGTGCTCAGCTAACACCCACTTCTTCAAAGAGCCTAATATTTTTTAAAAAAATTATTTACTTACAGAGAGAGAGAGAGAGAGAGAGAGAGAGAGAGAGAGAGAGAGAGAGAGAGAGAGAGAATGGAGATCTTCCCCAAATGGCTGCAGCGGCCAGGGCTGGGCCAGGTGAAAGCCAGGAGCCAGGAGCTTCATCTGGGCCTCCCACGTGGGTGGAAGGGATCCAAGTATTCAGGCCACCTTCTGCTGATTTCCCAGGTGCAACTGTAGGGAGCTGGTTGAGAGGAGTTGAATTTGACAATAGTCTGCCTTTTGAGACACCAAATTAAAATTCTCCTATTCTGTCCTTCTCCGGTGATCTGTGACTTTTATGTCTCACTGTCTCTCTCCCTCCCTCTGATTCCATTTTGTTGCCTGACTTTTCCACCAGATGATAAACTCCATGAGGGTAGGACCATGTTAACTGCTCAGGCTCTGCACCTGCCCCTGGCCTGCAGGTGCGTGGTTAACATTTTAGGTGTGGAGGATTCCAAGATCTGGGGAACAGGCTGTAATTGCCTATTGGGCTTTCTGGAGCTGGTGGCAAAAACGACTGGTCTGTCTGGGTCTTTCCCCAACTCAGCTCCCACAGGGGTGGGGGTATGCGAGGGGCCCAGGGTGTGATGATGAGGGGATCAGAAGGAAACTGTTCTGGGTTCAAACAGGTTGCAGGTGACCTACAGAGCAGTCTCCATACTTGGATAAATGAGAGGCCTGTGTGCCTGATAACATTCGATTGTCCTTTATGTGTGCAGACTCCGTGCCAGGTGCAGGGCCGCACTTAATCTCCAGATGGATACATAGGGCAGGAATCGCCATTCCCATTTACTGACTGCCTTTGGAAAGGTAAAGTCACTTTGTTAAAGTCACATAGCAGGTGCACTTCAGGGCTGAGCTGGTTTCTATGGCTTTGGCCACGACACACCAGCTCTCCCCCAGGTTGTTTTACAATTGGTGCCTGGAAGCAAAATACCAGAGGTCCCCAACCCAGAGTTCATGGGAGCAACCACTTCTCAGGACCCAACAACATTCCTCAGCTAATAAGGTGTGTGTGTGAAACCCTTAAGTGAATGGTGTGGCTCTGAGTTCCCATAATCATAGCAGTAGTAACTCTCATTGCAATGCAGTCCAGGGTTGCTTTTCTTGTCTGGCCACCACATCACATCATCAGCCTCCACTTCATCATGACTGTTCTTAACACAATTAAACAAATTAACCCATTTTCACCACCCCATATCCACCTCAGGCTTGTTTTTCAACCTAACTGGAGGACTCTGGTTTGTCCTGACTTGGTGTCAGGATAGTTCAAATCTGTTGAAATCTTTTTCAGTCTTGGTTTTGTCATTGTCTGAGTCATTGCCCACTTTCTTAGTGTCAGTGTTTTTATCCCAATACTTCATTCCCATCCATCACCAAACATCCATGGGGCTGGGCAAGGAGTGCCGGCTGTTTGTACCGAGAGCGCCCTCTTTGGCCCTTGTAGGAACCTGTGAGGGCGCTGTTTTCCCCACATCCTGGGTAAGTGAACGGGGGTTGACTGCTTTTCCCTGTGCTCCCCTAGCCCTGTGTAGTTTTGCAGAGATCCACCTTCAGGCTGGTAGTAACCTACAAGTCACACATCTCTGCTTCTGTTCAGTGCACCAGCCACAGGGCACTGACAGGTAACACTTACCAGGTAGTCTCTATAGTAAATTTTGTGACTGCTTGCAGGAGAGAGGAACTGTGGCTGAAGTGTGTGTGACCAACACCAATGTCGGTTCCTCTCAGCCGATTCTCATGGTTGAGCACCCACAGTCATCATTTCATTTATCATCAGTATTCTTATGAATCCCGAATGTGAAATTTTTATTTTTGTTTTTCACTAAAAGGAAAGACTCTGCCTTAATTCATCTTTTCTAACCTGCTCTCTCTTAGTCTCTTCACATGCATGTGGTGAGGATCAGATTTCAAGTGTGTCTCCTGGCTCTGAGAGGTCCCCTCAGCCCTTCTAGTTAGCCTGGGACACTCCACCCTATGACTGAGTCAGGCATGTAGGCATGAGTCTTGTATTTACATAGTCAGCCAGCTATGACACATGTAAGGACTCTTGTGGTTGATATGTGACTGTGGAAGGTGGACAGAGCTTCCTGACCCACAGATGCCTCATGTTTGAGGAGGTTAAGGTATATTGTTTCCTCAGATCACAACCGATCTAGGTTTAGGTTGTAGTTGCATTAAGGCCAAGATGCTTGTTCAACCCCCTTAGTTTATTAGGATGTCAAATTTAGGCAATGACAGAATTCCCCGGGTTACTATTTAAAGGAAGGAAAGAAGGAATTTACAAGGCTACACATAAGTCAAAGGATAAAAATGCTTGCATAGACAGACCAAGGGCGAGCAGTATCACCTTCCCTTAGGGAAGTTTCCATGGAGAGAGGACCTGCCAGGGAACTGACCTGTGCCCCACCAGCTCTTTCCTCCTGTAAAGTCCATCTCTTTTTCTTTTTTTTTTTAGATTTATTTATTTATTTGAAAGAGTTATAGAGTCAGAGTTGGGGGGTGAAGAGAGAGTTCTTCCACCTGCTGGTTCCCTCCCCAGATGGCTGCGATGGCCGGAGCTGTGCCAATCCAAAGCTAGGAGCCAGGAGCTTCTTCTGGGTCTTCCACGTGGATGCAGGGGCCCAAAGACTTGGGCCATCTTCTACTGCTTTCCCAGGCCATAGCAGAGAGCTGGGTTGGAAGAGGAGCATCTGGAACAGGAACCAGTGTCCATATGGGATGCTGACCCTGTAGGCAGAAGCTTAGCCTACTGTGCCACAATGCCGGCTCCTAAATTCCCTTTCTTGACTGATCAGGTCATGGGCTATGGACCTCAAGGTCTCCTCACATGCTGTTTTCTCCATGTGGACTGTTCTCCCCACCTCCCATTTCTTTGCATGGTAAATTTATATTCCTCCTTCAGCTTCCAGTGCCAACATCGTGTCTTCAGGAAGATCCTTCCCCTGCCAGCCACAGTCTCATTCAGAAGGTTTCCAGCATTGCATTATTTGTAATGGCATCCTTCATCTGTAGTTATTATTTAATAGCTGTCTTCCTCACTAGACTGAGTATTGTAAAGGTAGGAACCTCCTTAGTGTATTCCTGGCCCCTGAGTAGCGTTGGATACACTAGTCCATAATGGTAGCTCAATAAAGACGTATAGAATGTCTTCTTTTGTAAAATAATGGGGTTGAATCAGGTGATCTGGGCATTTTCCAGGTTCAAGAGTCTTTGGGTCTATGGGTTCCAGGTTAAGAAACAGCAGGGGAGCTGGAGTGGTGGTGGGAATGGGATTTTGTGCTCTGGCTCACCAGCAGGTGGCACAGGTGTGTGGGCTTTGTGTAGGGGGAGGGCAGGGCTGGGCAATCTGTGTTGGGTGTGAACAGAGTGACCTCCTGGACCTGCCAGGTGAGGAGGGCCCCTACTGGTGCAGACTCAGGAAGAAAGGGAGGGTGGCTGGAGATGCAACCCTGCTGGGACGATTGCTGTGCAGTGGGTGAGGTGTTGGTGTGCTGACACTACTGTCACACAGTGCTCCTGGAGCGAGAGGTCCAGAGACACCAGGCGGCCGGTGCTGAGTCTTGGAGGCCAGAGGAACTGAGTCCCCTCCAGGCTGGGTCTTCCACATTGCCTTAGGACAAGTCTGCTGCCTCTAGGCGCTCCTGCTCCCACTGTCCTAACAAACATGATTCCCCGGGCTCAGCTCTCTCCCTGGGCTTCCTCCCACTCTCAGCAGGGAAAGCTGAGGCCGTCTGGCCAGGGTGGTTTCACCGTTTGCCCTGACATTTTATCCAGAGAACCATCAAGGCTGACAGGTCAGGTCTGCTTTGGTTTATTTGGTGGATCCCGGGGTTGGGTTCTGAAATCTAAGTCTGCAGACTGTATTTGCTCCCTTGGCAGAGAAAACCCAAGCAGCAGAAACCATCATGGGGAGAGTGCGCTGCTCCTGCTTTTCCTCTCGCCTCTTTGGCTGTCTGGTATGACTTTCCCCTTATCACATTCTCTTCTTGCCTGCTTGGAGTATTAAAATCACCTATGGGGCCAGTGCTGTGGCGTAGAGAGTAAAGTCACCAATGGCAGTGCCGGCATCCCATATGAGTGCTGGTCTGAGTCCCAGCTGCTCCACTTCTGACCCAGCTCTCTGCTGGGTCCCATATCTGCAGGTGGGATGTAGAAGTACACAACTTGCAAAGCTTCTTTAAGACTAAATGAGATAATGCAGAAGTACCTAATAGCAACCAAGAGCATAATGGGCCCCGATGTGTATTAACTCTTATTTACAACCAATTAGTTGCAAACCAAATGATTTCAAGCTTAGAATGTCCCCTGATTACAATCTCTCCTTTCCTTTTCCTGACATGGCCGGAGCTAATGTTCTCATCTTTCTCTTCATCAGTCACATTATTGGCCCTTCATTTCTCTAATGATTATGTTGTCATCATTCTCTAAAAACAAAAGGAAATAATCAAACATGTAAGAAAATAGATCTGATCTGTCAGGATTTGTGTCCTTGTTGCCCTCAGGACAAGATGGACACTCCTTGTCTTGGCAGGCGAGGACCCTCGCATCCTGCCCTGAGAACACCTTTGCTGCTTCCAGCAACAAACAACAACAAAATTGTGATTTTTTAATATATACTTATATACATATTATATACATAATATATTACATACATATTATATATACATATATGCATAATAAATTACATATATTATATATGTAGTATATATGTATTATATAATATATATACTATATAGTATTCCATATATTTATAGGTTATATAATACGGAAAACTACTCACCCCCACCTCTTAACCCTGAACCTCCCCATTCTGCTCCACCATCATGGGTTTCTCCTTGAGTTTAAGGTGCTGATAGCAGTTGAAATAAACAACAATAAAAGTAGAAACAAACACATAAACTTGGTGTCCTTGGGTAGAGTGATGGATCTCTCTGAATTAGAATTTCTCCATCTGTACCTGTGATACAGATGCTAATAGAAACCTGCTCTGACTTCTGTAATGATGGAGTAGTAGTGTGTTTGGTAATAGGAATTGACTGCCTTGTTTCTTGGAGGAACAAGTGACTATTAGAAGAGTGACGATCATTGCTTCTCTTACTATTACGGCATTTTCTTTAAGATCAAGTGGCTTTATGGGGCAGGCACTTGATGCAATGGTTAGGTTACCAGATGATAATTCAGTATCCAATATCTGAGTCCCTGGTTCACATCCCAGCTTCTCCACTTCTGATCTAGTTTCCTGTTAATGTGCAGGAAGACAGTAGGTGGGAGACAGTTGGGAGACAACAGGTGACAACTGGTGACGGCTCAAGAGCTTGATTCCCTGCCACCCATGTTGGAGACTCAGATTCAGTTCCCAACTCCTGGCCTCAGCCTGGCCCAGCCCTGATTGTTGTAGGCATTTTGGGAATGAATCAATGAATGAAAGATCCCTGTCTGTCTCTCTGTGTTTCTCTCCCTTTAATTTTATTAAAATAAAAATTTAAATAAATAAATAAAAATTAAAAAAGATTAAGTGATTTTAAGAAGATGTCAATCCAACCACTCCCAATAAATGCTAACAAGGAGCCCAAGGTGGCCTGCTTGCTAAAGCCTACAAATTCTAATTGGTCCAACTGCAAACCAGAGCACTGTCCTCTGCTATAGGCTGCTTATTTGCTTCCAATGTCCTAAAAGGGTACGATGACAATCTCTCTTTTGTGAAAATTATGACTAAGCCCAGTGATCCTTTGTCAGTAAGGCTCCTGTACAACCTAGTGGTTGAATGAGAGGCTCTGATGACAGTCTGCAAAATCGCTGCTCACCAGCAGGGGGCAATTGAGGTCTGTGTGAGATGCAGGTGGCACTTGTGCATTCTGAATCAGAGACGAGTAGGTTGGGACTATAAAGCAGCAGGGACAACTTCCTTTCGTCTAGACTGTGGTAAAGGCTGTGAGCTCTGCAGCAGCTGTGCGAGGTGGGCTTTGTTACTGCCATAGTTGCCAAGCTCCCCTGGGATGAGTGACCTGTCTGAGACCAGCCTTGGAGACTCTGTGTCTCCAAATCTGGTCATCTTACTCTACCTCTTGTAATCTTTCTGGCACATCACATTGGTTCTTTGCATCTGAATGTGTGTGTGTGTGTGTGTGATCCCCACACATAGCTCTGCCTCCTATGTAACCACAGTCAACTGAAGAATTATCCAGCTTCATTTGAAATTTCCAGCAACAGGAAGCTCATCACCTCCAAATACTTTCTTCTGGAGCAGAGGGAATGGCTTTGAAAGGAACTTCCCAGTGCTTCTTTTCCTGGAGAAGGTCAAAGAATTTAGGGTAGCCTTTTATTTATTCATATATCAAACACATATATGTCATAGTCTAATTAGCCACAAAATCCATATACAAGTCCTCTTGTACTGCCTTGATGAATCCACAGATGGATGGCTTTAACAGTAGGTGTTCATTCTGTGACAGCTAGGAATGCAGCAGAAGAAACAGTGACCCTAAAGAAATGCGTTGTGGTTTTAATTTGCATAGCCCCCTCTGACGCTCACACTGAAATTTTATCTCCAGGTGACAATGTTGAGAGGTGGTGAGGTGCTGAAGAGGTGATGGGGTCATGGGACACTACTCTCCAGAAGGGCTAACTACACTCTATTGGCGTGGGGTTAGCTCTGGAGGGGCTGTTTCTGTGGGGTGATTCGTTACAAAGCGTGGCCATCACTCATGTTTCTGTCTTCCACAGCTGCCTGCTTGCCCTTCTACTTTTCTAAGATGTTACGAAGTAGCTTGTGATCCTTACCAGATACAGGCTCCTGACCTTGAACTTCTAGCCGCAGGTGTTCTGCAGAGCAACAGAATACAGACTAAGAAATATCACAGTTGACCAAAAATCCGAAAAAGTGGAAACAGTGTTCAGGATCTGTGGTATACCATGAAATGACAAAATATACATGTCTTAGGAGTGAAAACACAGAATGATATAGAAAACTTATTCAGTGAAATAATAGTAGAAAATTTGGACAAAGATATGGACATCCAAGTCTCAGAAGCACACAGAGCTCCCAATAGACAGAGTCAGAGAAGATACTTACCACAACACATTATCTTAAAACTTCCAAAAGTAGAACACTAAGAAAAGCCCCTAAAATGTGCAAGAAACACCAGATCACCTTTAAAGGATCTCCAAGCAGATTGACAGCAGATTTCTTATCAGAAGCCCTACAGGCAAGGAGAGAATGGAGAGATGTAATCCAAGTCCTTAAAGATAAAAAAAAAACCAAACCTGTCATCCCAGAATACTACACACAGCAAAACTCTCATTTATAAATGAAGGTGAAATAAAGACTTTCAAAAAGAAGCAAAAATGGAAGGAGTTTGTCACCATGCAGCCAGCCTTACAAATGATAGTCATGGATGTACTCCACACAGAAACAAACAAATAACCAGCATCATGAAAGAATGTGAAGATAGAAACCTTCTAATCATAGCACAAAGGAGCTCCAAAACAAACAATAGGAATATTTACAGAAAAATAGCAAGACCAAGTCCTCACTTATCAATAATAACATTGAATGTAAATGGACTAAACTCTCCAATTAAAAGATACAGAGTGGTTGAATGGATTAAAAAGCAAGACCCATCTATATGCTGCCTACAAGAAGCAAACTACACAGCCCAAAAGTGAAAGGATGGAAAGAGGTAGTCCGTGCAAATGGGAATCAAAAAAAAGCAGGAGTGGCTGGCTATCCTAATGTCAGACAAAACAGACTTTAGACAAAACTGTCAAAAGAGACCAAGGAGATCATTATGTAATGATTAAGGGATCAACTCAACAGGAAGATGGACTATTGTAAATGTATTTACACCCAACTCTAGAGCACCCTGTTATCTAAAACAAATGTTAATGGATCTAAAGGGACACATAGGTTTCTGTACAATCATGGGGGACTTCAACACCCCACATTCAACAATGGACAGGTCAACTAGAAAAAAGTCAACAAAGAAACAATAGACCTAATCTATTATGGATTAAATAGACCTAGTTAATATCTACAGAACATTTCATCCCACAGCAGCAGAAT
This sequence comes from Lepus europaeus, assembly GCF_033115175.1. NCBI lineage: Eukaryota > Metazoa > Chordata > Mammalia > Lagomorpha > Leporidae > Lepus > Lepus europaeus. The sequence continues at coordinate 119,144,171 of NC_084831.1, read as the reverse complement.
ACACTGTCTTTCATTAGTACATGAAACTTTCTCTAGGATAGACCATATGCTGGGCCATAAAGCAACTAATTAAAAAAAATTGAAATCATATCATGTATCTTTTCTGACCACAATGGAAAGAAGCTAAAAATTAACAACTTAAAAAACTAGAAACTATGCAAACACATAGAGATTGAACAACATGTTCCTGAGTGAACAGTAGATCATAGAAAAAAATCAAAAGGGAAACAAAAAATTTCCTAGAAATGAATGAAGATGGCAACACAATATATAAAAATTTATGAGATACAACAAAAGCAGAGTTAAGAGGAAAGTTTATAGCAATTAACATGTACATCAAGAAATCAGAAAGGCATCGAATAAGTGATCTAACAATGCTTCTCAAACACCTAGAAACACGGCAAACCAAATCTAAGGTAAATAGGAGGATAGAAGTAATTAAATTTAGAGAATAAAAAAACACAATTGAAAGAAAAAAATACAAAAGATTAGTGAAATGAAGAGATGGATTTTTTTAAAAGTTAAAACTGATACAGCACATGGGGCTGGCTCTGTGGCATAGATGCCTACCATGCTGGCATCTCATATGGGCGCCAGTTAGTGTCCCAGCTGCTCCACTTCCGATCCAGCTCTCTGCTTTGGCCTGGGAAAGCCTTGGGCCACTGCATCCACGTGGGAGACCCTGAAGAAGCTCCTGGTTCCTGGCTTTGGATTGGTGCAGCTCTGGCCATTGCGACCAATTGGGGAATGATCCAGTGGATGAAAGACCTCTCTTCTCTCTCTCTCTCTCTCTCTCTCTCTCTCTCTCTGCCTCTCTGTGTAACCCTGACTTTAAAATAAATAAATAAATAAATCTTTGAAAAAATTGATATAGCACTGGCCCAACCAAACAAGAAGAAAAGGGAGAAGACCCAAATTAATAAAAAGAGATGAAAAAGTAGGTGTTACAACTGTATCAAAGAAATAAAAAGAATCATTAGGAATAACTACAAGCAGCTATATTCCAACAAATTGGAAAATATAGAAGAAATGGATAGATTTCTGAACACAGAGAATCTACTAAAATTGAGTCCTGAAGACAAAGTAAACCTGAATAGAACAATAACCAAGACAAAGATTGAATCAGTAATAAAGACTCTCCCAGCAAAGAAAAGTCCAGGACCAGATGATTTCACTGCTGAATTCCACCAGGCTTCTATTTATTTTTTTTATTTTAAAGATTTATTTATTTACTTGAAAGAGTTACACTGAGAGAGAAGGAGAGGCAGAGAAAGAGAGAGAGAGAGAGAGAGAGAGAGAGAGAGAGAGAGAAGTCTTCCATCCGCTGGGTCACTCCCTAATTGGCCACAATGGCTGGAGCTGTGCCAATCCAAAGCCAGGATCCAGGAGCCTCCTCCAGGTCTCCCATGCAGGTACAGGGGCCCAAGAACTTGAGCCATCTTCTACTGCTTTCCCAGGCCATAGCAGAGAGCTGGATTGGAAGTGGAGCAGCTGGGACACGAACCAGCGCCTATATGGGATGCCAGCACTGCAGGCAGCAGCTTTACCTGCTACACCACCATGCCAGCCCCTCTACCAAACTTTTAAGATGAATTATTTCCAATTTTCTCAAACTGATCAAAAAAATGGAAAGGGAGGGAATCCTCCCAAACTCCTTCTATGAAGCAATTTACAGATTCAATGTGATCCCAATCAAAATACTCTTGGTATTCTTCTTAGACCTAGGAAAAATTTGTATGTTAAAATTCACATGTAAACACAAGACACATAAGCTCAAACAACAAATACAAAGCCAGAGGTCTCACAATACCAGACCAGAGACATATTTCCAGGCAGTTATAACTGAAACAGCCTACTACTGCACAAAAATAGATATGTAGACCAATGGAACAGAATAGAAACCTCAGAAATTAATTCACACAGCTATAAGCAACTCATCTTTGACAAATGAGTTAAAAGCAATCCTTAGAAAAAGGACAGTCCCTTTAATAAACAAAGTTGGGAAACTTGGATCTACATATGCACAAGCATGAAACTAGATTCAGGGTTGATCTTGAGAGAGAACAGATGAGGTGTTATCTCTATGCTTTTCAACATCTAGTCCTGTGCTCACTCTCTTGACCTACTCCCCAGGAGATAGGATCTTCCTCCACCCTGTGCTGCCTGATGTTGGAAGGAGGGTTGCTGGAGGCAATCCCTTGGCTGCCAGCTAAAGTAGTTTCAGAGGCTCAGTCCATGGGCACTGTTTAGGGGGAAGTGGGTGGAGGGCTATGCCCAGCAATGATTTCACCATGGCAGATTTGGTACTGGAGCTGGTGTTAATGTCTGGATTTAATTCCCTCTCTCCCAAGTGAGAGACATCTCTCTCCATGTTATGCTGCTTTAAGTTGGGCAAGAGATAGCACAGGCAGCTCTTTTCTTTCTGCCTCTTCCAGTAAGTCTTTTCTTGTTACAGACAAGGCATTATGGTATATCACCTGGCTTCCCTAACTCTAGTATATGTAGATTAGGGCATGAACAAATTTTCAGATTGCTGTCTGTATGGGGAAATGATTAGTAGTCTCCATCTTGCTCCACCCCTCTTTACAAATCATATGATGGCTAAAAGCTAGAAACAGCAACCCATATGTTAATGAATAATAAAAATGAAAGCTATGGTATGTTTATACATTGGTAAAATGTATGAGAATGAAAAATAAAATCCTAATGCTAAAAGGAAGCACATGTAATGCAGAGAAAAATAAGCCAGACAACAAAAACATTAACCAAATAGTCAAGGATGGACATTGGCAAGATAGAAATAGAACATTCCGGTGTTTACCCACTTGCAGAAAATTCAAACAACCATCCATGCACAAAATACCTTTAAATAGCTAAAGAAACCAGATGAGAGTTAACAGCACTTGAATATAGCACAGAAATAGGAAAAGAAAGATTGTAGAGTGTAGGAAGAATAGTTATACAATAACTATGTCACCTCTCTCCCAACTCCAGGCAGCACAGCATGGAAACAGACACCCTCTACTTGAAGAAAGGAAAAAAACCTTATGATCATCTCAATAGATAAACACATTTGGCAAAATTCATCATCCTTTCATGACTAAAAAGAATCTCAACAGATAGTGGTATAGAAGGAATGTATCACAACACAGTGAAGCTCACATAAGACAGATCGCAGGTAACATCATACTCATGACTCTTTTCCAGGAACAAGATAAGATACTCCCTTATGCCACTTCCATTCAACATTGTAATAGGAGACCTAGCCATAGCAACTAGATGAGATAAACAAATGAAAGACAACCAAATTGTGAAAACACATAGTTTGGAACATAACAGATTCTTGCATTTACCATCAATTGATTTTTGGTAAACACATCCAAAACACTCGTAAAGATACTCTCTCCAATAAATGATGATGGTACAACTGGATACCTACATGTAGAAGAATGAAATTAGACTCTCACTTCACACTGTACACAAAAATCCACTAAAAGTGGATTAAAGATTTAAATGAAGGACTAGCAACTTTAAAATGTATACTAGAAGACTACTTGGAGAAAATGTTTGTGATATTGATCTGGGAAATGATTTTTTTTGGGGGGATATGAACCCAAAAGCACAGGGAGCAATATAGACAACAGAGATTACAGGAAATTTTAAAAGTTTCTAGGAAATATTCAACAGAGTGAAGAGACAACATAGATAATAAGACAATATTTATAGTCATACATTGAATAAGGTGGTTCATATCCAAATTTCAAGTTTAAATTACTAGCAATAAAACTAATATCCCAATATTATAGTTCTCAAAAGTAGATATAAGAATGAGTAACAGGTTTATGAAAGAAATACTCAAAATCACCAGGTAGTTTTCAGGATGACTAAATAGAGAAGCCCAGTGTTTGCTTCCTCCTTCATTGAAAAGATCCAGTGATATGGGTCTGGAGTTAATGTCCAAGTAAGAGCAGCTCAATGCAGTAGAAGAACAGTGGGAACATGGTAGAACACAAAGACCAGGCATAGCCCCATTGAGTGAGAATAAAAGTCAATTTGCTGCTGAATCCTTGGCATTACATCCCTTCCTCTTCCAAAGAAGCTGCCGGGATCTCATGGCCCTCCTGGGTTGTTTTGCTACTGCTCAATTGCAGCTCTGGTTTGGGACTCCTGTGCCTCACCCAGATCTACACTTTGTTCATGGAGTGTGGCCTGGGAGCACTTGTTCTGCTGTCTCAGAGCTAAAGCCACTCTCATGGATCTAGCCACTTTCTTAGCACCTGGGGGACACATCTTTACTACCAAGCATTAGTGCTACTCTTGAGGCTCTGGAGTTGGGCAATGGCTTGGAGTCCATGAACCCCAGTTTTTTCCTGGTGCCAGTGTTACTCTCAAAACACCAGTTACTGACTTGAGTAGCGGCAGGGAGTCCATGTTCCAGGCCCACTTGCAGCACCAGCAGAATCAGAGAAAATTCTGATCCAGTCCCTCTCTTGGGAGATGACTGGGAACTTACATGACAGGGATCCGAGCAACTGTCCCTGGCCCTGGAAACACCACAGATCCCACTACTGCTACCATCAACTATAGCAAAATATAATATATGGGGGGGACTATACAATGGAGTCCAAGTGGAACTATAACCAAAGTAGTCTAAAACTGATATGCAAAAGTATAGCTTCAGGAAAATGCCTTCAACCTATGAAACATATTCTATAACAGAGACAGAAATGACTGATACCCCAGATGCACAAAAACTGATGTAGGAATTCAAAAAAATACAAAAAAGTGAGAAAGTATGATTCTCTGAAAGGGACACAATGATACTTGAATATCAGACCATGAGGAAAAGGAGACCGTTGAAATACCCAAATACAGAATTCAAAATAATGACTATAAGGTGACTCAAACAGATATAAAAGAATACATATGGTTAAACAAAATTAGGATATTAATGCATGAAATGAAAATGAAATTTAACAAAGAGATGGAAATATTGAAAAATGCCAAACAGAAATTTTAGAGAGTAAGAACTCAATGAGTCAGATATGACATATAGTTGGCAGCCTTAACAACAAACTAGACAAAAAGAAGAAAGATGTGATTTTGAAGACAGGTCTTTTGAAATACTTCAGTCAGACAAAAAGATGAAAAAATGATGAAAACAGGCTGGCGCCGTGGCTTAACAAGCTAATCCTCTGCCTTGCGGCGCCGGCACACCGGGTTCTAGTCCCAGTCGGGGCACTGATCCTGTCCCGGTTGCCCCTCTTCCAGGCCAGCTCTCTACTATGGCCAGGGAGTGCAGTGGAGGATGGCCCAAGTGCTTGGGCCCTGCACCCCATTGGAGACCAGGATAAGCACCTGGCTCCTGCCATCGGATCAGCGCGGTGCGCCGGCCGCAGCGCACCAACCGCGGTGGCCATTGGAGGGTGAACCAACGGCAAAGGAAGACCTTTCTCTCTGTCTCCCTCTACTGTCCACTCTGCCTGTCAAAAAAAAAAAAAAAAGAAAAAATAATGAAAACAGTGTTCAGGATATTTGGGGTACAATCAAACAAAGCAATATCTGAGTTTTGGGAGTTCTTGAAAGAATAGAAAGAAGGAGTGGCTTATAAAGATAATTAAAAGGGGGGCTGTAGCTGTGGCACAATGGGTTATAGCCCTGGCCTGGGGTGCTGGCATCCCATATGGGTGCTGGTTCTAGTCCTGGATGCTCCTCTTCCAATACAGCTCTCTGCTGTGGAAAATGGCCCAAGTCCTTGGGCTCCTGCACCCATGTGGAAGACCCAGAAGAAGCTCCTGGCTCAGCTCTGGCCGTTGCGGCCATGTGAGGGAGTGAACCAATGGATGGAGGACCTCTTTCTCTCTCTCTCTCTCTCTGCCTCTCTTCTTTCTGTGTAACTCTTTTAAATAAATAAAATAAATCTTAAAAAACTAATTAAAAGGAAAAGTAGTTAGAAACTTTTCCAACTTGAAGAGAGACATGGCATCCAGATGAAGGATGCTCACAAGACACCAAATAGAGAAGATCAGAAGGAATCTCACCACAACACATTGTAGTCAAAGTTTCAAAGGTCTGACACAACTTTTCCCCATTCAGTATGATGCTGGTTGTGGGTGTGTCATATACTGCTTTGACTGTGTTGAGGACTGTTCCTTCTATACCCAATTTGATAAAGGTTTTTATCATGAAAAGATGTTGTATTTTGTCAAATGTTTTCTCTGCATCTATCGAGACAATCATATTTGGAACCAGACAAGGATACCCACTTTCACCATTGCTATTCAACATAGTCCTGGAAGTTTTAGCCAGAGCCATTAGGCAAGAAAAAGAAATCAAAGGAATACAGCTTGGAAAGAAGGAAGCCAAATTATCCCTGTTTGCAGATGACATGATTCTACATAAAGGGGAACTAAAAGACTCCAACAAGAGACTTTTGGAACTCATAAGAGAGTTTGGTAAAGTTGCAGGATATACAATCAGCACATAAAAATCAGCAGCCTTTGTATATGCAGACAATGCTATGGCTGAGAAAGAACTTTTAAGATCAGTCCCATTCACAATAGCTACAAACATTTTTAAATACCTTGGAATACCTTTGACCAAGGAGGTGAAAGATATCTACAATGCAAATTGAAAACCATTAAAGAAAGAAATAGAAGACACACACAAAAAATAGAAAAATCTTCCATGTTTCTGGATTGGAAGAATTGTTATAATCAAAATGTCCATACTACTAAAAGCAATTTAGAGATTCAACATAATCTCATCAAAGTACCAATGGAATTCTCCTCAGATCTAGAAAAATGATGCTAAAAATTCATGTGGAAACACAAAAGACCCTGAATAGCTAAAGCAATCCTAAACAACAACAACAAAAAAGGTGGAGACATCACAATACCAGATTTTAAGACATACTGCAAGGCACTTATAATCAAAACAACATGATACTAACACAGAAATAGACATGTGGACCAATGCAACAGAATAGAAACTCCAGACATCAACCCATGCATCTGCAACCAACTACTTTTTGACAAAAGAGCTAAAATCAATCTCGAGAAAGAACAGTCTCTTCAACAAATGGTGCTGGGAAAATTGGATCTCCACTTGCAGCAGCATGAAGCAAGACCCCTACCTTAAACTTTATACAAAAATCGCCTCAAAATAGATAAAAATCTATGACCTGATACCATCAAATTATTAGAGTAGAACATTGGGGAAACTCTGCAAGACATTGACATAGGAAAAGACTTTTTGGAAAAGATCCCAGAAGCACAGGCAATCAATAGCAAAATAGTCAAATGGGATTAAATAAAGCTAAGAAGCTTCTGTACAGCAAAGGAAACACTCAACAAAGTGAAGAGGAAACTGATAGAATGGGAGAACATATTTGCAAAATATGCAACTGATAAAGGATTAATATGCAGAATCTATAAAGAGCTCAGGAAACTCAACAACAAAACAAACAATCCAGTTAAGAGATGGGCAAAGGACAAACAAAACTCAAAAGTAATAGAAGAAAAGAAATAAAAATTAGAGAAGTAAAATAGAAATATAACAAAATACAAAAGATTAATGAAATGAATAGTTGGTTCTCTGAAAAGACAAGTGAAATTGATAAACCATTAGCCAAATTATGAAAAAGAGAGAAAGGAATCAAATCAATATAAAGAGAATTAAAAAAGAAATATTAAAATGAATACTGCAGAAATACCAAAAATTTTTTGGGAACTATTTTTTAAAGAGAGATTTAATTTATTTGGAAGTCAGAGTTACAGAGTGACAGGGGAAGATAGAGAGAGAGAGTTTCTATCTGCTGGTTCAATCCCACAGTGGCTGCAATCCTTACGTGATGAAAGGCTGCAGGAGAAGGGGTGGGGTCGAATAATGCTGCATGAAAACTCTTTCATAAGTGCCTCAATCTCAGTTATGGAAGAGAAGGTTTTATGGTTTAATCACCTGTTAAATGCCCGATTTAAATATTTTTAACTTGTATGAAAGGCAGAGAGATAGAGAGAGAAAGAAAGATAGAAAGGGAGAGAGATCTTTCATCCACTGGTTCAATCCTCAAATGCCTGAAATATATGAGCCAGGATGAACCTGGAACTCAATCTAGATCTACCACATTGGTGGCAGGGACCCATGTACTTGAGGTATCACCTGATGTATCCCAGGGTGAATATGGAAGAAAGCTGAAATCAGAGGTGGACTCAAACTCAGGCACTTCAATAGGAGATATGGGAATCCCAAGGTTGCCTCTTAACCACTGCACCAAACATCTTCCCTTTGACTCTTAACATTTTAACATTGGACTTTTGGAAGAGTCACAATCAAATCATAGCAACCTCACATCTGTTAGAACATCTATTTCCAAAAAGATGAGAGACGGGGAGGGCATTTGGTGTAGTGGTTAAGATGCTGCTTGGGACTTCACATACTATATTGGAATGACTGGGTTTGAGTCCCAGCTGTGCTTCCAATTCCAGCTTCCTGTACATGTGTGCTCTGGGAGGCAGCAAGTAATAGCTCAAGTGTTTGGGTCCTGAGTTCATGACTTTGGTTTTACATGATGCCAACTGTTGTGGGCTTTTGGGGAGTGACTCAGTTGATTGATCTCTCTGTCTCTCCGTATCGCTCCCTTTTAAATAAAAAATATTTTCTTTTTAAAGATTAGAGATAAAACATGTTGCAGAAGATGTGGAGAAAGACAACACTGGCACACTATTGTTGGCAATGTAAATTATAGTGTGGAAAACAGTAAATGTTTCTCAAAAATATGAAAATAGTTGTAGGCATTTGGAGAGGAATCAGTAGATGGAAAATCCATCTCTGTGTCTCCACCACTCCCCTGCCTTTCAAATAAATATAAAACTTTAAAAACAGAAAACATGGTATATATTCAAAATATAATATTATTTAGCTTTTAAAAAGAAGGAAATCCTATTGTTTGTAGCCACATGTATGAACTCGGAGAACATGTGTTAAGTGAAATAAGCCAGCACAAAAATACAAATACTGCATGATCTCATCTTATAGTAGTAAGAGTAGAATTGTGGTTACCAGAATGGCAAGGGAAGACCTTTCTCTCTGTCTCTCTCTCTCTCACTATCCACTCTGCCTGTCAAAAAAAAAAAAAAAAAAAAGAAGAAGAAAGAAAGAAAGAAGAAAGAAAGAAAGAAAGAAAGAAAGAAAGAAAGAAAGAAAAAGAGAATTGTGGTTACCAGAGGCTGTGTGGATGTGTTGGGGATGATGATCAAAGAACTCAAAATTTTGGTCAGATAGGGGAAATAAGATAAGTGGATGTGTTGTACAATATGGTGGCTGTGCCAATCTGAAGCCAGGAGCCAGGTGCTTCTCCTGGTCTCCCATGTGGGTGCAGGGCCCAAGCACTTGGGCCATCCCCTACTGCCTTCCCAGGCCACAGCAGACAGCTGGGCTGGAAGAGGAGCAACACGAGACTGAATCCGGCGCCCAACTGGGACTAGAACCTGGGGTATTGGCACTGCAGGCAGAGGATTAGCCAAGTGAGCCACAGTGCTGGGCAGCACATTCTTGAAAATTGCTAAGATAGTAGATTTTAAGTGTTCTCACCACAAAAATGTATATGAGGCAATCCACATTTTAATTAGTTTGATTTAGCCATTCCAAAGTATATATATTTTTCAAGACAATATATTGTACATATTTACTCACACATATAATTTTATCTGTCAATTAAAAATAAATTAATTTAAAAAATATATACCACAGTTATATTTATATAACTCCCCAAAACAAATATAAATAATCTAATGATTATCTCTAGGACTGCTAACAATTGGAAGAGGAATAAGGAAGGCTTCTGAGGTTTAGTTATGGGTGTGAATTCACCTGCTAAAAGCAGGGCTGCCACTTAGAATCTGTGCCTTTGTATTTATGTATGCAATTCTACAACAAAAATTTACTCGTGAGCTTTATAATTTCATTCTGATCTGTCTGTGGTGTTTCTGAGTGGATCTTTTTGTCTGTATACTTTTTTTAGTGGTTGTTATAGATATTACATTTTATACATAATTTATCATTGTCTATTGACATGGACATTTTACTCTTTTGAGTGAAATTTAGATCTTACCTCCATGGTAGATCTTTTATTCCTTTACTTACAATATAATTGTCTTACATATTTCTGCATACATTAAGAACCACATCAATGTTATGGTTATTGCCTCAATTATCAATTGTAGCTTTTCAGAACTTCAGGAGTAAAAGAATATTCCCCTATATTTACTCATAATTGTGCATTTGAGCCTTCTGTCTTTTTTCCTGATGTTCCAAGTTGGCTTTTCTACTCATGTCATTCTTGTCTGAAGAACTTGATTTAGCCATTGTTTTAAGTTGGGTGGGCTGACAACATTTTTTTTTCTTTCATATGAGATTGTCTTTGTCTTACCTTCATTCCTTAAAGGTATTTTCACTGGAAACAGAATTCTGGGTTTATAGTTCTTTAGCACTTGAAAAATGTGTTACCACTGCTTTCTGGTCTTCATGGTTCCTGAAAAGAAATCAGCTGTCACTCAAATAGTAAACCCCCTATAAGTGATGTGTTACTTTTCTGTATCTTCTTTCAAGATTTTTTCCTCTGTCTTTAGTTTTCAGAATTTTTATTTTGATGTTTCTTGTTGAATATTTCTGTGTGTTTATCCTGTTTGATGTTCACTAATGCTCTTGAAACTGAAAACTTATTGTTTCCACCAATTTGGGTAATTTTGAGCCATTATTTCTTGCAAAGTTTTCCAGTTCCACTCTTTCTCCTCTCCATCCAGAACTCTGATAACACACATACTAGTTCTTTTATTGTCTGACAGGTTCTTGAGGCCCTGTTTCTATTTTGTTCACAGACTTTTCCCTCTATTGTTGAGATTGGTTAATTTATTTGATTTATTATTGACTTCATTGACCCTTTACTCTGTCATCTCTATTATATTATTGAGGCTACCAAGTGAGTTTTTAACTTTTCAGTTCTAAAACTCAGTTCTCCAATAGGTTATTATATTTTTTAGTTCTAAGTTTTCCTCTAGGTTCTTCTTTGTATTTTCTATTTCTTTGCTGAAACTATCCATTTATTCATTGGTTTCAAATGTATTTACAGTTTCTTCTCTCTCTTTGGGAAAATTTTTTATTTATTTGCCTATGTGAGAGGAAAATAAACCAAGAATGAGTGAGTGAGTGAACTCCTCAAATGCCTGAAGTAGCTCAGGGGTTGAATCTGGGAATGCAATCCAAGGCTCTCACTTGGTTGACAGTAACCAAATTACTTGAGCTATCACCACTGTCTTCCAGGGTGTACATTAGAAGGAACCTGGAATCAGGAGCTAGAGCTGGGGATTAATCCTAGATACTCCAACATGGGACTGAGTGATCTAGCCAGTGGCTTTTAAGTACTAGGCCAAACGCCCACCACTCCTGTGTGTTAGTCAACTTTCCATCACCATAGCAAAACATCCAAGGAAACTAACTTTGTACAGTGGGAAGGTTTATTGGGCTTACATTTCTGGAGGTTCAGACCCAAGATTGGTTTGTTCCATTGGTTTGTCCTCCGATAAGGGTGGCAAACACGATGGCAGGGTCTTGTGGAGGAAGGACCCTACAGAGAGCCGAAAGCAGAAAGAGAGCAGGTGACTCTGACTTAGGCTTTTCTAAACAATCCTCTCAGGAGGATTTCCTTCTGGGGGCAAGTCACCAACGGCCTAAAGTCTTCACCCAAAAGCTATCTTTTAATCGCCACAACTGGATCAGTTTTCTATCTCATTAGTGCCAGCAAGCTGTAGCTCTGGGGTTTAAACATTTGCATTGGTTTTGGAGCCATGCCATGTTCAAACTAGCACTCAGGGACTCACCAGCGTCCAGCCCTCTGATTCTGAGATCTCTAGCCGTGGGGCCTTCTTTTCCTCATGTTTCAATGCCTTCTTATGGTTATTAATAAATTATGTCCAGAGATGTTTGTTTGACTTACCAGGAGCAATAGGAAGAAATGCATCTACTCCTTCCTGTCTAGAACTGAAAGCCTCACTTTCATTTGTTAAGAATAATATCAAAACAACACAGTAGCTGGAATACTCTCTCTCTAAGGCCAATGTCTTGATCAATGTAAGTTATTGATGTAAAATGATGAAGGTGGAGGAGCTGGGGAGTTAAAATTTGTCTATTTGTAGTGTGACTCAGTAGGAAAGCTGCCTTCATTTTTTCATGTAGCAGGAGCTTTGCTTAGAGTAAGTCAATAAATTAGCATTCACTTAGAGCTGGCAAAATCTGAATATTAAACAGGGTCTGGATGGTCCTTGACCAGGACCATGTTCTACATCTCTGCTGAGGGTTACACGATGAACACACCCCTTGGGGTAACTGCAGTGCTTCCTTGTTAATTGGAAAGTTTCTTGTGTTGTCTCACGACCTCTCTGGAACCCAAATGACACCGCATTCATTTATGCTGTATCAGAGGACAGTTCCCCTACTTCCTCCTGTCGCTACGGGTGCCTAGCAAAGTGATTACGTGCTGTAGAGGCTCCCACACCTCGAATAGCATTATTCTTCCTCCTGAGTCTGATGGCATCACCTACTGCTCCGACCAGATGTGCAAAGCAGGCCATGAGAGACCGCACTCTTGCAGTGCAGCCCGCCTTAAGCAATCTCCAGGTTCACTGAGGAGACCCACAGTGGCTAGCAATCCCGCTGGGGGCTGCGTAGGGAAGTCTTTTTGCATTTGGGGACCACTTCAGGATTGAAAGCCACAGACCAGCATGTTGAAGTCTTTGGTCATGGCTGGCCACAAGCTGTCCTCCCCTGCTGACTCCCATTCATCCACTCATTCTTCCTCCAGGGAATATTCGTGGGATGCTTTTAAGTGAGGCTGAGGGAATGGAAGCATGGGCAGGAATGCAGCAGGAGGCTTGAATCTGGAAGCCACAAAGACTGCTCGAGACTCAGAGATTCCCATGAATTGCAATTTTATTGACTGCTGAGGCACTGAGGTCGGGAGGTAGTTGTACAGAAACCAAGGAGGAAAACCGCAGAACAAGATGCAGCCTGAGCATTCAGCGGCTTCTTCTAGGTGAGTCGGGACTTCAAGGAGTTGGAAACTTCGTGCAATATCATGAGAGCGCTAAGCCCACGGGCGCCCACGGAGAACACCTGCAGCTCCTCCTTCTCCGTGGTAACCCGGGGGCCTTATTTGCATGGCCAGGTAGGCGCCTGCTTCTGCTGGGTCTGGTGGCACACCGGGACGCCCTTGCCGCCGCCGGAGGAGCTGCCGCCAGAGGAGCCGCCCCCGCAGCCGGAGCTGCCCCCGGAGGAGCCGCCTCCGCAGCCGGAGCTGCCCCCGGAGGAGCCACAGCCGCCGCCGCCGCCGCCCCCACCGCTGGAGAAGCAGCAGCCGCCGCCGCCGCCGCTGCCCCCGGACGAGCCGCCGCAGCCGGACGACCCCCCGCCGTAGCTCTGCTGGGGCGCGCACGAGCTCTGGGTGGAATGCTGCGAGAAGTAGCCCGAGCCGCCGCCGGAGGAGCCGCCGCCGCTGGAGCCACCGCCACAGCTGGAGCCGCCGCTGGAGCCGCCGCCGTAACTGTGGCACTGGTACAGCTGGCCGCCTCCACCGCCGCCGCCCGAGGAGCCGCCGCCGCAGCTGGAGCCGCCGCCGCTGGAGCCACCGCCGCAGCTGGAGCCGCCGCCGCTGGAGCCACCGCCGCAACTGGAGCCGCCGCTAGAGCCGCCGCCGTAGCTGTGGCACTGGTACAGCTGGCCGCCGCCGCCGCCGCCTCCCGAAGAGCCGCCGCCGCAGCTGGAGCCGCCGCCGCCCCCGGAGGAGCCGCCGCCGCTGGAGTAGCAGCCGCCGCCCCCGGAGGAGCCGCCGCCGCTGGAGTAGCAGCCGCCGCCCCCGGAGGAGCCGCCGCCCCCGGAGTACTTGACGCCCCCTCCGGAGCCGCCGCCGCAGCCACCGGAGCCGCCGCCCCCGGAGGAGCCCCCGCCGCAGCTGGAGCCGCCGCCGCCGCCGCAGCTGGAGTAGCAGCCGCCGCCCCCGGAAGAGCCGCCGCCGCCGCCGCCGCCGCCGGAGTACTTGACGCCGCCACCAGAGCCTCCGCCGCAGCTTCCGGAGCTGCCGCCGCCGGAGTGGCCGCCGCAGCAAATGTGGGTGTGGCCGCCGCCGCCGCCGCCGCTGCCGCCGGAGTGGCCGCCGCAGCAAATGTGGCTGTGGCCGCCGCCGCCGCCGGAGTGCTTGACACCGCCGCCGCCGCTGCTGCCGCCGTAGCTGGAGCCGCCGCAGCTGGAGCCGCCGCCTCCACCGCCGCAGCTGGAGCCGCCGCCTCCACCGCCGCCGCCGCAGCTGGAGCCGCCGCCGCCGCTATAGAAGCCGCAGCCGCCGCCGCCGCCGCTGCCGCCCCCGCCGCCGCCGCCGCCGCCGCCGGAGGTCTTCCCGCAACTCACGGGCGGGTAGGGAGTGGGCTGCTTTTTCTGATGAGACATCTTGTTGAGCAGGAAGGGGACCCTGGAAGAAGAGCAGAGAGCATCCCTGGACCAGCTGCAGGAGGATGCTGCTTCCATGGCAACAGCCGCCGCTCCTGGTAGCCTGCCTGGACCAGGCCCGAGCTCTACTCAGGTCGTACTAGGTCAGCCTGGACCCCGACGTGGCCGCTTTTGGAAAAGAACCAACACCCGCTCCCAAGCCCCAAATCCTTCACTAAGCTTTAAACAGGCCAATCAATGGTGCTTATCCTCTCTTCCAACTCTCCCACTCACCTGTCCTGTGATTTGGGGGCTAGATCGACACCCACACTCCCATCTCTTTCTCATCGCTTGTAAAGTACAAAGTTTTGAACTCATCATCGCTCAGGTCCCTTCCAGTTCCAACACTGATTCCCTGAGTGCAACTAGAAAATTACCACGAATCTCTGCCCAGGAGGGGTTATTGCACTTCATCCCACCACAGCAGAGGGAGGCTGTGGGAACGCCAGAAGGCTGTTGGAATTCTTTCTGTGCGAAAGCTCTTAGCTCAAACCTTTGGTCTGTTCCACTGAGGAGACTGTGAACCAAGGGCTACTTTATTAGAAAAGGCAGGCCCGGGAAGCAGGGGTAGGGTCCTGATGGTTCCTTAGACCACATCTCAAAAATTAACACTAGAGTAACTTCTTATTTCCTTTAGAAATGGTCCAAGAGGGCCTGGACCGGAAATGATACGAAGTTCTGCCTCCTGAAAATATTTGCATAGTTTGACAGCGTGGGGCGGGTCCCTGTCTTCATAAAGACTGCTGCCTTCCCTGGGAGCAATGGAGCTCGGGGGCAGATTGAGTTTGCTGATGTTCCTTAAATGTTGAAGCTGTACTACATATGGGGCCTTCCTATAGTCTCTCATCCTTTGCTGAAAAAACAGCCAGTTGCAGGGATAAGCAAAAAAAAAAAAAAAAAAAAAGATATCAACTATCTCTTTTATGATTTGCTTAAGCCCAAGCTTGGTAGAGGGGACGGTAGCTATTAAGAAGGCAGATCCCAGCATCTCGCACGTCCCTTTAGAACACCAGCCTTTGTAAAACAGGAGCTGGGTTGCTGTGGCCCCTGAAATCTCTCCCATCTGCAACCTTCTCTGAATCATCTCCCTGTTCCCTGAGAATGGGCTCAGCCCCTCCCCATAACAGGCTCCTGACGGGCATTCAGCTCTTGCAAAGGCTGCCTTCCTAGTATCGCATCTGCAGAATCCCCCTGCCCAGCTCCACGCCTACTCCTGCAGAGGTGGCAGAGAGGCAGGAGATGGTCTGGGCTTTGTGGAGTTTCCATTCTCACCAGAAGACCAGAATCGCCACGTATGCATGGCAGCAGGCCCGCCACCCCCTCAACCCTCTCCTGAATCCCATCTCAATGTGAGTGCATTTGAGAAGGCAGAGGTTCCTTGGCTGCTGAAGGGGATGGAGGCCTTGGTCCGCTCACGTGGGCTGGCCTGGGCAAGCTCAGCGGGGGAGATGAGAGAGCCAGAGGGAGCCACACTTACCCGAAGCACCAGGAAGAGTGAGTGAGGAGAGATGCTGGTGTTGTGAGGAGCCCAGCGCCGCTGAGGTTTTATACTCTTCTCCAGAGCTGACTCATCTATTGATCCGGGCCGACTTCGTGTTTGGCCTCAGTGACATGCCCCACCTCCCTGTGATTGCAGCCATGGGGTGGCCCATGCATGGAGATCTTCGCATTCTTGAGATGGACTGCCCCTGTGACTGGACGACTGCTGATGCAACTGCCTGGCCGCTTGTCAGTGGAACATCCCTCCGGAGTGGAGGGCAGACATTGCTTCCAAAACCTGCGGCGCGGGGTGCATGCCGTGACCAGAGGGTTGCATTTGAGGAACGGGTTCCAGACTCCTGAGACAACCTAACCAAGGGTCAAACTGGAGGGCTAAATCTCCAAATTTCAAATTCCTTTCAAATTCCACTGTCTGGCCTCTGACCCATTGCTTTGGGAACCCTCAGAACGTCAGAATCCGGCCTTCTTCTGCTGCGATTTTTCTCCTAGGCTTTCGTGTGGACTTTGCGGGAGTGTTTTTGTCCTGCCTGCTGGGTTGTGAGGGTGCAGGAGGTCCCAGCTCCCAGTTCCAGATTGCACATCATGGACAACACTGTAACTAAGTGACTTTGATGGCCACTTCAGTGTGTTCCTGGGGATAGGAGGTCTCTGGGAAAGCTGGTGGTCAGCACCGGCTTTCCTTGCAGAAGAACAGACTAAAGAGGTGGACTCTTTGGTTCCCTCCACCACCACCCTTTGGTTCTGTTGTCCTTTGGTGTTGTATGGCAACGCTGACCTCAGCCTGAGGGGGCAGCCGAGGAATGGATGGTAGCTGGGTTTGGTCACTCCCTCTGCTTCTTGCTCGCTGTGTCACCTTGGGCCAAGTCATAGCACTTCATGCAAAGCCTGCCCGTCAGAGGCACACAGGAAGCATTTTCTGACTGGTGAACGATCAAGCTTTCTGATCTCAGCTACCTTGCCCATACATAGGAGTGGTAGTACTGTTTCATGGGTATGTGAAGAGGAAATATTTACACAAAGTGTACGAGGTACTGCTGCCTTTTTGTTTTCTCATATAACAGCACACCCTTATTTTCGGTCTGGCATGCCCTTGAATACCAAGGCCAGAGGAGTCCAAGGTTGGCTTGAGACGAGCTGCACTCTTCCGGTGGAGTAACTCACAACTCACTGGGGCTGGCGTTGGACCTAGCAGCGAAGATGCTGCTTGGGATGCCGGTGTTCCTGTTGGAGTGTCTGGGTTTCAGTCTTGGCTCTGCTTCCCATTCGAGCTCCTGATAATGTGCACACTAGCAGGCAGTAGGTGTTGATGCAAGTGGTCCCTTGCCACCCACGTGGGAGACCCAGATTGAGTTCTGGGCTCCTGGCTTTGGCTTGGCCAAGCCTCGGCTGTTACGGACATTTGGGGATGGAACCAGTAAATGGGCGATTTCTCTCTCTTTCTTTTTCAAAGAAAACCAGATTTTTTTTTTTAAACTTCTAAGACAAACAGTTTTAATGTCAGGTCACAATAGTCAAAACCAAAGAGGAAGAAATAACTTACAGGAGATGTCTAGAAATGTGACAAAGAAAATCACCAGTTAAGCAGAAACTACTAAAAGGAGAAAATGTATTAAAAATAGATTTCAAAGTGAAACGTTGACTTCTTACAAATATATATATATATATTCTTTAAATAACCTGATTTCTTTAGCATAGTGACACATCCATAGTTCTATGTCTCTGTACTTTCTTTTTTTTTTTTTTTTTTTTTTTTTTTTTTTGACAGGCAGAGTGGATAGTGAGAGAGAGAGACAGAGAGAAAGGTCTTCCTTTAGCCGCTGGTTCACCCTCCAATGGCCGCCGCGGTAGCGTGCTGCGGCCGGCGCACCACGCTGATCCGATGGCAGGAGCCAGGTGCTTCTCCTGGTCTCCCATGGGGTGCAGGGCCCAAGGACTTGGGCCATCCTCCACTGCCTTCCTGGGCCATAGCAGAGAGCTGGCCTGGAAGAGGGGCAACCGGGATAGAATCCGGCTCCCCAACCGGGACTAGAACCTGGTGTGCCGGCGCCGCAAGGCGGAGGATTAGCCTGTTAAGCCACGGCGCCGGCCTATGTCTCTGTACTTTCATAATATTGCTCAATTTTGAGAAATTCATAGAAATAATTTCCTTCTAATCTCAGCCAAAGTAGTCTCACACAAAATTATCTGCTACAAGCCTTCTGTAATGTTCTTATATTCCCTAAGTTATTTGTTCTGTTTTGTTCCTCTCTCTCCTTACCAAACACCAGTTTTATTTCATGTCAGGACAAATATCACTTGCTTGCTTTGTTATTCAAAGCACATCTTGTGTGCTAAGACACATGCTCATTCTCATGTTTATAGTTTCCTTAACATTTCTCTCTCCCCTCTCTATTGGTTCCTTAATTTGCATTTTGAAATAATCCTAAAATCCTCTAAAATAACAAAGCATTTTAATAAAAAGCATATAGAATTTTAAATTATTTTAAAGTAGTCTAAAATGGTTTGTCTTATATCAATAATTTATGTAAACAAAAAAGTTCATTGTCTTTAACAGTTTTTCAAAAGCAAGCAGTACAAATGTTTGAAAACATTTCTTTTATGTTTACCAATTTATTGTTAACAATTACAGATTTTTTAAGAAACTAAAATATTAGTCTAGTATGGTTATAATCTTGAGCATGTCTTGTCAAAGAACAACCCCAGCAGTTCAATTTTACTTCAAACAGGAATTAATGAACACTGCATTATACCACTAACTTGCATCACTTGTTCTTAGGTCAAAATTGCACTTTTATGACTTTGAGTATCCAAAAAAAAAAAAAAAAAAGTATAACTTTTGTTTGACCAGCAAATCCAGGCACAAAATACGTCAATGACTCTGAAAATATTTTTAATTTGTATCTATCAACAAAGTTAAAACAACCTATCATATATTTACTTAGGTCACATGAATGATACTTTTTTTAAAAAAGAAAAATACAGCCCTATTGACCTTGGACCAACACCTCTCCCCATCATCTCTGAGTATTAAGAATAGTGTACCCCCCCCCCCCTACTTCTTTCATCATTGGAACTCAGTTGCTGTTGTTACTGATAGCATGTTTGAATTCTGTTCCACCCATCTATGCCCAATAGTAAATTGAGTGCTAATTATGGTGGCGTTTTAATGATCCCAATGATCCTGATTAGACTGTGGCCTTCAGAAACTGGTGGCACTAGTTTCAGTTTGGACATCGTTAACCCTTAGAGAGACACCCAGATAGGAGAAGCCAGGATCTGCTGAAAAAGGAAGTTTTCTCACCTTGAAGCTGAGGGATCATGTGATTGCTTTGGGTATGCAAAAGAACCTTTTATTTAGTCAGACCACATCAGAGAAAGAGAGCAGGTGTGAACCATACCTCCTAGCACCGGGACCCATGACAGCATGTAACTGTAGGTTCACCAGTCCTTAGGAAGAGTGTAACCAAAGGGTGTCAGTAGCGTGTTCTTGGGAAGTGGAGACTTTAATCCTGAAACCATGGCTTTCCTACCTTTTTCACGTTCTAAAATGTAATTTCTTTGAAAGATGATGATGACGCAGGACTATAATTGTTTCTTTCATGTGTTTACATGATAAAATGAAAATTTGGCAATTATATAAAGGTACCACATTTTTTGGGAAGGATATTTCTTTATAAAATTCTAAAATTTGGGAACCTCAAGTGCAGTTGACTTCAAATAGCTAATGATCTTCTGATTTTGAGGGTTCATGTTCTTCTAAGAATCATACAGAGTTTCTTTTTTCTTTCTCCCCTCCCTCCCTCCCTCCCTCCCTCTCATGAAGTCCAGCCCCCTAACTCTTTATTCATGAATCCAGCCCAACACAGTGTACAGGACAGTGTGCTAAGCCCGGCACAGCCCCGCAGACTTCGCACAGCTGTGCATAGTTCTTGGTAGAGTCAGGAATGGGGCATGGTGCTCCATGTCTCCTCTGCCACCCTATGTAGCATCTGATAAGGAAAAAAATTCTCCCTGGCCCATCCTTTTTGCTAACACGTAGAAGCAGCTGCTGTGACATGATATGACAACAGTGCCGGATCCTGTGGCTCTCAGCCCTGAGTTAACCTTGCCTGAGGAGTGGTGGCATGAGCTCAGTTTTCTCTCTTTAGACAAGAAACAATTCTAAGGGGGATATCTGTGTGGACAGCAATTGATTATTGCTTTCTTTATGTCAGGGAGGAGAGGATGGGTGTTTGAAGGATTACGACACATACTTGTTTGGAGTTTTGTAAGACTTGACATGTCAAATGTTAAAGATTTATAGCCTTTAGACACGTTACCCTGCAATGTGTGCTTGCTACTATAGCTGATTTCTGCAATGTGACAGATTAGGGTATGGTTCCCGTCTATACTTGTATCCATAGAAGGAATAAGTCCTTCAAACAAATGCTTCCCAGTGCCCTTTATGGTTTTGGGCATTAATAGGAGTTTGGTGAATTCCAGTGGAATCAAAGGGAACTCTTGGGACCTACTGACTAACAGCAGTTGAGAGCTGATTCCCTCGGATGTCTAGGAGTGGCGGGTTTCACTTTGAAACTTCAGTTTAGAGCCAGCCGCTCTGTGCAGTGAACAGTCACAGTGCTGGGAACCCAGGGCCAGCTATAGAGGTGACATTTGACTACTGGGAATTCACCCTGCTCTGCCCTGGCTGTGCTCTATGTATTTGATAGGATAATATAGGAGCTGTATGCATATTTGTGTACATATATACATATGTGCTTTTGGTGTTTGTGTGTGTGTATGTTGTGTGTTTGAGAGAGAGAGACAGAGAAGTCCTCCATCCACTGGTTCATTCCCCAGATGACCACAGTGACCAGGGCTGGACCAGACCAGAGCCAGGAGCCTCATCTGGGTCTTCCACATGGGTGCAGGGGCCTAAGTACTTGGGCCATCTTCTGCTGATTTCCCAGGCACGTTAGCAGAGAGCTGGATTGGAGCTGGAACAGCTGGTACTCGAACCAGTGCCCACATGGGGTGGCAGCACTGCAGAGGGCGGCTTTACCAGCTGTGTCACAATGTCAGCTTCTAAAGCAGTGCTTTGAAAGATGTGATAACCTGGGGTTTTGAAGCTACCTCGGGGCTTATCCACAGTCACTGGTAAGCCCTTCGGAGAAAACTCGTCTTCTGATCCATAAATCATAAGAAAATGGCAACTCATTCTTCCAACTCCACTGCTTCTCTCATTTCTACCAGGGGCTCACATCTTCCTAACACAAGCATCTTCTGAGCAGGAGGGGCAGAGGTGGAGAGGGTGGAGCAAGATACCCAGCAGTGTCACGAGCAGCTCGACTGCGCTGGGGGGGACTTTGCCGGGAGGAGCTGGGGAACCGCTCCGAGAAGGAGGTTCCCTGAGGGAGGCACTGACCCGTCTTCCCCGGGCTCCAGTCTGAGGGGAGACCACAGCACTAGCGTTCAGGGAGTCCCCGTCTGACAGATGCCTGCTCATCACCTTTAGATGCCCAGAGCACCACATGCGTGCTGTCGTGCCCGAGGGCTGACTTCTGATGGAACTGAATTGAAAAGGTCAGCAGGTGATTTGTGAAGAGCAAAACGGACGCAAGGCGTGGGAGCTTTGGCAGAGCAGGAGCAGAGCCCGGAAGCCCTTTGCACTGTTGACCCGAGTTGGGAAGAGTTTTCTACAGGAAATGTCTCAGTGCCCAGGACAACCCCTCAGGTTGCCATTTCTCTCCTCCATTCAGCCTTCCTGAACCTGCTGTGGCTCAAGGGTGTGGTTGTTCCTGGGTGTTGAGTGGGGAATACAACCGACTTAGTGGTTTGGGAGAAGGACAGCTCTGCGGTGGCTCATAGCTGCTGGAACTCCCCCACCAGGCAGCCTCTCTGGATTCATCCCACCCACTGATGCTATCTGCCTCATCACTTTCCCTTTCCAAGGCTTTAGGGAACGGTTGTACCTGTGAATGACACATCCACTTGACCTGTCTCCCTTCTCAGGCGGTAACTGTCCTGAAGGCAGACTTTCTGCACCGTGCTTCTTAAGATTGAAGTCCTGGGACTTCATCAGGAAGTATTGACTCTTTTTTTTTTTAAAGAAAAAAAAAAGATTTACTTATTTATTTGAAAGTCAGAGTTACACACAGAAAGAAGGAGAGGCAGAGAGAGAGAAGTCTTCCCTCTGCTGGTTCACTCCTCAAATGGCTGCAATGGCTAGAGCTGGGCCAATCTAAAGCCAGGAGCCAGGAGCTTCCTCCAGGTCTCCCACACAGGTGCAGGGACCCAAGGACTTGGGCCATCTTCTACTGCTTTCCCAGGCCACAGCAGAGAGCTGGATAGGAAGTGGAGCAGCCAGGACTTGAACTGGTGCCCATATGGGATGCTGGCACTGCAGGCGGTGGCTTTACCTGCTATGCCACAGCGCCGGCCCCCAGGAAGTATTGACTCTTAGACCAGCCCTCTTTCGGGTGCTCCTGGAACTCATCATTCCACAGAGGCTGGGGACCACAGATGAACTGTCCCAGTGTTCCTGTGCTTGCCTGGGCTGGGGCATTTCTGGCGAGGGCAGATTCTGGTTCATGGACTGCTGTGTCTACACTGAATCCTCACAGGAGTCCTGAGGCTCAGGGATCTGCTGTCCTCGTTCACCACCAAGAGGTGGCTTGTGCGGATTCATGGAGTCCCCAGATTCCTACAGCCGTCAGCGGCGAGGCCGGGAGTCAGCTCAGTTCTTTTGACTCTAAACCTTGCGTTCTTTTTCCTTTGGCTCAGGAAGCACTGAACAAAGGAATGACTCCACAGGCAGGCTCAAGTTCATGTCCTCTGGGAGGCAGGGAGCAGAGGGTGCTCTCATAAGGGTGCTCAGTTCCTCAGGGACAAGTGTATGCACTGAGTGGCTGTGGGTGCTGGAAGGACACCGGAGGTCTGCGAGCCAGCCCCGTCCTTTGTAGAGGCAGGGGAAGAATCCCAGGCGCAGAGAGGCTCACCCACTTCCCAAGACCACACAGCAGGGCCAGGGACTTTAGCCTGGATGCCCAGGTCAGCACTCCTTCTGCTTTAAAAGGGAGGAAGAGTTAAAATGACAATAGAAGGGCTTTGAAGTTGCTGGGCCTGGAGGCAAATTGCTGTTATCAAAGGTGAGCAGAGGCCCCCCCCCCCCAGCCGCTATGCAGCCTGAGGGCACAGGGCCCACACTCTGAGCTTAGATATAAACCTCACATGAGGGTAGGATCAGCCAGCAGCACCTGTGGGTCCCAGTCCTGCTCTGACCTAGGAAGTGTGGCCTGCGGCCTTGCAATTCTCCTCGCATCATGCAGTGGATGGCCTAGGATGTTGGCTCCTTAATCAGCCTGCTCACTGGTAGCCCTTGGGTGGATTGTCTCAAGTCAGAAAAATCTGAAACCAATATGAAAGAGAAAAGCACAACAACCCGTAGCATTTTAGATTCTTTTTGGCCTAAAAGGTTTTTTTTAAAAATTTTTTAAAATTATTTGTTCAAGATTTATTTATTTATTTGAAAGTCAGAGTTACACAGAGAGAGAATAGGCAGAGAGAGAGAGAGGTCTTTCATCTGCTAGTTTGCTCCCCAATTGGCCACAACGGGTGGAGCTGTGCTGATCCAAAGCCAGGAGCCAGGAGCTCCTTTCAGTTCTCCCACATGGGTGCAAGGGCCCAAGCACTTGGGCCATCTTCTACTGCTATCCCAGGCCATAGCAGAGAGCTGGATCAGAAGTGGAGCAGCCAGGTCTGGAACTGGTGCCCATATGGGTGGCTGGCACTGCAGGTGGTTGCTCAACCCCACTATGCCACAGCGCCGGCCCCTGGCCTAAAAGTTTTAACCCATGCCTTCTGGCCATGTGCAACCTCAGGCCAGCCACACACATCTTGCCTTTACTGGGGAGCATTGTGAAGCAAGGCAGTGTAACTGATCTTTCCATTTTGGTTTCAAATCCGATTTGGATTCTTAAGTAGCACATTCTGGAATTCCCTGAGATTGCAGCAGGCTGGGTGTGGCTTCTGTCTTCCCCACAGATTGTTGGTAGGATGTGTAACTGAAGACCAGAATCTGGATGCTGTCTGTCTGGACCAGTAAACCTCATTCCTCAGACTTGCTGCTTCTCTTTAATTGCCGCTCAGGTTTCAAACTATTTCAATAGCCGAACCTGTTGAAATCAGGTGGATGACTTGGGGCGTGCATTCCCACTGCTTAAACAAAGTGAGAAGGGGGTCTGGCACTGAGGCGTAGTAGGCTAAGCCTCCACCTGTGGCACTGGTGTCCCATGTGGGTGCTGATTCGAGTCCCAGCTGCTTCTCTTCTGATCCAGCTCTCTGCTGTGGCCTGGGAAAGCCGTAGAAGATGGCCCAAGTCCTTGGGCCCTGCACCCGCAGGGGACACCTGGAGGAAGCTCCAGGCTCCCGGCTTCTGGTCGGCCCAGCTCCAGCCATTGCAGCCATTTGGGAAGTGAACCTCCGGATGGAAGATCTCTCTGCCTCTGCCTCTCTCTGTGACTCTACCTCTTAAATAAATAAATGTGAGATGGCCATGATTTGGTTGATGGGTCTATAGAGAATTCTTGTTTCCACCCATGGGCTCAGAATCCCAAAGTGGGGGACTGTGGAGCCATGACTCACATGTGGTGCAGGCTCCCAGGGGCCTCCTTTCTGGGCTGGGAGCATAGTCTGGGAAAGACTGGATCCCCTCCAGTCTCCACATCCCCGTCTACCTCAGGGCTGGCCCTCAGAGGGAGTACTCGATAAATATTTGTACATTTTAGTCTCCCAATGCAGGGTAGAAAGAATCAGACTTAGTTTTTCATGAACTGTGCCTTAACATAAATTGGCCAGGGCAAACTGCTGTCCCTGCCACCTCCCACCTTTCATTCACGGTGCCTGACTCACCCATCGTCTCCTGCTTCTTATTTTTTGGACATCTCTTTAATTCTGTCTTCGCAGAGGCCCTGGCGGCCATCTGTGCCCACTGGTCAGATTTTAGGGCTGGGCCTGAAGCAGACCTGGGAGCTGCTGTGAGGCTTGGTAGTCTCTGGTCTGTTCTGAAGGGCAGGTGTGACAGTTTTTCCTCTGCTGAGGTCTTGGGTTGTTGTGATGGCAGGGACAGTGGTCTCAACCTGGCCTCTCCGCCAGTAACCTGTGAGTCAGGCCAGGTCCTGTGTCTGACCTTGGATTCTCTGTCTATGAAGTCAATCTAGCAGGCTGGTGTCGTGGTGCGGTGGGTAAAACTGCTGCCTGTGACGCCAGCATTCCATATGAGTGCCGGTTTGAGTCTTGGCTGTTCCACTTAGGATCCAGCTCCCTGCTAATGGCCTGGGAAAGCAGCAGAAGACGGTCCAAGTGCTTGGGTCCCTGCCACCCATGTGGGAGATTCAGATGGAGTTCCAGGCTCCTGGTTTCAGCCTGACCCAGCCCTGGCCATTGAGACTATTTGGGGAGTGAGCCAGCAGGTGTAAGATCTCTCTCTCTCTCTCTGTGACCCTCCCACCCCTCTCTCTGTAACACTGCCTTTCAAATAAATAACAAAAATAAAGCTAATCTAATTCTTTCTATCCATACCTCCTTTTGGTACCCTCTGCCCATGGCTCCTCTCTGGACAGAGAGGAAGGGAGAGATGGGAATGTTTAGAGGCAGTGGCAGGGAAGAAACTGGGTGGGACGATGAGTATCACAGGTGCATAGGCCATGGCATGGAAACCCCGTGCTTCCCTGGTTGCCAGCCTCGGGCTCAGAGAGGAGGGATTTAGGGAGCTTTTCTCCCAGAGCGTTTCCCCGGCAGAGGCGTGTGCGGGGGAGGAGGGTGGGTGTGGAGGAGGGCTGTGTGAGGAAAGCCGGCCCGTGTAATAACAACCTCTGCAGAATGTCACTACCCAGGGTGGGTATAATTGCCCAGGATTAAGAAAGGCATGTGGGCAGCCCGCGTTGCTTTAAATCCTGCAATCCACATGCATCACGTTGGATCCCAGAGGAATAATTAATTTGTGGGATGTGTGCACTTAGGAGGATCCTTGAAAAAGTTTGGGGGAACAACAGAATCAAAAGATGTTTACTTTCAGTGGTAAAATTTTGTGAAATGCACACACGGGGTTTGCAGAACACTCGTTTCCCATGAGTGTCTTACAGGGCCCTTGGCTAGCTATGTGCGTGTGTGTGCTCCCTCAGCGACTCGCTGGCGTTGGCACTGGTCCCCTTGTCTTCTAGTAAGTCATTGTGCTGTAGACATGGGGGAGAGAAGCAAAGGAAAAAAAAGCCTCCTCGAATTCAGTATCCAGAAACAAGTGGAATTCAATTCCTGCTGATTTTTACCCTTCTCATTTACTCTTCCCTTTTACGTGCACTCTCAGGTTCGGATGCTGGCTCCTGTGCGACTGTTCTCATGCACAGATATCCACGTCGCTCCTCGGTCTTGATGGCTGTGTCCCATTGCCCGCCCCTGTTCTTAGCACTTAGCCCTTCCACATGTCCTGAACCCTCGGGACTCCACTGAGTGCCTGTTGGCTGTGGTCTTGTTCCGATGCTGTCGGCAGGGACTTTGCCTCCCTTTGTATACAGTGTTGACCACGTGGTAGGGGAGGAGGAAGTCTTGCCGTGTGTGGGCAGTTCTCTTGCCCTTCAACCCTTTTGGGCTTCTCTGAATCTCTTGTGCCTCAGTTCCCCTAGACTCTAGCTCTGCAGAATAATTGCTTCCTTCCAAAATGCTGTTGTCATTTCAGCACCTGGAACACTGTCTTCGCTTCATAGGCGTCTGGCCCTGGGACTATGCCACCCGTCACGGTGTACGAGTGAGAGGGTGTGAGGAAGGGGAAGAGAGGTGCCCAGTTAGGACAATTGCAAATGGAGTCGCTTAGAGTACTTGAGCACAATGCCAGCTGAGTGCCCAGGGCTGCGATGATGCAGGGAAAGAGTAACTGGAAAATCCTTCTTGAAAGAGGTGAGTTTTCAGTTAGAATTGGAAAACAGTGAAATCTCACATTACTTCCATGTGTGTGTGTGGACATGTGTGTTTTTATATGTGGGTTGTGTACATAGATCTAGGTGTGTACGTATGTCTATGTGGGCCCTGTGATGTGTGTACATGTGCATGTCTTTGTGTGTAATATGTGCACACATGTGGGTGCACATCTCTGTTATATGCATACATATATCTATGTGTGTAGTGTTTACACATAAAGATCTGTGTGTATGGTGATGCATGGGGGAATGGTCTGTTGTGTGCTGCATGTGTGACAGGTGTCCATATGTGTGTGTGGTAACTGTACATATGGGTCTCTATGTTATGTGTGTGTGCAAGTCTCCTCTCCTCCCAATCCCCTGCCTCCACAGACTTCGCTGTCTTTCCTCACACCCCACTGTTTCTCAAGAACCAGTTCCCTTTCTCCTGGGAAGCTGGATAGGATTGCCAGGCTCCTCCCTGGCCTAGGGGTTGCTCTCAGATTCTCAACTGTCAAGGCCAGCCCCCGGTGTCCATGGTAACTGCATAACAGTGTTATCAAGCAGCATCAATTCCTGCCATCTGTGTTTCTAGCAATGCAGTGAATTTGTCCTGACTGTGTCAGGCTTTTGCTACAGATCTTTGGTGTCTCCACATCAGGATCAAGTCCAGATCTCTTGGCCCAAAGGGCTTTTTGTGGATCGGTTTCTGCCCACCTCTGGCTATTGGAGCATTGGCCTCCAAATCCAGCATTCCTTACCCCATCACTGAGTTGGGTAGTTTTCATATATTTCCCTGGGCTTTGCACTTCACGTCACATGTGAGAGCCTCCCTTCCTTAGTTATATATATATATTTTAACTTCTATTTACCTTTCTTTTTTTAAAAAAAATTTATTTATTTATTTGACAGGTAGAGTTATAGACAGTGGTAGAGAGAGAGAGACAGAGAGAAAGGTCTTCCTTCCATTAGTTCACTCCCCAAATGGCCGCAACAGCCGGAGCTATGCCGATCCAAAGCCAAGACCCAGGAGCTTCTTCCAGGTCTCCCATGCGGGTGCAGGGGCCCAAGGACTTGGGCTATCTTCCACTACCTCCCAGGCCACAGCAGAGAGTTGGATTGGAAGTGGAGCAGCTGGGACAAGAACGGGTGCCCATATGGGATGTGCCGCAGGCAGATTAACCTAGTGTGCCACGGTGCCGGCCCCCACACCTTTCAATATCAGATACCTGCCTCCTGAAACTCTTCCCCAGCATCCCTGTTTTATGGAGAAAGTATTTGTCTTGCAGGTCAGTAATCCTGTCTCCTGCTAGGCTGAGGTCTCCGTGGAGGGAGAGTTAGAGTTGCATCTCAAGCTCCCATCATGATGCCTTGCACGGCCCACATGAGTGCTGGTGGCATGAACGGATGGAGGAGTGAGCAGCTCCACATCTGCCCACTTCTGGAAGGGTTAGTGACCTGGATAGCAGATGTTTTGGCCTGGGTGGGGAGGATGTTAAGTCTGCATCCTAGCTTCACCTCCCCAACAAGATTGTTTGCTCGTGGAGGGCAGGTGTAACTTTGCAGTTGTTAGTAATATGGCACCTGTGGACACATCGGGCTGTATCTGTTGGAAAGAAAGGAAAACAGACAGGAGAGCATAGAGGGAGGGAGCGAGAGGGGGAGGGCAGGGAGGACAGAGGAATCATTTTTGGATTTGCAACAGTGCTGATTTGAGTCAAGAGTGCTCTCTCCCAGCTCTGAGTTCTCTGATCAAATTCTGCTAACTCCAAGAAATGATAAGGCCTGTTTGGCCCCCAAAATGGGACATAATCAAGATTGTATCACTCTAGGAGTTTCCAAGTGGATGCCAACATAGGTTTCTGAATTATTGTCAGTATTTCATTGTCAACATGATTGTGATATTAATGTCTGTTTAAATTAGTCATGGCATTTAATTGCTTTCCGTGATTAGTTAGGACATTTTTCTGTGTGCAATCCCAGCTGGATCCCATATGGATTGCACAGGAGTTGCATAAATTGAGTGCATTGGTGAGTCAAAAACTCTCCTTATTCGACTAGCTATGTATTGCTTTGAGTGTATATTTGGATAAACACTTCAGATTTATTATTTTATGGATATTATTGCTTAGGATGAGGTAAAAGAAGGTAATCTTTCAGTATTATGTCTTCTAAAACACATTTGATGAATAAAACTAGTGTGGTAACTTAGAAAATACTACTACAGGTGGTGCACGTGAGTGGAGCTTTGGGAGACTGGACGGCACAGGCCCTGCTGTTTCCCTTAGAGAGTTCCAGAGCCGTGTGCTGGAGTCCTGTTCCCATGTTTATCTAAGGCCAGGGGAAGGTTTGAAAGTATGAGATCGCTTTCTCTTCCTTCCACAGCAGATGGTTGGACCTGGGGCCAGCCGAAGACTTAAGGGCTGACGGTGCACCCCTGGAGGCAGACCGAGGCATGCTCTGATGTGGGCCGCGTGTCCTTGGAGCCCCCAGTCCTACCTGCAGTGCCTTCTGTCTCCTCCAGTGTTGAAAGTAGTCCCTGGGTCACGGTGAGAATTTGGTAGTTTGTGTCGGGAATCCCGAGATGGAATCTTGTTTGTATCGCTAGTTGTAGGGCCTGTCTGAGCCTGTTTCCCTGTGTAAAATGGGCTTGCTTTGCCTATGTTTTGGGGAAGTTGTGAGGAGTCAGCAGGTCCTATTATTTGCAGGTGGGTATTTGCCTTGGTGGAATGCCTGGTTCAAATCTTGGCTCTGCGCCCCACCCCCACCCCCATTCCAACTTGCTGCAGCCCTGGAGGCAGCAGGCAGTGGCTCAAGCACTTGGATTCTTGCCGCGCACATAGGAGACTTGGGTTGAGTTCCTGGCTCCCAGCTTCAGTCTGGCTCAGTTCTTGCCGTTTTAAGCATTTGAGGAGCGAACTCTCTCTCTCTCTCTCTCTTTCAAATAAATAAAATAAACAAATTTAAAAATTTTATTATTTGGGAAAGCTATTGGAAAAGATTTGATGCTACTTAAATGCTCACTGAACTCAAGGCAAGGTTGCACAACATTTAAAATAGAGTTATGCACAGTGTGTCTCCATCCGGAGAGTATGCAGTTACAAGGGTAGAATTCCAGTCGGAAGGACGAAGCTCTTTTGGTAAAGTGTCAGGCGTCGATGAGGGGGTGTGGCTGGGGACAGGTCAGGGGACTATTGCAGGGGCACATCGCCTTTTCCCTAGTGGTTTGTGTTCTCTGGTTGATGTTGGATTGGGGGTCTGACTAGCTTTGTTCCTTTTGTCTGGCTCTCCTGCCTTCTCTGAGTCACTCACCCAATACTGTTATTACCAATGGTACCTGTCAGCCTTTATTGATCACAGAGTGTGTGCCAAGCACTAAGTGCTTCCCATGCCTTATTTTATTTAAACCTTTGTGATACTATTATCTACATTTTGTAGGTGACAAAGTTGAGGTGTGAGGAGCACAAAGGACTTGCCAAGGTCACATGCTTCAAAGTTACCGAACCAAGACTACAGTCAGGTTTGTCTCCAAAACCCATGCGCTTTAACAACTCTGCTACCCTGGATCACACAATTCTGCACCCACATGAGGGCAGCACATCTTTCCTGAGAGCTGCCTGGTGGTCACACACTGCTCTGGGGATACATATAAACAGAACCATCCCCTGTCTGTGGAACACACATTCTGGTCCAGTGGGGGCTGGGACTGGGTTTTAAGCGATGCTGGGCAGCTTGTCCCACACACTGCCCATCTCGATTTTCTCATCTGTGCAGTGAGTGGGTGGGATAGATGGTCTCAAAGTTCCTTCTGGCTTGGGGAAGACTAAACTTCATCTAAGCTCTCACACTTCGGGGTGGGCATTTGATGTAGTAGGACACCCACATCCGAGTGCCAGGGTTTGAATCCCAGCTCCACTCCAGACTCCAGCTTCCTGCTAATGTACACCCTAGCAGGAAATGATGGCTCAAGTAGTTGAGTTGCAATTGAGTTTCTGCCTCCCACATGGGAGACCCAGATTTAATCTCTAGCTCCTGGCTTCGGTCTGGTCAAGACCCAGCTGTTGCTGGCATTTGTGGAGTAAACCAGAGGATGCGAGACCTCTGTCTCTCTGTCTTTCAAATAAATAAGATGAATAAATATAAATGACTAATTTTAACATAAAATAAAAAAGCTCTCATAATTCTTTGCACAAAAATGTTGGTGGCTTGATTTGTCCCTCATCTGATGGACCATCTCCTTCTGAGGCAAGTGGCATTGGGTGGAGGGAATGTGTTGAAAGTTCATCCCAAGAAGATTCTGGGTCAGGAGGTTACT
Organism: Lepus europaeus; assembly: GCF_033115175.1. Classification (NCBI taxonomy): domain Eukaryota; kingdom Metazoa; phylum Chordata; class Mammalia; order Lagomorpha; family Leporidae; genus Lepus; species Lepus europaeus. The sequence continues at coordinate 119,112,896 of NC_084831.1, read as the reverse complement.
TTGTTGGATTTCAGCCTTGGAAATCTTCCAGGCTGAGGTGCCTGAACAATCCAGAAAATTAAGAACTTACAGAAGCTGGAGTAAAGGATAATTTATTAGTGGCCCATGATAGAATAGGGGGACTATGGTGACTCTTCATTAGGGTGTGCTCAGGGACCCCTCCTCAGCTTTGTTCTGGGGTGGATGGAAAGGAGGTTCTTAGCCAAATTATAAGTGGGCTCTCCCAAGAAACCTATCCTGGCACTGGGTTATGTGTCCCTACAATATTCTGAGCTCTAAAAATAAACAGAAACTCAAATCTCACGTTCCACATTGTGCTTACATTATGAGTTGTGTGTTTGCTGGGCTAATACTGAAGCTTGCTGCTTATAGAAGCTCCAGAACTAAGCCCAGCATCTGTCACACAGTGGTGCCCCCATGAGTGTGGGTTAAACAAACCCAGGGCGAACATCCTAGCCAAGGAGATGGTACCCAGTAGCAAGCAGGTGATGAGAATTTTGCGAGAATAGGAAGAAGAAAAGGAAAAAGTGATGCTTTTAGATTTTTGGCATTTTTGGTCAAAGGAGAATGTTTTTATTTTTCCATTGGATGGCTGGCTTGCCCTGAGGAATGGGTCATTCAGACTAGTTTGGGAGCCCTTGGTGGCACTGCCACAGTCACCTTCAGAAACATCATCACTTAGGGGTTGACTAAGGATAGGACACATGGAGGCCTCATTTAACCTCCAGGCTTGCTAAGCACAGTGTCAGGCCTGGGAAGTCCAGTAAAATTCAGAGGGAGGCACTAGGAAGGGTGAGAGCAGGGTGATGCTAATTGCTGCTCCCATTCTACCTAATCCCTTGTGAACCAAATATGAGACAATGGAGGTGGTTCAGCCAAACTCTTGGCTAATGGATATGGAGAGAGTCCAAATTACTTATTATCTTTGCTGGGACAAGCTTTAGAAATGCTGCTGAATTCCAGAGATGCCTTGGTGTTGTGATTGCTCTGCACTTGGCGCAGGCTGTTGTAGGCATAGCAATTTGTTTTTCTTTGAAATAATTTGCTTTTTGATTCCTGAGCCTAATTGTTCACCTCACTATTTGTGGCAGAATAGGCTAAGTGTCCCTCAGTAGGATTCTGGGACTGTGGGAGTATTGGGGCAGGTATGGGTTGGTGGGGCCATGCCACTGCCACTGGAATGTGGCCTCACATTCCTGCTTGGTGGCCTTCCTGCAAGAGAGGTGGCAATTAGTAGGGGCAGGCTCTACCAGGTCTGGCTAAGGCTTGCCTGGGGTGGTCTATAAGAGCCTCAGGAAGCATTTTTTTCTGTTTTGCCTATTTTTGTTTCTTTCCATTTTCCTTTCTCCAAAATTCACGGAGGAACTCACCACCATAGGCAAACCCCAACACGGAGTAGATGCGGATGGAAGGCTGACTTCCAGAGTGCTCTCCCGTGGCTGGGAAGGGGCCCGCGGAGTCCTCCCGGCAGCTCTTCCTGGGAGCTTCATCTCATTGTGCTCCCTCTTTTACTCTGCTGTCTCTGTACCTTCCCTGGACTTGTCCAGCCAATTTCAAACATGGGGAAGAGTCTTGGTCTCAGTAGGCTACCTACCCTAGGCCTAGAATTTTTTTCTTTGCCCCTACTTCGAATTCAGCACTTCCATTTTTGTCATCACCAACACCACTGCCACTGTGTCTATATGGCCATTGCTTTCAATCCTACATTCAATGTCAAACACTCTATGGTTGTCTGATACAAAAGTACCCTCACTACCAACCTCCTCATTATTGCAACTGCCACTTCTGCTCATTCCTATCGTCACTACTACTGCTGCCACAACTACCATGTCCACCACCTCTACCAACATCTCCACCACCACCTCTGCCATCTCCACCTCCTCCACCACTCTTCTACCAATGCCACCATTTCTACCAGCATCATCACCACCAGTACTACTCCTTTTTTTCTAGAAAGAATTATTTTATTTATTTGAAAGAGTTACAGAGAGAGGTAGAGACAGAGAGGTCTTCCATCTGATGGTTCACTCCCCAGATGCCCACAACTGCTGGAGCTGTGCTGATTCAAAGCCAGGAGCGAGGAGCTTCTTCCAGGTCTCCCACGCGAGTGCAGGGGCCCAAGGACTTGGGCCATCTTCTACTGATTTCCCAGGCCATAGCAGAGTACTGGATAGGAAGAAGAGCAGTTGGGACTCGAACTGGTGCCCATATGGGATGCTGGTGCTTCAGGCCAGGACTTTAACCTGCTGTGCCACAGCGCCAGCCCCAGTACCACTCCTTCTCACCACTACTAGTATAGCTAGCATGGAGAAGAGAAGACTTAGGGGATAAATCACTGTCTCCACATGATGAAAAGGCTGGAGAATAATAAAGCTAATTCGTGTGGGTAGAGAAGCTAGAATTAGGAAAATGGACCAAGAATTATAAAGATTTTTAATTACTTTGGGTAACTGTGAGGGATGTCTTTCATGGGACTAGAGAAGACTAGACTTTGAGGTGAAGATGGTGAGCTTAATGTGGGGCAGGTTGGGTTTATTTGCCTGAGGTGGAAAGTGGGAGTGGCCTTCAGTAGTCATTGGTGGTGCTTGAATCCCCTCGACAGAATCATCTAGAGTAGAAATCTAACCTAATCCTTTCTGAATTAGGGGACTCATTTAATCTTGAAATAGCTGGGTCCTTCACTGTTTTTATTTGACATTACTTTTAATCTCACTCTAAGTGCTAAACACTTTTATTATTGTCTACTACAACAGTGTCATCACTGCCGCTACCCCCACCATTAGCTCTGCCCCATTTAAAAAATCATTCCTTAGAATGAAATCTATTCTATTAAACATTTGAGACATCTTAGATCTGATTGAAATTGTTCTTGGTTACCATTCTCAATTCTTGATCTGTTAGTCCCTTCACATAGTCAACCAATGTTATCATTTGGTGTGATTTTTTTTGGTAGAGTAGTTTGCTGCTTTTATGTACATATTTATAAAGAATATAGTATTGTATGATATGTATATTTTATCTGAATGATATAAAGGTTGAATATGACTTATATTTTAAAAAAATATTTATTTATTTATTTGACAGTTATACAGAAAGAAGGAGAGACAGAGAAAGAGAGAGAGAGAGAGGTCTTCCATCCGGTGGTTCACTCCCCAGTTGGCTGCAATGGGTGGAGATGTGCTGAACCGAAGCCAGGAGCCAGGAGCTTCTTCCAGGTCTACGATGTTAGGGCAGAGGCTTTCCCAAGCCATAGCAGAGAGCTGGATTGGAAGTGGAGCAGCCGGGACATGAACTGGTGTCCATGTGGGATGCTGGCACTGCAGGCGGTGGCTTTACCCACTATGCCACAGTGCTGGCCCCAGAGTATACCTTATCTTAAATGCTTGGCACAGAGATTGTTTCAGACTTTGGATTTGGAATATTTGCATATACATAATGACATGTTTTGGGAATGAGACTCAGTAATTTATGTTTCATATATACTTTACACTCATAGCTTGACAGTAATATTATACAAGATTTTAAATAATTTTGTTCATGAAACAAAGTTTTGTGTATGGAATGTTCCACGTGTAACCTGATGTCGATGCTGAAAAGGTTTCACATCTGAGTGCATTTCCAGTTCCGGGACGCTCAACCTGTTCTTTGTGTGCCTGTCTGCCCCTGGCTTTTTGCACCCCACTCAATGATCAATTAGCACAATGGTTAAGAGGGTGGATTCTGGAGCTGGAGACCTGGATTCAGGTCGCAGCTTTGCCATTTGCTGGTTGCATGATTTACATTATCCAACCTCATTATCCTCAGCTTCCCCCTTGATACATTGGGATTATATTATACTTAAATCCATAGGGTTCTTGTGAGGATTAAATTAGTAACCTCATGTGGCTAAGTACTTAGAACTGTGCCTGATACTCTTGACAGGTATAAGGCCACATTATTGCTCATCACTATTTCTTAGTAGTTTGTAGGCTGGGCCTGCCACAGTTCATTTAACCACCTCTAAGTTGGTGCACATATAGTTTGCTCTGACTTTCATTATTGCAAATGTGGTTTCTAGTATGGTTTTTTTTTTGGACAGGCAGAGTGGACAGTGAGAGAGGGAGAGAGAGAGAGAGAGAGAAAGGCCTTCTTTTGCCGTTGGTTCACCCTCCAATGGCCACTGCGGCCGGCGTATCGCACTGATCCGAAGGCAGGAGCCAGGTGATTCTCCTGGTCTCCCGTGGGGTGCAGGGCCCAAGCACTTGGGCCATCCTCCACTGCACTCCCGGGCCATAGCAGACAGCTGGCCTGGAAGGGGGGCAGCTGGGACAGAATCCGGCATCCCAACTGGGACTAGAACCCGGTGTGCCGGTGCCACAAGGCGGAGGATTAGCCTATTGAGCTGCGACGCCGGCCTCTAGTATGTTTTTATAAATGTCTCCTATACCCATGAGCAGTAATTTATTTACCTGTATTTTTTAATTTTTAAATTTTATTTGAAGGGCAGAGTTACAGAGAGAGAGAGAAAGAAAGAGAGAGAGATGCAGAAACAGAGAGAGGTCTTTCATCCACTGGTTCACTCCCCAAATGGCTGCAATGACCAGGGCTGGGCTGGGCCAATGCCAGAAGCCAGGAGCCAGGAGCCAGGAGCCAGGAGCTTCTCCCAGGTCTCCCATGTGGGTGCAGGGGCCCAAGCACTTGGGCCATCCTCTGCTGTTTTCCCAGGTGTTTTATCAGGGAGCTGGTTCAGAAGTGGAACAGCCGGGCCAGAACCAGCACGCATGGGATGTTAGTGTTGCAGGCAGTGGCCTAACCTGTTACATCACCACGCCGACTTGGAGTGGTAGTTTTTTAAAATTGCTGTATTTTTCTGTCTTTGGAGGCTTTGTTAGAAAAATATAGTTCACAATGTGTAGATGCCTTATTTCTGTTCCTTCTAGCTGTTGGTTTTCTTTTATTAAAATATATTTTTATTCACTTGAGAAAGAGAGACTCCATTTACTGTTTCACTCTCTAAATACCCACAATATCGGGGGGTGGAGGTGGGGCTGAAGCTGGGAGCCGGGAGCACAATCCCGGTCTCCCACAGGGTAGCAAAAAACCAGTTACTTGAGCTGTTCCTGCTTCCTTCTAGTGCCTACATTGTCAGGAAGGAAGCTGGAGTCGGAAATCTAAGTCAGGAATTGAAGCCAGGCACTCAGATGTGGGATGCAGGCATCCCATCAGCATCCTGACCACTAGGCCATGCCCTGCACCTGTTGGTTTTATTTCCATCCCTTGGAGAGCCTGAGTGTCAGCAAGTGAGGCCCCCTAGTGGTTAGGATTCGTAACCTCAGGTTCAGATGACAGAGTTGGGAGAGGTCACATCTTTGAGAGCTAATTGCGTGCCTGACCCTCTGCTAAGCAGTTATATATAATAACTCATTTAATCACTAGGATACAGATTCCATGACCATCCCTATGTCACTCATGACGAAACGGAGGCAATGCTAAGTGGGACAATTATTCAAGGTCACACAGCGTAAGCGGCAGATCCTTTATATAGCTGTGAATGTTTAGTCAATTACCCACATTGAACTCTTAGGATTCCTTTCAGCATGTAGGAAACATTCAGTAAATGCCAGCGCTATTCAGGGGCTGATCGGTAATGATTAGGACACAGAATTATTACTATCACGTCACCCTGGCTCCCCTGAGGCTGGGCTAAACCTCCTCTCTGGGCATTCGTTCAGTGAGTCTTAATGGAGTAATAGGAAAACTGTGCTGTCAAGCCCTGGTCGAACACTTAGCCTACTTTACTCTGTCACCACAGGAGACATTCCTCTACTTTGGGGGAATCTGCTGACCACGATGCTAACACTCCTGATGTTAGCCCACACACAAGATGAGTGTAAATATAGGTGAATACAAATGTTGATATATCCCACACATGTAGCGGGTGGACTCCTGCACTGTCTGGGCTCTTTTGCCACATCAGCAAGAAGTGAGGTGCAGAGCTCAGTGGGCTGCAGTGGCCGTCACTTTGGAAGCTGCAGTAGGTGGAGACCCTACCCAGTGTGCTTTTGGTTCCTGGCCAGACAGGACTCGTTGTGATAAAGCGACGCCTGCCAGAAGGGTTGGTCCACATTCCCACTGTGAGGAGTAGGGGGAATGGAGAGCCAGCAAGTTCTCCAGGCTGCAGCCCTCCCCACAGGGCAGAGGCAGCCGCTGAGACCTGCAGGGCTTGCTGGGCCGCTGGGTGCCTGTGGCTTTCACCACCAGAGAAAGGCTGGATCAGCACAAACCCATTGCCCCTTCTGGAAAAACTGCCCCGGCTGCCTGCTAGGTTCTGCAGGGCGGTTTGGCAAACTGGCCCCCAGGGGACTGCCCTTCTTCTGCAACGTTGTGGTGCTGAGAAGAAAGGGAGTTCTTAATTGCTCAGCTGTAAGAATGAGCAGGCAGAGGGGACCCGAGTCCTCTGGCCACCCTGCAGCTCCTCCTGCTTCCTGGGCTCTCGGGAGCTCTTAGGAATCTGGGGGAGAAGGGGCGCCCTCTAGGTTTCTGAGCCCCACACTTGAATCCTTTGGTTCTGCGGATGCTTTCCCCTACCCCGCACCATAGGTCACCATATTCTACTGTCAGGACTGGGTTTTATGTCCACAGTAGCCCTGAAAAATAGGTACTGGGATCTCCATCTTATAGATTAAAAGCCGTGATGCCTGTTGCCGTTGGTGTCTGTTAGATGCCATGTCCATTGCCATTCAGTGCACACAGACTGGCTCTGTCCCACAGTGGAGAACAGCACCCAGAGCCCAGGATCTCAGCACTGCACAGGCTGCGCCCTGCCTCGGCCAAGATGGTCGCTTGCCTCTGGGGACTGACGGGGTAGGTAGTGCTACCTCATGGGGTCCAGAAAGTTTCAGAGGTTCTCGCTGTGACCGCCCCACCACAACCTTTCAACGGGGCAGGGCGGGGGGCACAGGTGCTCTGAGCCCTCCAGGGGTCAGCTAAAGCACCGTACTGATGCCCGGCTTTGATGTGCTGTGACGGGACCCGCAGCCACCTGCTTCACAGCGTTTGACGTTGGCCTGGAAGACGCTCAGCAAAGACAGGTGGGGCCCCCAGCAGTCTCTCATCCCGGAGTGTGGCAGGGGAGCAGCCCTGTGTTCCAGGTTCTGAAACCCTGTTTGCCTAGATTGTGCTCAGAGATCTGGGAAACTGGAGATGGTTGGAGGATCTGCGTTTGTTAGCTTCTAACTCTTTCGTCTGTACTTGTGATGAGCTGTCATTTCCTGTTTTCTTAAATGCCCAAGTCGAGAGTCTCTTATTGTATTATATTTTGTTTATTCATGTACTATTCTTAAGCCCATACTAAAGGGTGCAAACGTTACAATGTTTATGAGTTAGAAATTGAAGATCTGAAACTAGGAAAGGAAGACAAAAAGCTAAAAGAATCAAAAGGGTAAAGTTTTTGCTCATGTCAGATAGCTTGATATTGCACAGCATGTACACATATTGTAACATGATCTTGCACATTATAAATGTACATAATTTTATTTACCAATGAAATGATAAAATAAAATTATATAGAAGATCCCCTAAAGTCCCCTAAAAGTCAAGCTTTTTTCTTTAAACTTTTTTCTTTCTTTCCAACAATTAAAAATATATCTAACTTTCCGTTATAAAACCAGGACATGACTACTTAGAAAATGTATGAAATATAGAAACATTAATAATAAAAGAAAACAATATGTAGGCATAGATTGTATTCGTATTAAAGTATAAAATTCCATATTTATGATTTTTGGGCCTTTTTCACTTAACAATAATCTGTCATCATTTTTCTAGTTGTTTTCATGGCTGGATAACATTCTATTGCATGATGTGCCTCAATTTAATCTATCCTCTACTGATCAGGTACATTATTGCCTTTTCCCCATGCCATAGACATCCTTGCATATTTGTTTTCTCTCTCTCTCTCTCTCTCTCTTTCTTTCTTTTTTTTTTTTTTTTGACAGGCAGAGTTAGACAGTGAGAGAGAGAGACAAAGTGAAAGGTCTTCCTTTCTGTTGGTTCACCCCCCAAATGGCTGCCACGGCCTGCGCGCTGCTCCGATCCAAAGCCAGGAGCCAGGTGCTTCCTCCTGGACTCTCATGCGGGTGCAGGGCCCAAGCACCTGGGCCATCCTCCACTGCCTTCCCGGGCCACAGCAGAGAGCTGGACTGGAAGAGGAGCAACCTGGACAGAACTGGCACCCTAATCTGGATTAGAACCCGGAGTGCCGGCGGCACAGGCGGAGGATTAGCCTAGTGAGCCATGGCAGCGGCCAAATATTTCTTTTCAAACACTGTCAGTTGTTTACTTATAGTGAGTTCCTAGAAGCAGGATCCTGGGGCACAGACACTGTGTTGGGTTCCTATAAAGGCACAGCCTGTGGAGTTGGATCCCAGGCCAGCCACCAGGGCGGCCAGAAGGGTGGCCTTGGAGGGTTTCTTGGGACGGTGTTTTCCTCCCAGGTGAGCGTGTTTGATAACAGAGCCTCCTTTCCTGAGTTGCTAGGAGCTGCATGTGGCTTAATACATGATGAGCAATCTGCCTGCCCCACAGTGAGCTCAGAACTCTGGCTGCTGTCACCATTGTCAACTTGGCCTCCTGAAACAGTGTCCCAATTCAGACTCCCACAAGTTCCTAGGAGGGTGTTTCCACACTTGTCAACACTGGGTATTATCATTCCTTTTGTTGTTTGCTAATCTGATACACAAAATTGTTGCTTTAATTTAGCCTCTCTCATTTCTAGCAATGAACACAATTTGGACATCTGCATGTATTTGCTATTTGTGAATTTCCTGTTCATGGTTCTTTTCCTCTGTTTTTGGTGGATTGCTATTTTTTTTCTTTTTGAACATGTTATTCATTTTATTCTTTATTTGAGGGAGGGAGGGAGGAAGGGAGGGGGGGGAGCACACTCCCTTCTGATGGTTCACTCCTCAAATGCCCACAGCAGCTGGAGCTGTGTCAGGCCTAAGTCAGGAGCTCAGAACTCAGGGTCTCTTCCATGGGTGGCAGGGACACAACCACTTGAGCCATCACCCACTGCCTCTCAGGGTTTCCTTCAGTAGTAGGAACCTGGAATCTGAATCTGAGCTGGAACTTGAACCCAGGAACTTCTATATGGGATGTAGCATCCCGGTGATATCTTTTTTGTTTTTTAAGATTGATTTATTTCAAAAGCAGAGTTACAAAGAGAGAGAGAGAGAGAGAGAGAGAGAGAGAGAGAGAGAGATATCTTCTATCTGTTGGTTTACTCCCCAAATGGCTACCAGGGCTGGGCCAAAGCCAGGAGCCTAAAATTCTATCCCGGTCTCCCACATGGGTGCAGGGGCTCAAACATTTGGGCCATCTTCTGCTGCTTTCCAGGTGTGTTAACAGTGAGCTGATAGGAAGTGGAGTTACTAGGACCTGAGCTGCTGCTCATAGGAATGCCAGCACTGGAGGTGGTAGCTTAACTTGCTAAGCTGCAGTGCCCAGGGTGGGGGAAGAGTGTGTGTGGGGGGGCACTGAGTAGTATCTTAACTGCAATGAGAAATGCCCGATCCACCCTGGTTATAGAGGAACCTCCAGAAGGCTCCCCTGACCACAAGCTGACTGGCTAGTTCCAGAATCCCTTGTTTTGAATTAGCAGCAAAGCAATCTTGTCACCATCTCCATGTAAGACGTATCTTGTAAGACAATGCCCAGATTACTCATGGAATTATTGGAACCACTTAATTTTGGAAAAAATTTGCCAAAAAGAACTCATTTTCATGAATGATCAATTCATGTTAATCTAAATTCTCCGGCAGTAGTTAGATTCTAGAATCTAGTCCTTTGAGGCCTTATCTAAATCATGATACAGAATTGTATCATCTCTCTTTCATTTCTGGCAAGAAGGCACAAATTAACTTAATCTAGAAGTTATTGCTATAATTATGAAGGGAGTGCTAAAACAGTGCCATATTTATTAACACTTGGAAATGTCCTGCTTTCTAGAATATTGCAGTTATACTGGGATTTGAATGTTGCCAACCATTAAGGACTTAATTTCTTTTTTAAAATAAAGATTTATTTTTATTTATTTATTTGAAAGGCAGAGTTACAGTGGGAGAGGGAGAGAGATCTTTCATCCACTGGTTCTCTTCCTGTATGGCTGCAATAGCCAGGGCTGGGCCAGGCTGAAGCCAGGAGCCAGAAGCTTCATGCAGGTCTCCCATATAGGTGCAGGGACTCAAGTACTTGGGCCATCATCTGCTGCTTTCCGAGGCGCATTAGCAGGGAGCCGGAGTGGAAGTGGAGCAGCTGGGCCTTGAACCAGCTCACCTATGGTTTGCTGGTGTCATAGGCAGCTACTTAACCCGACATGCTACCATGTTGCCCCAGGACTGAGTTTCTAAGCACCTGAGCCCATGACTGTTTTTTCTGCCTGGGCTTGGAGTCACTGTACTTATTCTATTTGTTCTCTGATGTTCAGAATTTTATGAGTTGGACAAAAGCTTTGTGGGCATACACTTCAGCACTTTCATCTTGTAAACCAGGAAACCTGAAGCACACGGCACAGGTTCACTGAACTAGAGGCTGGACTGATGCAGGGGGCGCAGGGGGCGCATCTTTGTTCAAGTCCCACCTCCCCAGGATCTTCAGGGAATTAATTTCCTCCTCCACCTGAGTAGGGGTGTTCACTCCCCCTCCTGACCACATTTAAGCCAGACATTTCTCTAACATGGTATTTCTTTCAGAGTGTTACAATTTACTCTCTTGTTTCTGCACCTGCCTCTCCCAGTAGACTTGGAAGCCTTTGAGGGCAGTGGCCTTGTTTGATCCTTTACTGAATTTCTAGGTCTTGGCTCAGCACCATGCACACAAGGAATCCAATAAATGCTTTTTGAATAAATGAATAGATATGGGGACATGGTATGGCAATTTCTCATTTGATTCAGCTGTCAGGCACTCTATACCAGAGAGTAGAGATAGGGCATCGCACTCTTGGGACCTTGTACTTGGGTGCTCTGGGGGGGGTTCCCCTTTATTTCACAGGTGGATGGGTGATTTTCCTCTTTAGGGTCTCTGCTGAATCTTATCTAGAAGCAGTGGATGTCACAGACAGAAGGGACCCGACAGATCATCTGTACAATCCCATCCTTTCATGGAGAAGGGAGGTGCATGGATTTTATCCCTGAGCTCTTGCACCTGCTTCTTAGCTGGGACCCAGCTGACCGGGCTGAGGCTCTGACTTCACAGGAAGCTGAAGCAGAGCCCTCCTTTTATACCACTGAGTCCATGGGTGGAAGAGGTGACGACTTCGGAATCTTTGGCTTTGGCAATGTCTGGCACCATGGGCCCTGAGGTTGATGTGTCACCTGGAGATTCTGGGAGAAGTACTGATAATTATTACTGGGCTTCTGGCTGCCTCACATCCGGCCCCTCCCCACAGGCTGTCAAAACACCTTGCACAATGTGCTCTCCTTTCCAGTGCACTTGGGGCAACTCTTTCCATGACTCAGCTCCCCTATGCCATGGCCATGCCACCACTCGGGCAGGTATGGCCTTGGGAATCACCTGGGGTCTAGAGCTCTGGGGGCGGGGGTGGGGCCCGGGGGCATGGTGGCCTGTTGGAGGATTTCCCAGGGCTGAGCAAGCACAAGACAATCCCACATTCTAGGGAGCCTGGCCCCAGCCCCAGTTCTTGACTCCTGATCAGCCTCTGAACTAAAATTCTTTTTTTGAAACTGAGTTGAGGGAAATGTGGCTGATGGCCTTAGGGGTACATACATTAAGCTGCGATGATCTAAGGATTGGAGTGTCAGACTCAGTATTTTAACTCAGCCTGGCTTAGGATTCAGTTTAGTACTCAATGACGATTGAGGAAAAACCTGCTTGCCTCATTTGTTTTGTACAGGGCTCTTTAAGCCTAAGTAAATCAGTCATCTTAAAGTCAGTGTTTTATGCCCTATCTTCCTAAAACTCAAAGTCTGGGAAGGCTGACGGTGAAAATGTGTAGGATGGGAGCTCTCACACTTTGTGAGAACATTAGCCTGTGGCGTGTTCTGAGGCAGGAGGCTTTTCCTGGTCCCCTCAAGGCCAAGGTTGTGTCTCTCCACCCCTCCTGGAGGGTAGGGCTGTCTTCCTCCTCATCCTGGGGTCTCCCCGAGGTTAGCCATGTCCATCTTCAAACGGGAGGCTCCTTGACAGTAAGGGCTGAATCATCAGAGGCATCCCCCAACACTGTACTAAATCTGTGGACACGTAGGCCTCAGACAGAAGACTTCATGATGGATAAAAATGGTAGACTGGATTGCGGAAGGCAAGAAATGTCATTTTCCTTCTGTCCCTGTGGCTGTCAGACCTGAGCTTCTGGTCAAGCAGTTGGTGAAGGGCAAGGAGCAGGGGGAGAGTTGGTCCCAACACGTGGAGTCCTCACACTGGCCCTATGTGTGTGTGTGCAAGTGCGCAGGTGTGCAGTATATGACATGAGAGGGTGCAGTGTGCAAATCTCAGGTGCAGGGGGCCCTGGAGGGTGCTGTGGAGCAGGTGCTTCCTCTTCCAGGAGGGTGAAGTGGAGGCAGGGAGGCGGGCTTGCATTCGGTGAACTCTGAGTCGCAGCCCCGTGTGGAATCTGACCATGGCCCAGAGTGACCTTGCTGTTTGGAACTGATTCAGTCCTGTGGTGTTGGAGCCACAGGCGGGGTGGCCCTTGTAACTGGGGCATAGTGTTCCTGTGAGCAGTCCAGGTGCGCCCAGAAAGCTCTATATATGGAAGCCGTGCTTCAGCAGCTGGTCAGCCGGGCTACTTCCCTCCTGCCTGCCCCCATTCAGACACCTGCAGCCAGACATCTTTCACGGAGGCCTCACTTCTTAGGTCTGCTCTGGGGCTTTCTTAGAAAGCAAGCCAACCCAGTTGGACCCAGAAACTTTATAGAGTGTCTCTGCTGCGGCCCCTCTCTTTGGCTCCTCCTCCTTTCACTCTGTTTTGGCTTCTGTGCCACCACTCGAGTGACTCTCATCAGGGTCACCAGCAGCTTGGGTATTTCTTTATGAACAAGATTTGTCTGTTTGAAAGCCAGAGTGACAGAATGAGAGGGTAAGACAGGAGGAGACAGAGGGGAGGAAAGAGAGAGAGAGAGAGAGAGCGAGAGAGAGCGAGAGAGCATCCATCCTCTGGCTCACTCCCCAAATAGCCACAACTCCTGAAGCCAGGGGCTCAGGACTCCATTTGAATACCCCATGTGGGTGGCAGAGGCCCCAGCACTTGGGCCATCTTCTGCTGCCTTCCTAGGTACATTAGCAGGGAGCTGGGTTGGAAGCGGAGCAGCTGGGACTCACACTCGTGCTCATGTGGGATGCTGGCGTCACAATGGCAGCCTAACTCACACAGCAACACCAGCCTCTTCTCTGGCTGTTGCCCTGATGTTTGACTTGCTGATTCCCTTTTCGTTCCTGGACATCTCTTTTGTCTTTCCAGACTCTTCAGTTTCTCCTGCATCACTGAAGGCTCCTTGCCAACTGGCTGTCCAGTGCTGAAATCCAGCCATGCCCTTGCTCGGTGGATCCTCTGCTACTCTCCTCGGGGGATCTCGCCCGCTCTTACGTCTTTAAATACCTCTATGTGTTGACAACTGTCAAACACATATATTTTTGGCCCAAATAACCCTGAGCTCGGACTTATATATCCAAATCTGTGAGCTTTCACCTCTCTGTCAATGCTCTACCATTCATCTCGTGGTCCATACCAGGGACCTGGGTGGGTCTCTGGGAGTGACCCTTCTTAGCCTTAAATGATGAATCACCTACTACTCCTGCCAATTATTCCTCTAGGAGTTGTGCTCTTCTCCCTGCCTCCTCTGCCACCATTGGCCATTCTTAGCCTGACTACAGTCACACTTCCTTCCTCTCTCATTTTCATGATTGCTCTATGCTCCATCCTTTGTCAACTCTGCTGATGGAATAACATTTTGAATCTTTGAATAAAAAAAAGTGTTTTCTGCTTAAAACCTTTTAGAATCTTCCCACTGTGCTTTGGATAAAAATGTAGCCATCATACTCTTGCTGCTTGAGATCTGGTGGGATTCACGGTCAGACATGTGCCTGTTCATTCCTGTGAGCAAGCCTACATACATGCAGGTGCATGTTCACTGGCCAAGAAGTAGTTGGCAAATAATAGATTAATCAGCAAAGTTTGTCTTGATGTTGACTGAGATTTATGGAATGCGGAGTGATTTTGAACATTAACATCAACTTTGCAAGGTAATGTAGAAACTGTCTATTCTAAGGATAATATACTTATAGACTCTGAAGTCAGATTGCCTGGAGTTGAAAATCAGATTTTGCAATTGTTATCTGTGAGATCTTGCATACAATGACTTAATTTCTTTCAGCCTTAGTTTCTTGTCTATAGAATAGTCATCATAATATGACCTATTTCTTTTGCTTGTTGTAATTATTATAATAGGAGTTAATGTACATAAAGTGCTTAGGAAATGTCTACCACATACTACTTGCCATTCTTATTATCATTGTTATTTCTTCTCTTTATCTGGGACAGGAATGACTCTGGCAAATAGTTTTGTGATTCTAATGATAGAGAACACTCTGAAATATTGAATATTTTTAAGACAAAATTCTTTTTAAAAGTTTATTAACATTTATGAAGTTTTTTTGTTTTGAAGATTAAATTTAAAAAGTCCTCATGTAAACTGATCATACATGAATAAAGTTGTATTATGAACATTTCAAATCATTTTCATGTCTTTTCTATAGGATGATGACAGAAACATAATAGCATTGTTTTCTTCTTTTTGTTAAAAATGTCTTTTTTCAAATTACGAGCAAATTCTGATTTGTAGTTCAGGCTGCATAATCCTTATCAGAAATACTTGGGACCAGGAGTATTTCAGATTCCAGATTCCTTTGGATCTTAGAGTATTTGTAAATGAAAATTGAGATATCTTGGAGATGGGACCTGACTCTAAGTATGAACTTCCTTTATGTTTTATATGTCTTATACAACTTTATATACACAGCCTAAAGATCATTTTGCACAGTGTGTTTGATAATGCAGTGCATGAATCAAAGTTTCACGGTGTGGAATGTCCTACTTGAAACATATGTTGGTGTTCAAAATGTTTCATATTTTGCAGCATTGTGGATGCCAGGTCAGGAGTACCCAAACTGTACTATGCTAAAGCAAGATAGAAACCTGATACTGTAGATATGTTTTTAATTTTCTGTGAACTATTTTCTAGCAGAGAACTATTTGGTGTTCAAGTACAAAAAGTAACCTTAGTCCCCAGCTGATATCTGTGCTCCAATGCTTTTTCAGTTTAAGGAAATCTACATAATAAACGTAGTTTAAATCACTGAGTTCCTCATTACCTAAATATGTGCTTTTCCTTCTCCTTGGGCATCTTGAGTCCTCTGGTGTGGGAGACCCCCTGTCCTGGGTTTCCTTTTTTAGGTTCTTTTCAATTTTGATTTTCTGGGAGGCCATGGCCTGGAATCCAGAACAGGGTCTTCCCCTTCATTTTCACTTTCTTCATCTTCTTCAATTTCTTCTTCTTTTTTTTTTTAAGATTTATTTATTTATTCGAAAGTTGGTGCTATACACAAAGAAGGGAGAGGGAGAGCGAGAAGGGGAGAGGGAGAGAGAGGGGGAGCGAGAAAAGGAAGGGGAGGGGGAGGGAGAGCAAGTAGGGGAGGGAGGTCTTCCATCTGCTGGTTCACTCCCCAATTGGCCACAACGGCTGGAGCAGCACCGATCTGAAGCCAGGAGCCAGGAGCTTCTTCCAGGTCTCCCACGTGGGTGCAGGGGCCCAAGGACTTGGGCCATCTTCCACTGCTTTCCTAGGCCACAGCAGAGAGCTGGATCGGAAGTGGAGCAGCTGGGACTTGATCCAGAACCCATATGGGATGCTGGCACTGCAGGCAGAGGCTTTATCGGCTACACCACAGCACCGGCCCCTCAATTTCTTCTGGTTTAGGAACTTCTTCTTTTTTCTAATGAATTCCAAGGTATTTATTGTGGGATTGACTTTATTGGCGTGTAAAGTTGCATCGATATTAGCTATCTACTAATAGTGTTATGAACCATTCGTATTTTACCAGTTACCAAATACTTTCAGAAACATCTCATTTGATCCTGAGGATGGCCCCCCGGGAGGGGTGTGCATGGAGGTCATTGTTTCAGTTCTGCAAATGCAAAAGCTGAGGCTGGGAGATTTGCCCAAGGTCAGGCAGCCATTAAGGACTCTTTGGCAGAAAATCTGCAGAGGGAGCTGCTTGCCCACCGCAGGTGTGCACAGCTATCCACCGGCACCAGGTACAAAGATCGCATGTTTCCCTGTATTTATTTTTCTCATCTTTAAAACTGTCCATATCCTGTGTTTGTTTTCTAACTTTTGTGGTATTAGGATGATGGTACATATCTATTGTTTTAAAATTATACACATATTTATTATATGATGAGCTTTACCAAAGCTTTTCACTCTTTATAAAAGCATACGTTCAGAAAGGTGCACAGCTCCTAGATGTACAGCACAATGAATTTTCATAAACCAACACAACCAGGTAAGCAGCCCCCAGATCAGGAAAAAGAATGTTGCCTGTGACAGATACCTGTTGCCTACCAGTTACTGCCACCCATTTGATCTCTAGCACACAGACTTGTTTCTCCAGTGTTTGTAGTTTTTATAAATGAAATCATGACTTTTTTAAAGTTGAACTATATGAACAGTTTTTGACCTCCAAAATGGCAATTTCTTGGGTTAATTCTACTTCTTTTTAAATGTTACCCATTTCTTTCTGCTTACTTAACTCATATTTGTGAAATTCAACCTAATTCTTTTTAGGTGTATTTTTCTTTCCTTGCCCGCTAAACTTATGTTTGTGAGATTCATCCATATTGTTATGTGTAGCTTTATATCATTTTTCAAAAAAAGATTGCTTTGTGTATTTGAAAGGCAGAGTTACAAAGAGAGAGGGAGAGACAGATAGAGATCTTCCATCTGCTGGTTCACTTCCCAAATGACTCCATTAGCCAAGGAACGTCATCTGAGTCTCCCATGTGGGTGGCAGGGGCCCAAGTATTTGAACTATTTTCTGCTCTCCTCCTAGATGCATTAGTAGGGAGCTGGATCAGAAGTGAGGTGGCTGAGACTTGAACTGGAGCTCATATGGGGTGCTGGCATCACAAGGTGGTAGCTTAACCTGCTGCGTCATAGTGCTGGCCCCAGCTTTAGATCATTTATACATATTGCTATTTGGAATTCTGTTTTGTGACTATGCCATAATTTATTTACTCACAGATGGGCATGTGGGTTGTTTCCAATATCTGTCTATTATGAAAAATACCAGCATGAACATTCTAATATCGACTTTTAGAGATTATACATAGGACATACAGGTAGGAAAGGAATCCTCATTCATTGGGTATGTGTGTGCTCAGTTCCAGAATTCACCGCCAGAGTTTTCCAAAGTGGTTGCATCAATTTGTTCTCCCACAACTTCACCAAAGCCGTGACTGTCATTTTTTTTTAAAAAAAATATTTATTAGAAACACAGAGTTACAAAAAGAGCAGGAGAGACAGAGAAGAGAGATCTTCCATCCACTGGTTCACTCCTCAAATGGCTGCAGTGCCAGGCCTGAGCCAGGCCAAAGCCAGGAGCCTGGAACTCTATCCGGGTCTCCTATGTGGGTGATAAGGGCCCACACTCTTGGGTCATACTCTTCTGCTTCCCCAGGCCCATTAGCAGGGAGCTAGATTGGAAATGGAACAGCTGGGATTTGAACTGCCCTAATACTGGATGTTGGAATCACAGGCAGTGGCTTAACCTGCTGTGCCACAACGCTGGGCCTTTAGCCATGGTAGTCAGTATGTAGTGGTGTTTCATGGAGGTTTTTATGTGCATATCTCTAGTGAATAATGAGGTCGAACACCACGTTTATAAGTCATGCTGAAATATAATTTTTAGCTTATTTTCTTTTTGAAGAAACTTATTTTTAATTTATATCATGGTCAAAGGCTTAAGCTCCATTAAATAAAGAGTACAACAGGTAAAAAGAAAAAGATCATGGTTCTTTATGATTTTTTTTTTTTTTGACAGGCAGAGTGGACAGTGAGAGAGAGACAGAGAGAAAGGTCTTCCTTTGCCATTGGTTCACCCTCCAACGGCCGCCGCAGCAGCTGCGCTGCGGCTGGCATACCGCGCTGATCTAAAGGCAGGAGCCAGGTGCTTCTCCTGGTCTCCCATGGGGTGCAGGGCCCAAGCACTTGGGCCATCCTCCACTGTACTCTTGGGCCACAGCAGAGAGCTGGCCTGGAAGAGGGGCAACCGGGTCAGAATCTGGTGCCCCAACCAGGACTAGAACCCAGTGTGCCGGTGCCGCAGGTGGAGGATTAGCCTATTGAGCTGGGCCGCCGGCCCCTGAAATATTGTTAATACAAGGCGTGCAATATACAAATTCCCAAGACTTGGGAAGAGTAGGCTATTTTCTGTGCTGGTGTAGACTGCTTTTCCTCAGCCGGTCGTGGGGGAAGGGAATTCCTGTCTCCTGCACTGCGGCAAGAGAAAGCGGGTGGACAGAGGAAGGCGAGGACTTGCACTTGGCGTCTTTGCAGACACGGAGCTGGGCGTGGGGGGAAGCTTGTTCTCTGCCCATCAGTCCTGCTGGCTCTGATGTTCGCGGCCCTGGGCCCCGGGGAACGTCCCTCCAGCCACTGTCCGCAAAGCCGGCTTCACTGCACTCAGAGATAAACAAAGCCGTGGACTAACCTGCAAGGAACTCAAGTGCAAAAGTGAGACTGGTCACTTTGAGCTTTGCTGTTCATAGCCCTTGTACATACTCTGGAGGAACAGCGGCTTTTCTACTTACCACGTGCTGAATTATTTGTGAGTTACAAGCTTTGGAGGGTTAAGCTTGTAATTTTAAAGTAAATTTACTTTTGCCGCTGTAAAAATTGCAAGCAAAATAATAATGGAAGGAGGAGGAAGTGTGGGAGCAAGGGAGGGAGGGAGTGGGAAGTATCATTATGCTCTTAAAATAATGAAATACATGAAAATGTATGAAATACAGGATAATTGTTCCCGGTATATAAATTTAAAACATTTAAAAAGAAGATTGAAGGAAGACTCCAGGCCAATCGCCTGTAAAATCCTGGTTACTCACCTGGTTTCTCTTGCAAACCTCGGGACCGGCGAGCTCCCTGCAGCTGGAGCCTCAGTTACCGCTGACTCGGACGGAAGCTTGCTTGTCTGTGCCCGGGCCTCAGCGGCCCCTGCACTGCCCTCTGGGGCCCCAGTGAATACTCGCTGCCTCGCTACCATCGACGGGTCTGACGGCAGCCACCTGGTCCCCTGTCTTCTGCAGTCTGGGCGACGCGCCGCAGCCTTCCGCCAGGGCTCCCGCGACAAGGGCCCATCTGCCAGCGTCACCTGGGTGGATGGACACTCGCTCAGTGCCCATTGCCAGCGTCACCGGGGTGGATGGACACTCGCTCAGTGCCCATCTGCCAACGCCCGGAACGCGGCTGCAGAGCTGAGCTGCACACGCCCCTTGCCGTGGCCCCCGTCGCCATGTCCCTGTGTCCCCACGCCCCCACGTCTTCACGTCCTCCCGACCCCATGTCCCCACGACCCAACGCCCCCACGTCTTGACGCCCTCATGACCACACGCCCCCACGTCCTCAAGTTCTGGCGTCCCCACGTCCTCACGTCACCATGTCCTCACGTCCTCGCGTCCTCGCGTCTTCACGCCCTCACGTCCTCATGTCCTCATGTCCCTACGTCCTCACGTCCTCACGTCCCACGTCCCGACGTCCCCACGCCCCCACGTCCTCACGTCTTCACGTCCCCACGTCCTCACGCCCCCACGTTGCCACGCCCCCACGTCCCCGCGCCCCACGTCCTCACGTCCCCACGTCCCCACGTCCCCACGTCCAAACGTCGCACGTCCCCACGTCCCACGTCCCACGTCCCAACGCCCCACGTCCTCACGTCGCACGTCCCCACGTCCCACGCCCCCATGTCCCCACGTCCCACGTCCTCACGTCGCACGTCGCACATCCCCACGCCCCGCGCCCTCACGCCCCCACGTCCCCACGTCGCACGTCCCCACGTCCCACGTCCCCACGTCCCCACGTCGCACGTCCCACGTCCCCACGTCCCACGTCCCCACGTCCCATGCCCCCACGCCCCCACGTCCCACGTCCCACGCCCCCACGTCCCCACGCCCCACGTCCTTATGTCGCACGTCCCACGTCCCCACGTCCCACGCCCCCATGTCCCCACGTCCTCACGTCCCCACGTCCTCACGTCGCACGTCCCCACGTCCTCACGTCCCCACGTCCCCACGTCCTCACGTCCCCACGTCCTCACGTCGCACGTCCCCACGTCCTCACGTCCCCACGTCCCCACGTCCTCACGTCCCCACGTCCCCACGTCCCCACACCCCCACGTCCCCACGTCCCCACGCCCCCACGTCCCACGTCCCACTTCCTCACGTCGCACGCCCCCACGTCCTCACGCCCCCACGCCCCCACGTCCCCACGTCCCCACGCCCCCACGCCCTCACGCCCCCACGTCCTCACGTCCCCACGTCCCACGTCCTCACGTCCCACGTCCCCACGTCCCACGCCCCCATGTCCCCACGTCCCCACGCCCCACGTCGCACGTCCCCACGTCCTCACGTCCCACGTCCCCACGTCCCACGCCCCCATGTCCCCACGTCCCCACGCCCCATGTCCTCACGTCGCACGTCCCCACGTCCTCACGTCCCCACGTCCCCACGCCCCCACGTCCCCACGTCCCCACGCCCCCACGTCCCACGTCCCACTTCCTCACGTCGCACGCCCCCACGCCCCCACGTCCCACGTCCCCACGTCCCACGCCTCCACGCCCCCACGTCCCACGCCCCCATGTCCCCACGCCCCCACGCCCCCACGTCCCCACGTCGCACGTCCCCACGCCCCCACGTCCCCACGCCCCCACGTCCCACGCCCCCACGCCCCCACATCCCACGCCCCCACATCCCACGCCCCCACGCCCCCACGTCCCCACGTCCCCACGCCCCCACGCCCCCACGCCCCCACGCCCCCACATCCCACGCCCCCACGTCCCCACGCCCCCACGCCCCCACGTCCCCACGTCGCACGTCCCCACGCCCCCACGTCCCCACGCCCCCACGTCCCACGCCCCCACATCCCACGCCCCCACATCCCACGCCCCCACGCCCCCACGCCCCCACGTCCCACGCCCCCACGCCCCCACGTCCCACGCCCCCACGTCCCCACGTCCCCATGTCCTCACGTCCTCACGTCCCCACGTCCCCACGCCCCCACGTCCCCACGTCCCACGTCCCCACGTCCCACGTCCCCACGCCCCCACGCCCCCACGTCCCACGTCCCCACGCCCCCACGCCCCACGCCCCCACGTCCCACGTCCCGTCGTCCGCACACGGCTGGCTCCCTCCCGCCTCTCCGTCTCCACGCGGCCACCCGTCTCCGCCAGCCCTGGGCAGGCCCCGTGGAGGGCCCGCCTTGCCGTCAGTCAGCCGCCGGCCGGTGCTCCTAGCCGCCGGAGGCCCGTTTCCGCCGGCGGGCAGGGAAGCGGAGGCGGTGTGCGCCTGCTCTGCCGCGGCTCCCGGGGCTTGGAAGAGCGCTGGGCGCCTGGGAAGCTCTCGGTCGTTATTTGGAAGGGAAAGGCCAGAAGTGGTGGAGTCCGGCTTTGAATCCTGACCGTCTGACTCCTCACTCCGGTCCCGACCCATCCCCACGCCGCTCCGTGCCGTAAGTTGTCAGCTTTACCTTGCACATACCGCGGTCTTCAGAGGTTCGTAGGAAATGTGTGTTACGAACAAGCCATGTCTGGTGTTCAAGCAGCCAGCAGCGCCCTCCTCCCCTCTACTGGCACGGACGCCTCCGCACCCTGGCCTCGGTCCACCTGCGCCCAGCACTGCCAGGGCCCCAGCCGGTGCCTCTGCCACACAGGTGCGGCCTGCAGAGGCTGCGGGCCTCCGTGGCCACTAGATGGGGCTGTTGGGGAGGGAAAAATTCCCCATTGGCTTCTGAAGGAGGCGGGGTTGCTGTTTTCATTTTGTTTTTAAGATTGATTTATTTATTAGAGAGAGAGAGAAAGCGAGCACGCGAGAGTGCGCTTCCATCCACTGGTTCACTCCCCAAATGGCTGCACTAGTGGGAGCTGGACAGATCCAGGTCAGGAGCCAGGAGCTTCATCCAGGTCTCCCATGTGGGTGCCAGGGGCCCAAGCACCTGGTCCATCCTCTGCTGATTTTCCAACCCGTTAGCAGGGAACTGAAATGGAAGTGGAGCAGCCGGGACTCCAACTGGCGCCCAAGTGGGATTATGGCTTTGCAGGTGGTAGCTTTACCTGCTATGCCATGGTGTCGGCCCCTACCGGTTGGTTCTACGACTGGCTGGGGAGTGGAGGCAAAGAGGGAGCTTCCAGGCAGCTTCGGGTGTGAATTCGGTGTCTGTGGGGGTGGAGGAAGAGCAGGATGGGATGAGTGCAGACCTGCTGCCCATGGGCCCTGGTGTCCTGAAGATAATGATGGCTGCAGGCCTATCCCTCAGGGTCCCACCTCTCTGGGTCGGTTCCTGCCAGCTCACGCGTATACAGGGCTAGCCTAGGCACGTAGTGACCCTTACCCAATGTGCGCACACACAGACACACGCTGCAGAGGGACAGGCAGTGGGTACGAAGCACTGCTGGTTGGTAGCTGCTTGCACCCTGAGAACCAGGGTGCTCTGTGCTCACAGCATAGCCCATCTTTCCTTACACAAGCAGGTACTCAATTAGGGAGACCAACCGTCCTCTAGACTGAGGGGTTCCCAGAATGCTGGACTTCCAGTGCGAACACTGGGACAGCCCCAGGCAAATCAATCAAAGAGGTCTTCCAGGTGACCGCAGGGGCCGGAACCCTGCTTTGTCCATGCCTCATGGGCCAAGCTGGCTGGCCATCTGTGAGGGTATCTCAGACCCCTGTGAGGTCAGGCAAAGAGCACTGCAAGGCCAAGGCACTGTTGTCTGGGCTCTCGTGTGGGCAGGAGACACATGTCATTCATGTGCAGGCAGCTGAGAGGGCTCCAGGCTCCCCAGGCCTGGGCAGGTGCGTGGAGTCTACATTGCAGGACATGGACTTGACAGCAAGGAAGGGTCTTTGGAGCAGTCAATTGGAGGCTCATCACCCACAAACGGCGAGAATCCTGGGTTGTGGAGAGGGAGGTGCAGGCAGAAAGGAGGCTAGGAGGGCCGTCAGGTAGAGCAGCAGGCAGGTCACTCAGGCACAGGAGTGAAAGGACTTTGGGTGGCAGAAGCAGTGAGGGGCAGGGAGGCCTGCTGACCGCCAGCTGGGAGGGCTGGCTTCTTGGGAGGCGAGGCCATGCCCCCAAGCTGCTCCTCAGAGCTGAAGCACTTGCTGGCCCCTCCCTGTCCCCCCAACACAATCAGGAACCTCCAGTCACGGGCTGGGTGGGGCTCACTTCCCATCACTTGTCCTCCTTTGCTTTAGCTTCAAGCTGTGTTCCACTCTCTGCTGATCCCCAGCAGATGGGGGCCCCCAAAGAACTTCCCAAGAGTGTTCTAGAAGCCAAAGGAGCTTCCTGCCTTCTGACCTTGGGGGTCAGATTTTCTGAACCAACCCTTCCCTAGGGCGATCCCTGTCTCTGCCCAGGGTTTGGAGTTGGAGGGGTCGGGAGGACCTGCCTGACGCCCCCCCACAGCACACCTCCAGTCCAGGGAGCAGCCCCTTCCACCGTCAAATAGATCTGGCTGTGGGGAAGCTCTTGAACTGCATGGATATTCATGACTTCTGCCCTGGAGGCCCAGCTCTGTCTCGGAATTTCACAGGAATCTCATCCCTCCCTCACGAAAGCTCTTAGAATATTTGAGGACAGCTGTTCTGCTCCCATGGGTACTGTCTTCTCTGGGCAGTTTTGCTATGAAAGTCATCCGGGCCACTACTCTGCTGGCCCAGCCCCTCCCTCCCCGTCGCAGGTCCCTGGAGCTGGGCACCACTACCTGGGCAGAGCAGGTTCTCCATCACTGTTCACGGAGTGAATGGGTGACCCCACCCTCCCTTCAACTCCTGTCAGTTTGTGCTTTTCCCTCTTGGTGTGTGGAGCCATGTGGTCACCTGTTGAGCCAGCGGTCAACTAGAGCCCCAACATCCGGGACTCTCCTTGGTGTCCCCACCTCCTTCTGAAAGGCTTCAGCTCGGATGCAAAGACCTGTGGGAGTCTGGCTGCCATAGGGCTGCTCCTGGCTGTCCCAGGTCCTCGGGTCCTGTGTCTGTAGGGCTGGTCTGTGTTTTTGGGGTCCAGGCCCCAGCAGCAGTGGCCCTGGAAGGGGCTAGCTGAGCACCCTGTGAGCGCAAGGCTGGATGGAGGTCTGCTGCCTGCTTGGCGTCTGTTCCCCTATCTGCCATCAGCGGGCTGTCCCCTCCCCATCTGCGGAGGCTTCTGTGACTAGCAGGAGCTCTCCTGACCAGGCTGGGCTGTCTGCTTCCTGCCCAGGCAGGTGTCTCATCTTGGATGGAGCTGTGTTCACCTCTAGTGCCAGAGGACAGAGGTAGCTCTGAGTCTTGAGCGAAGCTGGTGAGTGTGAGCCCCCACAGGCTAACCAGGGCTTCACCATGTCAGGCCTTTCTGGGGTCTCTCTGTAGGCTGGGTTTGGGGGCCCTCTGTGTCTTGTGAACCGTGGAGCCCAAAGGAGCAGCTGGCTTGTTCCTAGGTGGAAAAATGGGTGAGAAAACCCACGTAACCAGCCAGGGAGGCCGGACAGCTGTGATCCAGGCATCTGGAGATGTCCTGAAGGCTTTCCGACGGGCTTCTGGGGTGTGTGACCTGCAGGAAAGACAGCTCCTAGCTCTGTGCAGGAACACGGAACGCCTGCTCCGCCACTGTCTCTCCAGCAGCTGGCGCGTGCAGGCGATCAGGGAGCGCTTGTTAGGTAGTGACTGAATGCCTTGAGAAGCTGATGTTGGAAACCTCTTCTGTGTGCCACACACATTTTTGTGATGCAAGTGAAAGTTCCATGTTGGAGTCAGAAGAACTTGGCTTAGAATCCTGCCCTCAGGCTGGGCACTGTGGCACAGCGTGTCTGCCTGTGACACTGGTATCTCACATGGGCACCGGTTCATGTCCCAGCTGCCTCACTTCTGATCCAGCTCCCTGCTAATGGCCTGGGAAAAGTAGCGGAAGACAGCCCAAGTGCTTGGGCACCTGCCACCCATGTGGGAGACCTGGATGAAGCCCCTGGTTTTGACTTTGGCCTGGCCCAGGGTTGTTGTGGCCATCTGGGGAGTGAACCAGAGCATGGAAGATCGATCTCTCTCTCTCTCTCTCTCTCTCTCTGTGTCTCCCTCTCTCTTGTAACTCTGCCTGTCAAATAAATAAATAAATACATCTTTTCTTTTTTAAAAAAGTCACTTACTGACTTTATGAAGCCATAAAGTTTTTTTTTTTTTAAGAAAAAAGATTTATATATTGATTTTAAAAATTTGTTTGAGGCCGGCGCCGAGGCTCAATAGGCTAATCCTCCGCCTGCGGTGCTGGCACACCAGGTTCTAGTCCCGGTCGGGGTGCCGGATTCTGTTCTGGTTGCTCCTCTTCCAGTCCAGCTCTCTGCTGTGGCCTGGGAGTGCAGTGGAGGATGGCCCGAGTCCTTGGGCCCTGCACACGCCTGGGAGACCAGGAGAAGCACCTGGCTCCTGGTTCGGATCAGCGCGGTGTGCTGGCTGCAGTGCGCCGGCTGCAGTGCGCCGGCTGCAGCGGCCATTGGAGGGTGAACCAACTGTAAAGGAAGACCTTTGTCTCTCTCTCACTGTCCACTCTGCCTGTCAAAAAAAATAAAAATAAAAATTTGTTTGAAAAGTAGGGGTGGGGAAGGAGTGAGCACTGCAATAGCCAGTGCTGGACAGGCTGAAGCTAGGAGCTGGGAACTCTGTCCAGATCTCCCATGTGGGTGGCGAGCTGGATCCAAAGCAGAGCAGCCAGGATTCAAATCACCACTTGGCTATGGGAAGCTGACATTATAACCTGCCGTGCCACAATGTTGGCCCCCAGACATGTTCCTTAATGAAGGGACAGCGAATGAAGCCCTGAGGCTGCTGTCAGGATTCCTGAGAGAATGTGTGAAGAGCTCAAGGCCTGGCCTTTGCACCTATAGACTCAAGGAGTGTGTGATGGTCCATTTTATTTTATTTTATTACGTATTTGAGAGACAGAGTTACAGGCAGAGAAGAAGAGACAGAAAGAGAAGTCTTCCATCCGCTGGTTTGCTTCCCAAATGGCCGCAATGGTGGGAGCTGAGCTGATCTGAAGCGAGGAGCCAGGAGGTTCTTCTGGGTCTCCCATGTGGGTACAAGGGCCCAAGGACTTGGGCCATCTTCTCCTGCTTTCCCAGGCCATATCAGAGAGCTGAATCAGAAGAAGCCAGGACTTGAACTGGTGGCCATATGGGATGCAGGTGCCACAGGTGGAGGTTTTACCCACTATGCCACAGTGCCGGTCCCTATGGCTCCATCTGGACATCTTCCTCCAGGGCATCTCCCAATTCTCTCTCATCCTAGAAAATCTCTGAAGTTAAAAGACCGGGGGAATCCCAGCCCTGGAAGGCCCTGGATTCAGCCAAATAGCTGAGACGCGGGCCCCATGCAGCTGTCGGGCTGAGGCTGCCCTGGTCCTCCCTTTCCCACTTGCACTGAGTAGAGAGGGGACTAGGAACGGCTAGGAGCCCTTCTGTTCTTTGGGAGGCCAACCCTCAGCCTAGCTCCTTTGGGCCCAGGCAGCCCACAGTGGCTACTGTGGAAGCACCTGCGGTTCTTCTGTGTCAGCCCCGTGTCTCCTTGGTCCCTTCCCTCGAGCCCAGGCTCCACAGCCCCTGTGTCCTCTCCAGGAGCTGGGCCACAGGCGCAGGGAGTTTCCTTGGGCTGCCCGGCTTTCCTGAAACCTGACCCGGTGTCAGGGCAGAGGACTGTGGCCCTGGAGTGCGTGATCGTCTCAGAGACACACTGAGCCCTTCCCTCGGACATGGATGCTCTGTTTGGAGGTGTCATAACTCACCTGGGACCCACCTTCCACCCAGTTCCCTATCTCCCCATTTCAGATCTGTGTCTCTGAAAAGCGAGGGTCAGAGAGGAAGGATGCTGTCATGGAAAGAACCCTGGACCTGGAGTTTGAGTGTGAGCCGCTCCTTGGTGGATTCTCTCAGGAGTAACGTCTGTGCACAGGTGAGCCTGTGGCAGGTTGTAGGGGTGGTGGTGGTGGTCCCAGTGACCTGAAGGAGACCTCTTCCAGCATTGCTGTTCTGTGCACCTTGCGAGGTCTTTGTAAATTCATACTCCAGGTCCCCCCCTCCCCCCCGCCAAAAGGAGCAGGTAATTATCATTGGGGTGGCAGGTGGTTGGGTGATGGAGAGGAAAGAGCATGCGCCAAGTCAGGTGTCGTCCCGAGGAGCAGCTTTATTATATATTTTACCTTCACCAGGGAGAAGAAGGCAAGGAAGCTGGAGAGTGCACCAGCTTGCATCCCAGACACAAACCACAAATCTACAGAGTGTACATGGTGAAAATTAAGGGCCCAGAGCTGACCAGCTGTGAAACAGAAATTGACAAGTACCCAAAGGTCCCCTCTTGTCTTTCCGTATTGGCTGTTTGGATGAAATCATTTACATACTTTTTTTTTTAAAAAGTACAACTAACTTTCCAATGTACAACTGTTTTCTGTTCTTTTTAGGATACAGAGACAAAATGACCCAATTTTTAATGTTTGCATCAACTTCTATTTCTCAACACCAGTGGTGGTGGTGACTTGTGCAAAGTTCATTAGAATTCAGTTCGATTTGAGTCTCAGATGGGAGCTTGGCCCTCTAAAGGTAGATGAAGGCATCATTGGCTGGTACACCCAAGCGGGGCTGGATGAATTTTTGCCCCAAGAAGCTGTGCTAGGCATCTGTGGTCTCCCCTGCTAGGGAGATCCTCCCTACATCTGAGACGGTCCACTGGACGGCTTGTTCACAGGAGCTGATGAAGCACGGAGGGGACTGTCCTCAGAGACACAGACCAAGTCCTGGGATGCTGAGAGCACCAGGGGGCAAGGAGGTACACTGCACACAGAGGCACCCTCAGGGGAAGGCACCAGAACAGGGGCTGGGGCTGCATTTCATCTGCTGGCCATCATCTGGGCCCCAGGCTGGGGGTCACACGGCGGCTACTTCCCCTTTCCAGAGGGCTGGCATGTCTCCTGGACTTTCTGGGGGAACACCTCCACGCATTTGGTCTGGGCCAGCTCCTGGCAGGCCTCCACACTCTGAGATGGACACTGGTCTTGGCAGGGGTCTTGGCTTTGCTGTGGGCACTTTTCCTGGCTTGACTGCTGGCTCTGAGGAGGACACACCTCCTGGGCTTGCGGCAGGCACTTCTCTGAGCAGGGGTCCTGGCACTGGGGGAGACACACCTCCTCGGCCTGCGCCTGGCTCTGCTCGTGGCTCTTTTGAAGACATGGAGGGGGTGCACATGGCTGCTTGCACTGCTGGTCACTGAAGGACATCTTGGAGTGATTTGCAGAACCTGAAACAGACACAAAATTGGAAAGGATCTGGAATCAAAGCACAGGACTGGCACCTGGAGGATGGTGTGCAAGGATCCTGGGGAGAGTTCTTAACCCTAAGAACTCATTTGTCTGCTGCTTTTCGTCCCTTTCTCTTTCCTCTCCAAGGCTCAGCTCCCTCTGACACCCATCTCTGAGGTGGGAGTATTCTCATGGCCTTGTCTGCTCAGCCCCAAATGTCTTCTATTCACCGATTCTTTGGAAAATCCGGTGCAGGAGGCTAAACGGCATATACAGGATGATCTGATAGGCTCGAGAAATGGCAAACTGTTTTTAAAAGAGGAGTAGAAAATTCGTCTTAGGAGAGGAGCAGAGCAGCAGCCTTCAAAGCCTGAGCAGCAGGTAGAAAGGGCAGAGAAGTCTCCACTTACCTGGTCTCAGCAGGACCCAGCGAAGCGTGTGGACTGTGGAGCCCAGCAAGGTGGGGACTTTTATACAGTGCCCGGTCCAGCCTCCCACAAGACTGACCGACCACGTGGTCCTAATTGTGGAGTCACCATAACGAGCTACCTCTGAAGTCCCCAATGGTTTGAGTCACTGCTTGGGATGCCTGTTAAACCGTCTGCGTTTTGGCCTCTGGGTCCGCACCAGACCTCCACAGGGAGGGGCCGCTTTCAGATCTCTTTCATCAGCGGCGCTAGGAAGAGAATATTCATAAAATGTTATCGCAGTCTGCTTTCTTGTCTGCCCACACTGGCTCAGGATGTGGTGAGAGATAACATCCCCCTTGCTCATCTTGTCTTCAGCAAAAGGAAGACCTTGGGCAGAAGACCTGGGGTCTGTCTTGGTCAGGGCTCCTGTGGCCGTTTCAGGCTCCTCCACTGGGTGCCTCTTGGTTGAGCTTAGAAAGTCACGCTTCCAGATTCATGGGCAAGGACCTCTCTTGGGGTCTCCAGTTGACGAAGGACCTATATAGTTTCTTGGAGGGAGTGATTTTTTTTTTCCCTGCAGGGAGATCTTGAGAAATATTGGAGCCATTTATTGCTCCTGAGTTTCGAAGTAGGGTGAAGGGATGTCAGGGGCTGGAGCAAAGTAGGCAGTGCCTTCTTCTCAATCTTGATTTACGACGCTCTTTTCAAAGTGGCGTTGCTCACAGAGTGTTCACAGGAACCAAGAGAACAGGCTGGAACAGGTCAGCCTGTATTCTGGCCTCCCGGGAACTTTTTCTTAGAATGCATGTCAATAAAAGTTAGGGAGGAAGGAAAAGTTCCTAAGCAAACAGTTCCTGTTTCTCTGGGGTTTAGTTTGGGCTGTCGCTTTGCTCTGTGTGCCCTCCTTTTCTGTGCCTGTTGAAATCCTAAGCACTCTTCGAAGCCCTGTGCATGTCTTCCACCTGCCAAGAGCCTTTTCTTGTTACTCTAAACCTGCAGTGAATTCACCTCCTTGCCAACTCTGAGAGCATCTATTGTTTGTGCTGTGTACACAGCACTTATTATTGCTACTTGGAATTCCAGTTATTTGTGCGTAAGATTTTATTATTCTCCTGGGTTGTAAGTTCTTGGAGGGAACTCAGTGTGATGCATAGACGGTATACTCTACACAGGCCGGGATGTCTGGCTCGGTCCCTAGCAGGGTACATAATCCTGGGCCAGTCCCTGACCCTCTCTGGCCTCAGTTTCATTATCTTTGAAATAGGAAAGCTAAACTGTCAAAGGGGTCTGTTGCAGCGGTGACATTCTGTGATACTACACACGTGCTTGTGGATGATTATCCCAGCTATCCACGTGACTTGCTAAGCGTGTGGATGCATGTGTGTCTGGGTGTCTCCCGCTGACGAGGTTACACTATCCCTGTAGAAAGACTCGGAGTTCTGCCCTGTCCAGGTGGCTGTGGCACCGCTGGGTGAGTGCATGACCTCAGGTGACCTGTCTTTTCTGAGGAGTGCAGGGAGAGTCTCTGGGGTCTGAGCCCTCAAAAAGCAACCTTAGCATGGCACAGTCCCTGGTGCCACATCTTGGACAGATTTGGGGAGGCTGTCCCACCCCACATCTCAAGATAAGGTGACTAAGTAGTTTCTCTGAGCAGTCCCAGCCCTCCAGCAAAGTTGGAACTGATCTGATTTGATGTGAACTGATATGTAAGATTTTGGACTTCTTGAGCTGTCATTACTGGCAGCCAGGGTGTAATTAGACAGGGTCAGCAGAAGAGACACATGGATGTGCAGGGTATTGTGTTTTCTTTTCCATTCCCCTCTAATAACTACCTCCTTTGTTCATGGAAAGTCCCTAGACCCCTCTGATTCACTGGCAACACATTAGAGGGCAGTGGCTCTGATAAAGCTGAATGGGACAGAGTGCAGCTCATCCCACTTCCTGGGGAGCAGGTGCCTCTGCAGCACTCCCTGAGCTTGTGAATACCTGAGGGGGGGGGCGCATTGTCCTTCTCCCCTCGCTCGGGCCTGTGTCACCTCCTCGGGGTCTGAGTCAGGGGTGTGGAGGTGTGGCCTTAGGGCCAGAAGGGATGAGAGTCCGCCTGACTCTGCCTTCTCATTTGAGCCCCAGCACATGCTTCAAGCAGGAGGTGCAGAACTATTGACTACATTTTTTTAAATGAGGAAACTGAGGCACAAAATCATCAAGGGCCTTGTTCAAGGTCTCATGGTGGGTCCATGCCTGGTCTGGGCAATGGTACATGTGACAAAGGCTCAGGAGACCCCTGCATTGGAGTTCTTTATAAACTTCAGGAAGATCAGAGAGACACAGAGCAGCCAGTGCTTTTTTAAGTTTTGGAGTCTTGAGACTCCAGATATGCTGTCTGTCTGCGGGGAGTTCAGGTTAAAGGCCACTAAACACAGCCAATGGGGGAAAATGACGTTCCCAAGTTGTTTAGGTTCACTCTCGGTTTTCAAGCTTTTCCTGTTTTAGTCTGGTCATGGTACATTTTGGATGAGATCAGGGTTAGAAATCAGCCAGCTCGCTGTGACTTTGGTTAAGCACTTCCCTCTCTGGGCTGAGATCCTGAGAGCGCATTAACTGCCACAGTTAGCTCCAATGCCCCGATAAGCGGTGATGCAAAAGTCTCCTGGCTCTCACTGTGGGTCCAACTTGGGAGTGGCGTGGAGGGGAGGGCCCCCGGCCCCAGTTGCCATTAAAGGTGTTTGCCATCCTTTCCTTTACCTCCGTTTCTGCTCCACATCCAGAGTTCCAGACAGCACATGGCAAGAAGCCCTTTGCTACAATCAGGTGATGGGTTATGGCGCCGGGGGTCCACCAGGGTACTTGAGTATTATTGGTTTCTTGGCTTCCTGAATTCTGGGGCCCTGACCAGGGGTTTTACCTTAATTATCTGACATTATCACCATCTCTCATCCCTTAGTGATACTTAAGCATTTTATTTTATTGGATTTATCTGAGCGAGGGAGAGAGTGGGACAGGGAGAGAAAGAGGCAGAGGGTAAATGAGAGTGAGAGCAAGTGAGAGAGAGAGGTTGGCCGGTGCTGTGGCTCAATAGGCTAATCCTCCGCCTGTGGCACTGGCACCCTGGGTTCTGGTCCCGGTCAGGGCGCCGGATTCTGTCCTGGTTGCCCCTCTTCCAGTCCAGCTCTCTGCTGTGGCCCGGGAGTGCAGTGGAGGATGGCCCAAGTCCTTGGGCCCTGCACCCGCATGGGAGACCAGGAGAAGCACCTGGCTCCTGCCATCGGATCAGCGTGGTGCGCCAGCCACGGCGGCCATTGGAGGGTGAACCAATGGCAAAGGAAGACCTTTCTCTGTCTCTCTCTCTCACTGTCCACTCTGCCTGTCAAAAAAAAATTTAAAAAATATATATAGAGAGAGGGCACGCGAGCGAGAGCGCTGTAATCCTCTGGCTTACTCCCCAGACGCAGGAATGGTTGGGTGCTGAAGCCAGGATCTGTGAATTCAATCCAGGTCTCCCACATGGGAGCAGGGACTCAATTATGTGTGAATTAGCAGGAAACTCGAGTCAAGAGCTGAACTGGGTATGGAACCCAGGCACCCTGGGGTGGGATGTGGGCATCTCAACCTGCGTTTTAGCCACGAGGCCAATTCCTTCCCCTCTTAGTGTGCGTTTCTTTCTTGTTCTTTAGGTGAAGACACAAAAGCCCCTTCTCCCACTGAGGCTAAACAACTGACCCAGGCAACAGTGCTTCTTAGTGCGAAGCTAACTTGGAGCTGATGTCTGTGTGACCTCAAGCACTTTCTGCAGCTACGAAGGCTTCCAGGCTGAGACAGCTTGTTAGAGGCAGACTGCACCTTCCAGGGGAGGCGAGGGGGCAGGGTAGCAGGATCTTCTTCTTGGGGCCTGTGGGGGAAGTGGCCATGGACAGGATTGTGGCTGAGGCCAGGGCTGCCTTTCTCTTAGGCCTTCCATATTCAGCCCTTCTCCCTGTACCCACCACTCAGTTCTGGAGATGACCCCATGCCGTGAGGTGAAGAAGCGCAGCCGTCAAGGGCTCGGTTCAGAGCAGGCCTCCCTGCTTTGGAAAAGTGCCTGCAAAGCCACTGGTTACCTGCTCATTTGTTGTCAGGCATCTGCTGTGTGTGCCTGTCTGGCTCTTCCTAGAGAGTTTATGGGCCAGTGGGAGAGTGGGATTGTAAGCAAGTGCCCGGAATATGGCATGAGAAGTGTTAGAGGAAAGGAGGGCACGGCTTCTTTGAGAACGCAGGAGGCAGCATCTACCCAGCCTGTGGTGGGGGGACAGGAAGCATCTCTGAGCTGGCGACTTCTGGATTGAGTTAAAGTGTGAAGGTGGGGCCAGGTGCACCCTGCAGAGGACTCAGAGGAGGGAGGGTAATGAAGCTACCTGCTCCTGGGCTGCAGAATCTTAGGAGGAGGTGGAGAAGTGTTGAGAAAATGCTAGAGAGAGGGGAAGGGGCCAGTGCCTGGAGACCTCTGCACCGTAGGCTAAGTCACTGGGGCTATTCCGTAGGCAAAGGGAACCTTTGAAAGGCTTCAAGCAAGAAAGCGCCATGTTTAGGTAGGAACTTTAGCCACACTGCATTGGCTGTTCCCATGGGAGTCTGGAGGGAGGTAGGCTTTGGAAGTCAGTTAAGAGTTTGCGTGGTATTGGCAAGGGGAGGAGGGTGTTTCTACTAGAAAGAGCTGAGAATCTGTAGTCTGAGCAGAATTTCCTTTGAGCCTGGGAGAGCACATGGCCAGAGGTCTCATGCACCTGGAAGTTAAGTGCAGCCAGAAATATCATGGAATGCATTTCACAGTTTGCATCTTGGAATCTCTATGTTTGGCAAATGACTTACAGTGTTAACCGAGCTATGACACAAGGAGCAGTTATGACTTATTATCAGTAAAGTTTTCTGGAGTGTGCCACTGCTCCGGCCCCTGGGCTGGAAGTTTTGGTCATGTGGAAGCAGGACCCTGAACCTAGGGCAGGTTTGGGACCTGGCTGCTTCTTACTGCATCCCCAGTTGCCATTCACTTGTGGAAGTGGCAGATGCCAGAGAGCCATCTCTGTTTTCTGCCAGTTTCGATGATCGTGGACCCAGTCCCCCAGGACACCGGCCCCCCTCACAGCCATGGACCCCTGTTGGTCCCATTTCATGGCCAGCGATGTTCTCCCTGATTCTTGAGAAAGTGTGAGGCAAGGTGTTCTTGGTGGACTCTTCTTTTGTGACCGTCCTAATGAACCCTCAGAACTGCCTTGCCTTGAAAGGAGAGAGCTCGGGTCCTGCCCCTGCTGCTTATCTGTGAGCCGTCACGCCTGGCCTGGCGCTGCTGGGTCTGGTGATGCTGCTCTCGGGTGTTTCTTGTTTATTCAGCCCTCTGCTGTTTGAGTCAGGGCCCTGGTGACTGCCATTGGGGCTGGGAGTAATTATGGCATTCTTGGGGGAGACGGCACCCTAATCGTGTTTCAGCCATCTTCCCTGCAATGCCTTTGATCCAGCTCTTGGCTGGGAAAGTAGCCATTAAGAGATGTGTATCTTTAGTTTCATTTACATGGGAGAAATGAGAGCTAACCAGGCAATGGATGGTTTCATACTCTCCGAGGTGGCCTTTTCCCAGTCCATGTCCAGTGTTCTCAGAGCCCTCCGGGAGGGTACAGCCGCCAACCATAGTCTCGTGGAGCCACTGGAGGCCTGGGGCTGAGATCCTGCATCTGGAAGGGAGTTACCCAGGTGAGAAGCCTTCCACATGGCCCATGCTCCCTGGGACATCCTGCATTGAGTCAAAGGAAACCAGAAGTCTCTGAAGTCTTTATGATTATTTCTTGATTCATTAATTACCTCATGATAGTACTCTGCTGTTATTTAAAAACATATTAATGAAAATTCAGAAGCCAGTAAAAATAAAAATTTACTGGTTCACTAGTTTCCCTTAACCCCCTTGTCCTGAAATAATGAGAAAGTTCACGGCATTTTTGGTTAGAGAGAATTGCTTTATGCTGTGTGTGTAACTGGAGCCCTTCTTTCTTCTCTTTAAGACATTTGAATGACTGTATAATGTTACATCAAGTAACAGGTCCAAGATTTCTTTTAATAAACTTTATTAGACATTTCAATTATTTGTAAATTATGCCACAAGAACCAACTTTATTTACATATCTTCTCCCACCGTTTTGCAGTGATTTTTCTTGACATAAGT
Source organism: Lepus europaeus (assembly GCF_033115175.1). NCBI lineage: Eukaryota > Metazoa > Chordata > Mammalia > Lagomorpha > Leporidae > Lepus > Lepus europaeus. The sequence goes on along the minus strand of NC_084831.1, from coordinate 119,077,728 downwards.
TCTATAGTTGGAACCATGGTGCCAAAGGGTTGAATTGTTTTATGTTTTTGACCCATAGTCCTACATTTACCAAATTCTTGTCTAAAAGAATTTTTATTGATGCTGTCAACAACAGTGGCACACTCTTTAGCGGTGGGATGATGAGGTTTGTTATTGTTCAGTGATGATTTAATGGATGAAAGAGAATATCACCTTGTTGTCCTGTCCCCTGCCTCCCTCCTTCCTGTCTTCTGTCCTCTTCCTTGTGATGTCCTGTGAGGTTGGAGGGTTTTCGCCTGTTACAGACAGTCCCCCAGTGCCCCAACCTAGGCTTCCAGAGGTTCCTGATGTCCAGCAGGCGCCTCTCTGCAGGGCTCTAGATCATAGGAACCTCAGGGCCAGGCTGTCGTCCTTTTCAGAAGCCTCCTCGTGTTGGAGGAAGTAACTACCAGTTTTCACATCTGGAAAAGGAGTGCGTGGCAGGCATGCTAAAGGCCTTGTCCAGCTCATGTGATTTAGAAGTCTGTTTCCTTAGCTAGCTGGTTACCCCACCTCTGTCTGGTGGGGTTTGGACTCTACCTGTTACACCCTTTGCTGTCCTGAGCCATCTTCCAGACCAGAAAGGGTACAGAGCTGCTTATGTGCCATGATTCCATAGGGAGCCACGCCAGATGTGGCCTCTTGTTGTCTCCTTATACCACGAGAGCAGAGAATCCAAAACCTGTTTTCATACACATGCTGTGGACTCTGATAATTCACAACTGGCTTTATCTGCATGGCAAAGCTTGGCCACAGGGATGGGCACATAATCTTCTAGGCAATCAGGTTTTTTTTTCCTGGAGGTACTAGAAGTGCTTATGCCCAACAGGTCAGCAAACTTGTGTCCAGCTGGTCGAAGTCTTTACCACATGGGGAGGGAGTCAAGAGGGGTGGAGGGAGACTAAAATGTTGGGTGGACTCACATGTCCAGGCCATGAAGTACTGGTTGCTACAATTCTCTCTTTAATTCTATGTTCCATCCCAATATCTTTCTCCCCACTATAAAACCATATATTTGGGGCCAGCACTGTGGCTTAGCAGATAAAGCCACTGCCTGCAGTGCTGGCATCCCATATGGGCACTGGTTTGAGTCCGGCTGTTTCATTTCCTATCCAGTTCTCTGCTGTGGCCTGGGAGGGCAGTGAATGTTGGTCCAAGTCCTTAGGCCCCTGAACCCACATGGGAGATTGGAAGAAGCTCCTGGCTCCTGGCTTTGGATCAGCACAGCTCCAGCTGTTGAGGCCATCTGGGGAGTGAACCAGCAGATGGAAGACCTCTCTCTCTCTGCCTCTAGCTCTCTGTAACTCTACCTTTCAAATAAATAAATATATTTTTTTAAAAACTCAACCATATATTCCTTTTTGTGTTCTAAGCTAGCTTGACATGTGTTCTCTCTTGTTACTCTTAAATAATCCACACTACCATATCGGTTGTGAATGCTTTTCCTGTTGATTCCTATTTTGTGTCCTCCCAGAGGCCTATCTATTTATTTAATCTTATTATAGATACACATAAGATTTCAAAAATAGAAATCCTATATACTGCTCACTGAGATTCTCTCAATAGTGACTTTTTATGCAACAATAGTTCAAATGCAAAAACAATTAAAACCTGAAAATATCACCCTAGAAATGCTGCAAGACATTGGCCTGGGCAAAGAATTCTTTGGTAAGTCTTGAAAAGCACAGACAATAAAAGCAAAGATAGACAAATGGGATTACATCAAGCTAAGAAGATTCTGCACATCAAAGGTAACAGCTAACAAACTGAAGAGAAAACTGACAGAATGGAATAAAATATTTGCAAACCATGCATCTGATCAAGCATTAATATGCAGAATATACAAGGAGCTCAAGGAAACAGCAACAAAACAAGGAATTCAGTTAAGAAATGGGCAATGGGTATGAATAGGCATTTTTCAAAGGAAGAAATACAAATGGCCAAGAAATAAGAAAAAAATGCTCAGGATCACTAACCACCAGGGAAATGCAAATAACCCAATGAACTATCACCTCACTCCAGTTAGAGTGGCTGTTATCTAGAAATAACAACATAACCATTGCAGATGAAGTTGTGGAGTAAAGGATACTCTAATATACTGTTGTTGGAAATGCAAATTGGAAAACAGTATTGACATTCCTCAAAAAACTATAAACAATGTACCATATGACCAAGCTATCCCACTCCTGGGAATATATTCAAAGGAAGTGAAATCAGTATATGAAAGAATGATCTGTACTCCCATGTTTATAGCAGCTCAACTCACAAAACAAATATATGGGATCAACCTATCAACCTGGATGTCCATCAACTGATGATTGGATAAAGAAAATGTGATGTATGTGTGTGTGTGTGACATATATATATATATATATATATATGCATGATAGAATATTATTCAGCCACAAAAAAGATTTAAATCCTGACATTTGCAACAGAATGTCAGATCATTAAGTGAAATAGGATCCAGACAAATACTACACATTGTCTCTTATTTGTGGAAGTTAATATATAGAGTATAAAAATGTGTGTATGACATATCATTTGATAAATAGCCATAAATATGGCTTCACTGAATTATACCGTGTGCATGACAATATACTTTTTTCTTCACATTCTGATCAATGTCATGAATCTCTTACTTTGTGATATCAATATCTGTTTTCAAAAATAGTAAATATGTATATATATTGTGTCTAAATATGAAGTAAAATGGGAAAATGTTAAAAATTGTTAAATTATAATACTAAAAAACTTAAGAAAGTGACAACTTCCATTTTTTTAAAGAAAATCTGGCTGTGCATCCACAGGTGCTCAGGAGGTTACCGGCTGATGAAGAGAAGCCTGCACACTAGTTCGGGGGTGGTGAATGTTAACACTTGGACAGGTGTAAGTGCCCCCTTCATCCAGCATTCACTGTGTCCCAATGAATTGGTCCCTTTGCATCTGGTAACTCTACAAGCTTCACAACTATGCTGTAACAGCTCTACCAGTAGCATCATTGTTCCTTTTGCAGAGAGTTGAAAACTGAGGCACAGAGAATTTAAGCAGCTTTCTTAAGGTCACAGTGTTTTTGAAGAGCGGAGCTGGAGTTTAAGCCCAAGGAGCCTGTACTCAGGGCCATTTTGCCTAAGAGCTACATAATGAAACTCACAAGGGTCATAGAATGTGTTTCCCTGAGCCTTCCTGGACCTTTTACCAATGGCCCACCCCTCTTTCACCCTCATGTTCTCCCTCCTGTTTCCTAAGAGAGACACTTTACGTGGTTGTAACCATATTTGTGAGGCTCTGGGGTTATGCTCCAAGAGGTTCCAGTGTTTCCCGGGCACCCTCTCTGGAAGAGGCACAACCTTTGAACAGCAGGGTGGGGGGCAGAGCAGAAGTCAATCCTCAAAGGTCATTTATAGTGGAGGGTTGGGGTTCTTTCCTCACTCCCCAGGGCTTACTTCTTTGACTTAGTGCTGCAAAACAAAAACATAAAATAAAACAAGACCGACCAAAACCCCAGGAGAAGTCATGCACAGCAGAGGAACACATTTACTTGTCAGTTCATGGTTTCAGTTCCAGCCTCATGGTGTTGTACATGGTGCACAGGTTGGCGGCAGTGAGGTGGAGGGATGCCCAAGGTGCGTCATTCTGGGGGTGGGCACGGAGGTGGGCAGGGTGGTGGGCATTTGGGAGGACAGGGCTTGGAGCAGGGCTTGGGAGGGCATGGTGGGGGACACGGAGGAGGACATGTTGCAGGGCACACCGTGGGGCATGGCGGGCACTTTGGTGGTGGTGGACACTTTTCCCGTGGGCACTTGTCAGAGCAGCGTTGCAGTAGCTTCTTCAGACAGCTGGGCTGGCATTTGGCCTCACACTTTTGTTCACACCTGGGATCGCAATTCTTAGGTTCCATCTTGGGCTCGCTAGCTTTATTCTTATCATCACTCGACATTGCTTATTGATTATTCTTGCCCTGTAAAAGACAGGTGAAATGGGTTGTGGGTAGATGGGAATTTGTAGGACCTTCCTGCCAATCCTTACATATATTTTTAAAGATTTATTTATTTATGTGAAAGAGTTACACACACACACACACACAACGAGAGCGAGCGAGAGAGAGAGAAAGGGAGAGGTCTTCCATCCGCTGGTTCACTCCCCAATAATTGGCCACAGTGGCTGGAGCTGAGCAGGTCTGAACCAGGATGCAGGAGCTTCCTCCGGGTCTTCCCACACTGGAGCAAGGGCCCAAGGACTTAGGCTATCATCTACTGCTTTCCCAGGTCATAGCAGAGAGCTGGATCAGAGGTGGAACAGCTGGGACTCAAACCGGCACCCACATGGGATGCTGGCACTGCAGGCAGTGGCTTCACCCACTATGCCACAGTGCCAGCCCCCCATCCTTATTCTTAAGAATGCGTTTCGTGGTGTGGTTGGGCTCTAGCCTGCCTTGTTTAAGGCCTGTCCTTGTCATGGATTTATGTTAGTACGTCTTGGCCTTTCCACCCTTTACTTTCTTTTCTCTTTTCTCGTTTCTATCCCATAGACTATAACAGGAGTTCTTAACCTTGTGTCCTGGGATACCCTCAAACAGAAGAATTGCATTTAAATACAGTTGCCCTCTTCTGTAACCCAGTATGTTTGAAAACATTATTTCAAAGAGTCCTCAAGTTTGATCAGATTGCTGAAGATATCCATGGCCCAAAAACAGGCTTCAGAGGGCACCCGTGAGGCTACTTTCCCATC